>NC_138147.1:14767500-14865000 GCF_964199315.1 Orbicella franksi
AAGCGTAGTTAACATATCTACCGGCTTAAAAAGTTACTGGATATTTAATGTCTCTCATTTCTGATGCGTTATCCTGAGAATTTTTCAATTTCTTTTTAATTTATTCCATTCCCCTGCTGTGACGTCGATTTGAATCCGAGTAGTTTTATGACAATTTTCTCGGACGGATTTGAGCTGAAGGAACATCTTTACCATAACTTAGGCTTTTCCGTGGTAATTTTTTGTAAGAATATTCACTACTTTCTCTGAAATAATGATGCTAAATCGAAAAAGATATCTTTGAAGTACAACTGGTAAAGCAACCGATGAGCGTTTACCATTGCAGACTACTAAAATTTGGAGTAGTTTGACTACTTGCCATCTCTAGAATTATCCTTTGTACCAGTTTTGACCTATACGTTTGGAACAGTAGAAATAAAAAAGTTATATATAAAAAAATATATTTTTTTGACGACAATGTGGCTTTTGAATTGAAACCAAGTTACTTGGAGTAGACAATGTTTGGCAGCACTTTACTTTAACAACACTGGTTTCACTTTCTAGTTAGTCCATGTTTTTCTTATGCATGGGACTGTGGTTTGTTTGAACAAATAAGCAGGCGTCCTTCAGGAGAAAAAGTAATTTAGAGACAGGTTTCCTGACATTGATCGAAAAAGCCATATTGGCATGTTGCCTGTTCAAAAACTGCGATTTAGATTCAAACTAATTAACGACGAGACAAACACCCTTTGTAAACAATATGTGTTGTTAATGGAATAAGAATTAAGCCGATTTGTGAAAGCAAAGGCAATCTCAACTTACTATCCGAAGTGATACATTCTGACGATTAATGTCTTCTCAAAAACTGTAATAACTATATTCCCAAAGTATATCAGGTAATGCCATATTTTTCTACCCTGAAACGTTTCCAAATTTTTTTCGTAACTTTTGCTCTTTTGAAAGAGTATGAATTCATTCGTGGGTTTTTAACGCGGCTTTGCAATTTACATAAGATAAATGAAATGATAAGGAAGGAACTTTAAGTTAGATCAGGGTTAAACAGTTACGCACTCATTGAGTTAGGTCAACAAACCTTTCTTGGGCAGCACTTTAATTGACCACACAATTTTAAGGTCTCAAGGCGCCTTTAGATAAAAAACCTAGCAAGATCACCTTTTTTTCTTCAGAACAACAAGATGTCTTTCACAGAAAGCAATTTTAAACAGGTTTCTGGTGACTTATTAAAAAAAAAAAATTACTTTGGGTGAATGATGCTGAGAACCGTATCTTTTTCCCTTCCAAACGTCATCAATGATATCGATCGCTGAACGTTTTCTTAGATTTCAGTTCTAAATGTAGCAATTATTTTATTTACAGCATCCTTGAACAAAACGTTCAGTCTGCTTTTTATCTATATGTTCATCTTCGGAGATTCTTCCCAATTCCGGGAATAATTATCATCTTTCTTGAAGTCTTATTTCTTCTGATTGACTCGTTTCCATGTTGCTACTTGAAGAGAGACATTTGTTCCAACACATACATTTTTAGTTATTTCTTAGAAGCCTTGGCGACAGCTTTCAACAAATGCCATACAAATGATTGGATATATCGACGAGGATAGCTAAAGCGTAATAAAAGAAATAATGCGTAGCACTTTAGAAACTGAACAAGATATTGCAATTTGATTTTTTTTTGACCCGGAAAGAAGAATACAGATGTAAAATTGTGATTGTTAAACTTTTAAACTGGTAAGCGTTAAATATTGGTGTGGGTCTTGCATTTACACTAATGCAAGTTGAGTCTTTTATCTTGGGGAACCGTTACATTGCCACCAACGTCAAGTTAATTCAGTTTGTTTGGTCACATGGGGTCGGCAATTGCTAAAACCTTCAGTCAAAAGTTTATAACAAAGAAGCAGACCAATTTTAAGGGAAGCAGTTGTGTCAAGGGATGTTTTCTGGCCACTGAATAAGCTATCTTGTAGGGTGGAAAAACCAATTTACGTTGCCTAATCGATAGTGAAAACTGACATCTTAAACCTTCTTAATGATATTGGTTTCTCTCTAGTCAGTAAATGGTGAAGTAAACAATTAGAACTGCAAACCAAAATCTGCTCTACTTTATGGCGATTGTCATCCACTATCGAAAAAGTTATGATGTCCATCTGTTCGCAATGTCATCCATATGATGTCTTTTTCTATTTTGCTGGATTCACAGATTACTTCAGGTTTATAAGTTTTGTTTACATTCGATGAATGCAGGTAATTGAATTTGGCCAAGTAACTCTTAATCTTTTCACCGCAATGGAAGATTTTGACCCAGCAGTAGTTTCTTCCAAAAAAGTCAGTTCGCTGACGATATTTTAGGCAGCACTTTTTCTCACTGTTAATCAAACTATAAAAAAGGAGAGAGAGGCTGGGCATTTTAAAATACCTTATTTCGTTTCACAGTGCATTTAACAGTGAATAACTTCAATTGTTTCAATGAGCTGTTGGATATGGCATTGTTTTCATCTAATTCAGAATTTCATTGCTTCATGTGCGGTTGTATGGATGATTATTTCTGGTCCATATCATTGGTGCTCAGCAGCTTGTCTATTCGCTCTCTGGTGTCTAAATATTTTTGTTCCACTTATAGGGCCTATTCACATGGAAGTGGAGGACCATGGGTAGGTGACGTACCTCGCCTACCCTTGGTAAAGAAATACTTGTCTTAACATGCAACCCTGGGGAAGCGGGGTGAGGTCCAAAATGCAATCGCGCGGTCGCTAAGCACGCGCATAAACGAAGAACTAACGTTTGTTTTCTTCGATCAAGGAAAAAAGAGAGATTGTATGGACACATTGGTTACTCCACCAAGGCGGGGGACCTCACCTGCCCGAGACCCCCCACTTCCATGTGAACAGGCCCTTAGCCTACCCCCATATTGGGTTAAGGGGGTATGGTACCCTAAAATATGGCGATGTTCATGAAAAATTCAATTTCTTGGAAATACAAGACTTAAGAGCAGCTTCGCCTAAATATCAACTAGACTTGGAAATAGCGAAAAAATCGAATTTCTTCAAACTCGCCCAGAATGAAGCCCTACGGGCACTAGTTACAAAAATATCGTTTTAAGTTCGATAAATCAAAAATTATTTTTTTCCGCAATTTTTTCGTTTCGATGCCCCAAATCGGCCAAAATCCATCGAAAATGAGCGGCATATTCAGAGGCTCGTAAACTCAAAAGCAAAAATCTTCATTACAAACTGTTTGCACGTCGTATTTGTACTTCCTTTCTTGTCTATTTAGAGCTAAATAGATCGTGATTTGATTACAACTTAAATATTTGACGAATTTTTTAAGTTAACGACCCAAGACAGCTTTACAAGAGGTCTACATTTAGCCTATTTTCAAATGCTAAAAAGGCGTTCTGGTACACGGCTTTTCCCGAAATGACTAGTTTGGTTTGAAAGAGCATTGTTTCTTCTTCAAATTACTGAAATAAAATTTTTGGGTAAATAAAATCGTGAGCGCTGAGATAGCGAACTAAATGCAGCACTTCGTCCTGAAAACGTGACCTTTGACCCAAGCGTAACGAAACCAATTACTGCAAGAAAACCCGGAAGAAAAGCAAACGTTCCGTTATTTTGAAACAATTTCTAGTGATATCTCTCCGAAACCATGATTGCAAGAAACTATTTCCAGATATGAAATCTTGCAGGGTCAAAGACGGAGCTAAAGGGCGCATTTTGACACAATAACTTTGTTTGCTGAGAATTGAATTGCAGTCAATTCCAGTGAAATTTGCAAACTTGACGTATGTTAGCCGATACTTACCTGAATATTTATATTAATAGAAGAGTCGTCTTCTTGGATTAACCTTCAAAAGAAGCTGCATCCAGATTTGGAAACCTCTAAAAGAAGAAATGTTTAATGTTCCGTGAGCTGCCCGCTGCTATAAATTAGCTTAAATTCCATGCACATGCCGACCGCAGGTTTGTCGTAAAACTCACTTAACTCCACTGACAGTTTCCATGGGCAACCCCAAAATAAACAATCTCCAAAAATGTAAAGTGAAATTGGCTGTCTTCATGAACAGTTAGATGCTAGAGTCAAGTTCCATTACCTTTTAAAAATGCTTGATTCTACTTTGTTCACTCAGTCGTTACTGTCACGTTCGAATACTGTGTAGTATCGGTCACGCCAAAACACTGCGGACCGTGCAGACTGAGTAAGTTTCCCATACAAAGTCTTGTACGCGTTTGTCTATTGAATCAAAAGTCAAATACTGCGCTTGTGCAGCCTGTGGATAAATGACAAACTTTCAGATATATTTAACACTATTTTGTAACTAGACCCAAAAGAAGAAGTCACAATGAAAAGCCCAAACAAGTGTCTGCAGTCTGCACGGTCTCCACTGTTTTGGTGTGACCGATTGTATGATTCGCGGCATTAGAACGTCAGAGTAGTAAACAAAGTCGACGCAAACAAATAAAATCAAGCACTTTTTAAAGGTAATAGAACTTGACTCTAGCTTCTAACTGTTCATGAAGACAGCCAATTTCACTTTACATTTTTGGGGATTGTTTATTTTGGGGTTGCCCATGGAAACTGTCAGTGGAGTTCAGTTGGTTTTACGACAAACATGTGGTTGGCATGTGCATGGAATCTATAGCATCGGGTAGGTCACGGAATATTAAAAATTTCTTCTTTTTGAGGTGTCCAAATCTGGGTCCAGCTTCTTTTGAAGGTTAATCCAAGAAGACGACTCTTCTATTAATATAAATATTCAGGTAAGTATCGGCTAACATACGTCAAGTTTGCAAATTTCACTGGAATTGACTGCAATTCAATTCTCAGCAAACAAAGTTATTGTGTCAAAATGCGCCCTTTAGCTCCGTCTTTGACCCTGCAAGATTTCATATCTGGAAATAGTTTCTTGCAATCATGGTTTCGGAGAGATATCACTAGAAATTGTTTCAAAATAACGGAACGTTTGCTTTTCTTCCGGGTTTTCTTGCAGTAATTGGTTTCGTTACGCTTGGGTCAAAGGTCACGTTTTCAGGACGAAGTGCTGCATTTAGTTCGCTATCTCAGCGCTCACGATTTTATTTACCCAAAAATTTTATTTCAGTAATTTGAAGAAGAAACAATGCTCTTTCAAACCAAACTAGTCATTTCGGGAAAAGCCGTGTACCAGAACGCCTTTTTAGCATTTGAAAATAGGCTAAATGTAGACCTCTTGTAAAGCTGTCTTGGGTCGTTAACTTAAAAAATTCGTCAAATATTTAAGTTGTAATCAAATCACGATCTATTTAGCTCTAAATAGACAAGAAAGGAAGTACAAATACGACGTGCAAACAGTTTGTAATGAAGATTTTTGCTTTTGAGTTTACGAGCCTCTGAATATGCCGCTCATTTTCGATGGATTTTGGCCGATTTGGGGCATCGAAACGAAAAAATTGCGGAAAAAAATAATTTTTGATTTATCGAACTTAAAACGATATTTTTGTAACTAGTGCCCGTAGGGCTTCATTCTGGGCGAGTTTGAAGAAATTCGATTTTTTCGCTATTTCCAAGTCTAGTTGATATTTAGGCGAAGCTGCTCTTAAGACCCTTGAGGACTTGTCGAAAAAATTTTGAAACGATCTTGCCGAATTTCCTTCCAGATGAGTGTGAAATTTAAGGAAAGTACACAGTGGTATAAGTTTTTTCACGTGGCAACGGCCATAGCAACGACCGTTTACTATAAGAACGTGACCAAAAATATAGATTACTTTTAACTTATATGAACGAAACTATTTAGAAAAAACTTTTAAGACATGCACAACTCGATTGGTATAATTATTTGTGAAAAGCTTTGCCTCGAATTGGCATCACAGGCTCATTCATTTCCCTTATGACAAGGAATACTTCCCACAACTGCGGTAACTTTTTACAAAATAGAACAACCATTGCACCCCCTCCCCCGAGATCCAATCTGCCCCCCCCCCCCACTATTTGTGGCTCGTTAAATGCTTAATACTTCGTGTAAGAAACTTAAAGTGCATTTTTCTCAAAAGTTTACTTTTGTACCGACTGACTTCGCGCCAACATTTCTACTTTGCAAGGTTTTTAAGTAGAATTTCTGAAACTTGGGCTCATCAAAGACCAATAGTGTCGTGATGATATAAACCAAAAAATCGTAACATTTTAAGGTCTGTCACGTGACATGAGATGATTTGTCCACTGGGTGTGGTAAAAAATAAGGTTATTTCCAAATAAAGCTGTAAAAAGCACTGAAAATAAGAGTTAACTGTCAAAACTTAGGTTCATATCACAGAACAAAACAGAAACTTACATGGTATGCTTATTTGACAGTCAATTCTTGTTTTGTAAAAGAGCAGGAAGTGTTGGCGTCAATACTATAAAACACTCCTCAAAAGGCTGTGGCTGGTTTCCATAGCAACCATTTTGAGTGAAACTCTAGAAATTTAATTTCTCTTCTTGAGTGCAATAGCACACAATTGATCTTTCTTCACCATATTTAAACAAACTTTTTGGTCCATATTGAGGGTACCATACCACCTTAACCAACGCGACATAACCATAACCCTTTTCAATTCTTAACTGTTCTACAAAACTGTAAACAAGAGACAGCGCCCAAGTTGAGATAAAAACCGTGAACTAAATAATGTATTGAGATATCTTGAAAATACATCAGAACTTTATTTCCTTGAGTTCTTCAGGTAATCCATTGACTGGAAGTTGGAAAATCAACTAAAATTATATAAATAACGATAAATGTGAAAGCGGAGCCACGATGTCCCAAAGTGGACGGAGCAAAGTGCATCAGTCCATTATTATTAATTATAGATCACACAGAAAATCGCGGAACTTCATAAAGGTTTTTCCCTTAATCCCAAAACGCATCAAAAGTAACCAGAAGTAAGTAAAATACATTAGTGTGCACGAATGGGCGCTGCCCATGCCTGATCAGGAGGTAGCTAGAGAAAATATTACACTATTTTATCTTAGTGGAAACGGCTTCGGACATGTTTGATAATGCCAGACGTTGCTCGATGTTTTATGGCGCTAAACAGTAAGATCTCATTTTCTATAATTTCTTACTTTTCACGCAATTAACTATCAATCAACTCGTGGCACCGGTATGATTATGAGCTGACCTAAATTAGCCGTGCCTTGCAGACAACTGTGTGGCTGTACTGCAATCAAGGTTATGTGACTTTTTTGATAAAGGTCATCTTTTAGGTTGCAAAAAAAAAAAAAAAGAAAAAAAAAACCTTCCAAGAGACTACCAAATCGACTGCGAGAACGATATAATTTATAATTGACATTTGTCAAACTTTGTTTTGGGTGGAAATGCGTTTATCTAATTTACGCAGCTCTCGAATGATCTCCGTTGAAGAACAGGAAACCATTCTGCAACATGTACAGCCCGCTGTATAATGAGTAAATCAGCAACCGAAGGATGTCTACTGGATAACAATTCTATTGCTGTAACAGAATACTCAATATAATTTGACTTGATTGTGTTCGAATGCTATCAGGACATCTTGAATCTGAATTATTTTGTGGCAGTTCTATTAAGAGGGCATACGGGAATATTATGTTTCCATAACTTTGCGTTAATGGAGATTTGGTACGAATATTTAACAGTCAGTTATCTTGAATAATCATCATATACCGAAATTCATTTTTGGTTTATGCTATTTTAAAAGAACACTCGTTTAACTATTTAGATTTAAACAAACATGTGTTTTTTAAGTTCAGATCAAGTTAAGACAAAAACGTAACTGCTGGCGGCAGAAATTTGATTTCTACAATAGTGACCCTTGCTCAAATTATCTTTGCGTTTTCTCATGTTTAGGCTAGACTGAAGGTTTTGAAAAAAATACCCAACAATTTAAAGGAAGGTAGATGGCTTAGTAACTGAATAAGTCCTGTTTGTGGGACAAAAATGCAACTTTTTCAGTTGATTAATCCAAATAACGATACACTTTTTCTTCTCAAACGTGCTAAGAGATATAAAGCTTAGCTTCAATCAGAAGCCAGGCAATTAAAGATGAGTTTATTTTCTTTATTTCATTTAAACGAAGGTAACATTTTGTTTCCTTGCGCATTTTTATCCTTCGTTATTTTAAACTCAGGACAATCCCTTTTAGAGCGCTCAAATTCTCTACGGCCCAAAGTGTAACACAGCACCACGCACTTTAGGTGGTCCAGCGTCCCACTCGATACGCCTATATAAATCATTAATATTTGATCGATTCCTGGAATCGTGAATTTGGGACGCCTGTGAATATAGCAATTATTTTTTCACACCATCTTTAAACATTTATTAGTTAGTTCTCGTTAAATGAGAGATTCTCCCCAATTCTCATATCACGAAGAGCTATTTCTTCTGATTGGTTCGTTTCCAGGTTACTTCTTGTAGTGAAACATTTCCTCCAACACATAAATATTTCTTTCAAGCCTTGACGAAAGTTTTGAACAAATGTCAAACAAATGATTGGATTCATCGTCGACGATAAGTAAAGCATAGCGTCAGAAATGAACCTTAGTATTTTAAAAACAGAGCAAGATATTTGATTTCCGTTCAAGGCGTTAAGTAAAGCAGATGGAAAAATACAGATGTAAAATGCAGCAATCACGCAGACAGTCATCGTAATTGCTTGCTGTTTCCTCTGATCTTTCTGGTGCACTGATGCACCACGAAGGGATCTGTCTTGTTTTCGAAGAGTCACCGCTATAACACAATATAAAATTGTTATAGCAATGAGTGGTCCAATGATAAAAAGACCGATACGCACATTTTTATATATCTGAAATGAAAAAATAAGATTGTTCAAATACGTGCACGCAGTTTCCCCATTTCTCAGTTCCACCAATTCATACGCATACAGAAGGAAAGCATTTGTCATCCCTGCCAAGATCCAAATGGCAGCAATAACTATGGTGCGAAATCTTGACGAGACCAGATGAGCTTTCATTGGAAAGACCACCGCTACAAACCTATCTACAGCGATACAGACGAGGCTCCCTGTAGAAACAGCATATGAAGTAGAGGCCAAGAATTTTATCGCCTTGCAGAAAAATCCTGTTGTACCACCAAAAGGCCATCGCGTAGAACTGGAAGCTATCTTTACCAACCTGAAGGGAATCACTGATAATGGACATACGAAGTCAGAAACGGCCATGTTGACAATAAAGTAGTTTGTCGTCTTTCTCAAGTCTTTTCGCTGGTATACAATAACGATTATAAAAGCGTTTCCAACCAAACTTGACAACATAATTGTGGAGAAGACCAGAATTAATCCGATTTTTACAGAGAATGGGTTGTCTAAAGTGTCACATCCTTTGTCGTGCAGGCTAAATGTGGCATTGCTGAAATTTCCAGATGTGTTCAAAGCATGGACTGTGGCATTGAACCAAAAAGAAGGCATTTTAGGCAGCATAGATGAAATCAAAAGGATTTTCGTTTTTTCCTAACAAAGGTATTACCATTTGTGGTTCGTGTCAGAGAGTAGAACTGCGTTAGAACTGATTGATATTTTGCGAAATACAAGCCGACTTAAGTTGGCCGTTTCCTTCATATGGCGTGCCTACTAAACAAATATAACTACGAAAGGCTTTTGAGGAAAAGACTGCTGGGTATCAATTGTGATAGGACACAAAACATTATTTTGGAGCTGTTAACTTCAGTCTCCATGGAGAAATAGTTTTTTCAATCATTTGTCGAGAAAGAATAAACATTATTATATAAACACTTATCAAATAACAGGAGAGCTTTCAAGCAAAACATAAAACAAGTAAGTGAAAAGATCACCGTTGCTATGGTTACATAATAAATCGTGCCTTTCGCAGCGAAAGTGAAATGGTTTTCTATTTCATTGGTATTAAAAAATACTCGAAGAGAAATTTCGTATCTCCGCGCGGCCATGCATTATCATCTATAAATCCGCCAACAAAATCCGGCAAGAAAGTGTTGTTAACATATCTACTGGTTTAAAACGCTGCTGCATGTATAATGTCTGTCATGTATGATGCGCTACCCAGGAAAATTCAACTGATTTCGTTTTAATGTATTCTATCCACCTGGTAATGCGTCGATTTGAATCACAGTTGTTTTATGGCAATTTTCCTTCACATATACGAACTTGAGATAGCATCTTTTCCATAACTTGGGCTTTACGCAGTATGTTTTTAAAAGAATATTGAAAACGTTCACTAAAATAGTCATGTTATACCGAAAAGAATATATTTGAAGTAAAACTGTTAAACTACTCAGCGAAAAACATTTCTATGCGTCCAAGTTAAACCAACTATTTTGGGCCACACTCAAAATGGCACCCACTTCAAATTAATCCCGTCTGTTTATTCAGGGGAGGTTGGGAACTGCTAAAAGCTTAAATTAAAAGCTCGACTACTAAAAATAGGCAGTAGTTTGACTACTACAAATTTTTCAAAAAGATTATTACAACTCGAATAACATCTTTCATATAACACATCAGGTGCGACTTTGAAAGGGCATAGAAAATCGAGGATTCAACCAAATTCCAAAATTTTTTCGCCCAAATGCTTCAAATAACAAGTGGATTCGTTTTAGCGAAAAACATTTTTGGGGTTAGGTGCAATTTAAGGAATAAACACCCAGATGATCTGGAATACTTGTCTGAGTATGTCGTTGGCAGTGGGAGCCACGTGCAGTATTATCATGCTCGGCAATTGAAGTTATCGTATAGAAAATATAGCACAATTACACAGCCGAGGGCAAAAAAAAAAAAAAAGAAAAAAAAGAGCGAGGAGAAACTTAGTACATGGAGCTAAGATAGATTGTCAGTGCTTTAGGTGACCATGCACGGCTGCCAATGGCTTGGCCAATCGCTTGGCCAACGGCTCGTACACGCAACGAATCGTAAAAGTCCGTAAGTAACGATCTCCGAAAGAAGTGAGTCCACCCCCCCCTCCCCCATCCGCTGAAAATAGAGGAACCAGGGTTCAGAAGTATAATAATTTTTCCAATCAATAACCTGAATAACGTACGATTTTTGCTTGAAACTGATGACGATTCAACTAGGGAAGGTATAGCTTATTCCAGGAGGCGTCATGAAGCGCCCTGGTAAAACAAACCCCGCAAAATTTTCATCAAGTAACAAGAAGGTACTAACAGGACCTTTTCTTCAAATTGAAATGACTAAAATTGACAACTTTGCATCATTTTTAACAGGAACGCATAAAAAGAACGTTTAATTATATTGAAATTAAATTATATTGAAAACTCGACCAAAGCAGTTAAATATCTATAAAGCAGACTAACGTAGCAGTGCATCATGAACAGTAAATATAGTTTAAGGTATCTTACATCACGATCTACACATAAAGTGCCCACCCATGTTCCACCAACATAAGTTTGAACTGGAACGAACAATTTCCAAACGATGTATAAAAACTCAGTTTTTTTACGAATTACACCCACAGCCTTAGAGGAATACAGCCAAAAACAACAACAACAAAAAAAAAAACCGGGAAGAGATACTTACAGTAGAAGTCATTTGCGTCGCCTCATGAGGTAAGAGTTTCTCGCCCATATACACTTTCTTTTCTCTCGTAAGTTCTCGCGCGTTTAGAGATGCGCAACACTCACGTTTTAGGTGCGGAAATCCCAACCAATGCTTACCTAACTTTTTAAAGATGCTACTTTTAGCCCTCCCCCAAATCTACACACGTGTATTTCACTTGTGGAAGTCTATCGACTTGGACAGTGCTTGGGTTACTAGAGATTCTCGCCCATATCAACTTTCTTTTCTCTAGTAAGTTCTCGCGCGTTTAGAGATACGCCACACTCGCGCTTTTCGTGTCGGGATCTCAAACTATGCTTACTAAAATTCTTGAAGATGCTAGATTTGGCTCTTTCTCAAATCTACACACGTGTATTACACTTCTAAAAGTCTATCGATTTGGACAGTGTTTGCGTTAGAGATTCTCGCCCATTTATATTTTTTCTCTCGCGTGTTTTCGCGCATTTAGAGATGCGCCACACTCGCGATTTCGGTATCGGCATCTCAAACTATGCTTACTGGACTTTTTCAAGATGCTAGGTTTGACCCTTTCTCAAATCTACACACGCTTATTTCACTTGTGGAAGTGTATCGATTTGAACAGTGTTTAGGTTGGATATTCTCGCCCATATCAACTTTCCTTTCTCTCGTAAGTTATCGCGCGTTTCGAGATGTGCCACACTCGCGTTTTAGGTGCAGGAATCCCAACCAATGCTTACCTGACTTTTAAAGATGCTACTTTTAGCCCTGCCCCAAATATGCACACGCGTATTTCACTTGTGAAAGTCTATCGATTTGGAAAGTGTTTGGGTGAGAGATTCTCGCCCCTATCAACTTTCTTTTCTCTCGTAAGTTCTCGCGCGTTTAGAGATGCGCCACACTCGCGTTTTAGGTGCGGAGATCCCAGGCAATGCTTACCTAACTTTTTAAAGAGGCTACTTTTAGCCCTCCCCCAAATCTGCACACGTGTATTTCACTTGTGGAGGTCTATCGATTTGGACAGTGCTTGGGTAAGAGATTCTCGCCCATATCAACTTTCGTAAGTTCTCGCGCGTTTAGAGATGTGCCACACTCGTGGTTTTGGTGTCGGGATCTCGAACTATGCTTACTGGACTTTTTGCAGATGCTAGATTTGGCCCTTTCTCAAATCTACACGCGTGTATTTCACTTCTAAAAGTTTATCAATTTGGACAGTGTTTGGGTTGGAGATTCTCGCCCATTTATATTTTTTTTCTCTCGCGTGTTTTCGCGCGTTTAGAAATGCGCCACACTCGCGATTTCGGTGTCGGCATCTCAAACTATGCTTACTGGACTTCTTGAAGATGCTAGATTTGGCCCTTTCTCAAATCTACACACGTGTATTCCACTTGTGGAAGTGTATCGATTTGGTCAGTGTTTAGGTTGGAGATTCTTCCCCATTTTTAAAGATGTTATTTTTTGCCCTCCCCCAATTCTAGACAAATGTGGTGTACTTCTAGAAGTCTATCGATTTGGACAGTGTTTGAGTTGGAGATTCTCTCCCAGGTCAACTTTCTTTTCTCTCGTATGTTCTCGCGCGTTTCAATATGCGCCACACTCGCGTTTTAGGTGCGGGGCTTCCAAACAATGCTTATCTAACTTGCTACTTTTAGCCCTCCCCTAAATCTACACACGTATATTTCACTTGTGGAGGTCTATCGATTTGGACAGTGCTTAGATATGAGATTCTTGGCCACATCAACTTTCTTTTCTCTAGAAAGTTCTCGCGCGTTTAGAGATGCGGCAGACTCACGGTTTTGGTTTCGCGATCTCAAACTATGTTTACTAAACTTTTTTAAGATGCTAAATTGGGCCTTTCCTCAAATCTACACACGTGTATTTCACTTATGGAAGTCTATTGATTTGGTCAGTGTTTGGGTTGGAGATTCGCGCCCATATCAACTTTCTTTTCTCTTGTATGTGCTCGCGCGTTTAGAGATGCACCACACTCGCCTTTTAGGTGCGGGGTTCCCAACCAATGCCTACCTAACTTTATAAAGATGCTACTTTTAGCCCTCCCCCAAATCTACACAAGTTTATTTCACTTGTTGAGGTCTATCGATTTGGACAGTGCTTGGGTAAGAGATTCTCGCCCATATCAACTTTCCTTTCTCTAGTAAGTTCTCGCGCGTTTAGAAATGCGCCACACTCGCGATTTTGGTGTCGGGATCTCAAACTATGCTTACTGGACTTTTTAAAGATTCTAGATTTGGCCCTTTCTCAAATCTACACACGTGTATTTCACTTGTGGAAGTGTATCGATTTGGACGGTGTTTAGGTTGGAGATTCTCGCCCATATTAACTTTCTTTTTTCTCGTAAGTTCTCGCGCGTTTAGAGATGCACCACACTCACGTTTTAGGCGCGGGAATCCCAACCAATGCTTACCTAACTTTTTAAAGATGCTATTTTTTGCTCTCTCTTAAATCTACACACATGTGTTGTACTTCTGGAAGTCTATCAGTTTGGACAGTGTTTAGGTTGGAGATTCTCGCCGATATCAACTTTCTTTTCTGTCGTATGTTCGCGCACGTTTCGAGATGCGCCACACTCGCGTTTTAGGTGCAGGAATCCCAACCAATGCTTACCTAACTTTTAAAGAGGCTACTTTTAGCCCTCCCTTAAATCTACACACGTGTATTTCGCTTGTGGAAGTCTATCGATTTAGACAGTGCTTGGATATGAGATTCTTGGCCACATCAACTTTCTTTTCGAAATTAGTCTTCTCGAATTAGTTTAGAGTCCCTAAGACTCGGAAATAACGCCCAATTTTCTGGAAATGGACCCAAAGTTGGTCAAAATCACGCTGCGCGTAGACCGGGCTCAGCGACTTTCTGGTCATGGTCACTAAGGAAGTTAATATTTCGGCCAGACTGCTCATAAGTAAGCGTTCAAAAATTTTTCAACTGTCCATTTCACTGGAAACCAACGTCTTCTTAAATTATTTTAGAGTCCCTGGGACTCGGAAATATCGCCCAAGTTCCTGGAAATCGGCCCAAACTTTGATAAAATCACGATGCGCGTAGACCAGTCTCGGCGACTTTCTAGTCATAGTCACTAAGTGAGTTAATATTTCGGCCAGACTACTTATAAGTAAGCGTTCAAAAATTTTTCTTCTGTCCATTTCACTGAAAACCAACGTCTTATCGAATTAGTTTAGAGTCCCTGGGACTCGGAAATATGCCCCAAGTTCTTGGAAATGGACCCAAAGTTGGTCAAAATCACGCTGCTCGTTGCCCGGTCTTGGCGACTTTCAGCACTGTCCAAATTGATAGACTTTCACAACTGAAATACACGTGTGTAGATTTAGGGGAGGACTAAAAGTAGCATCTTTAAAAAGTTAGGTAAGCATAGTTTGGAATCCCCACACCAAAAACGCAAGTCTGCCGCATTGTCCAAAGCGAGAGAATTCCACAGGTGAAATACACCTGTGTAGAATTAAGAAAGGGCCAAATTTAGCATCTTTAAAAAGTCCAGTAAGCATAGTTTGAGATGCCAACACCGAAATCACGAGTGTGGCGCATCTCTAAACGCGCGAAAACACGCGAGAGAAAGAAATATAAATGAGCGAGAATTTCCAACCCAAGCATTGTCCAAAGCGACAGACTACCAAAAGTGAAATAGACGTGTTTAGATTTGAGAAAGCGCCAAATCTACATCTTTGAAAAGTCCAGTAAGCATAGTTTGAGATCCCGACACCAAAACCGCGAGTGTGGCGCATATCAAAACGCCCGAGAACTTACTAGAGAAAAGAAAGTTGATATGGGCGAGAATCTCTCACCCAAGCACTAACCAAATCGATAGACTTCCACAAGTGAAATACACGGGTGTAAATTTTGGAGGGGGGCTAAAAGTAGCATCTTTAAAAGTTAGGTAGGCATTGGTTAGGATTCCCGACACGAAAAGCGCGAGTGTGGCGTATCTCTAAACGCGCAAGAACATGCTAGAGGAAACAAACTTGATTTGGCGAGAATCTGTCACCCAAGCGCTGTCCAAATCGATAGATCTCCACAAGTGAAATACACGTGTGTAGATTTGGGGGAGGGCTAAAAGTAGCATCTTTAAAAAGCTAGGTAAGCATTGGTTGGGATTGCCGCACCTAAAACGCGAGTGTTGCGCATCTCTAAACGCGCGAGAACTTACGAGAGGAAAGAAAGTTGATACGGGCGAGAATCTCCAACCCAAACACTGTCCAAATAGATAGACTTCTACAAGTGAAATGCACGTGTGTAGATTTGGGGGAGGGCCAAAACTAGCATTTTTAAAAAGCCCCGTAAGCATAGTTTGGGATTCTCACACCAAAAACGCGAGTATGGCGCATCTCTAAACGCGCGAGAACTCACGAGAGAAAAGAAATTTGATATGGGCGAGAATCTCTTACCCAAGCACTGTCCAAACCGAAAGATTCCCACAAATAAAAAATACACATGGGTAAATTTAAAAGAGGGCCAAAAGTAGCATGTTTAAAACGCCCAGTGAGTTTAGTTTAAGATCCCGACACCAAAAGTTCGAGTGTGCCGCATAGCTAAACGCGCGAGAAAAGACAAGGGAAAAGTAAATTGACATGGTTAAAAATCGATAGACTTCCACAAGTTAAATGCACGTTGGAGATTTAATTTGGAACAGGGCTAAAACTAGCATCTTTGATAGGCGAGGTAAGCAAAGTTTGGGATCCCGACATCTAAAGCGCAAATGTGCTGCCTCGCTTAACGTGCGAGAACACGCGGGGGAAAAGAAAATTTATATGGGAAATAATATTTAACCCAAGCACTGTCCAAATCGATAGACTTCCACAAGTGAAATACACTTGTGTAGATTTGGGGGAGGGCCGAAACTAGCATTTTTAAAGAGCCCCGTGCACATAGTTTGAGATCCCCACACACAAAAAAAAACACGAGTGTCCGCATCGCTAAACGCGCGAAAACACGCAAGTGAAAAAAAGATATAAATGGGCGAGTATCTTTAACCCAAGCATTGTCCAAAGCGACAGACTTCCACAAGTGAAATACGTACTACACCAGTAACTGCAAGTTCACCAACATGTTTCATCTCTAGATTACTCAATCCGCGAGTTTGACGATAGGTCTCCTGTGATTATAATTTGTATTAACCAATTGCGTTTTGAGACTGCAATGGCGTTTTGAATCAGAATCGCTCGACCGAGTTACACAAGATACACTGGTAACCTATTGATTATGCTGTTATGTAACTTACCATCTTGAATTTTTTTGCATATTTTACAAATATTGCAAAACATGGCTTTAATTGTACTTTATGGGTCGTGTAAAGCTTGCATGGTATTGTGGTAAAACGTACAGCCCCCATCTTTTTTCCTCGGCGGACTTGTTCAATAACAGAACGTTGGTCACAATTAGTCATTCCGGGGAATGGTTCGGAAAGGCCTTAAAGAATATGTGTTTTCTTCAGTGAGGCTTCGTTCCTCCAGCTTCCCTGTATGCCATCTGTCATTTAGTTTTTATTTAAGTTTGAATACAATTTTAAGTTTTGCTATAATCTGATCGTAATTTTATCTTTGTACTCGGTGACTAGTCAAGAAATTTGTCCGCTCTTAGTGCTATTGGGTTATTGAACGAATTAAAGATATGTAAATAAATTATTTGTGATAATACATTGTTCATGGCTTGTCTTACGCAGCCCTTTCGTTTCGTCCCGGCCAAGGGACTCTTCAGAGACTTTTCTGCTTGGCAAACTCGTCGGGCATCGCGCCCAAAGTCCGTTCGCTAACAAAATGCGATGTAAGGCATTTAACTGTCAACTTAATTGTCAAATAAATTATTGTTCTATTTAAACGCCTTTTCTGATTTTACTCAAAGGCATCGAGTGAAAGTCCTTTCTTTTTTCTAAAACCTCTACTGATCTTAAGGTCGCAATGTTTGCTCATAATCTCCATAAATACTGAGTTCCACATAGAGACGATCGGATGGAAATGGAGAGTTTTGACTAGAATAACATTTCTGCTATTTCTTTGTTTAGTACCTTATGGGAAACGTTTATTTTTGTAATTACTCATAAGGGTTTTTATCAAAAGAACACCCCTTCTTGCCATTTTAAAGAGAAGTTGTCTGGCGCTCATGTTCTTTTGCCCTGTGAGTCGACTTTCTTGTTGCTCTCCAGGTGCTGGACCTCATATTTGGTTCTGACTTCCCGAAAGGTTCCTTTACAAACAGCAAGAGAGCCTTGCGAAACCTGTTGAAAGATTAGATCACATATTGATCGTTGGACTTAATGAATTTCACTGTCAGAAACATTAGAACTGGAGTTTGTGAGGAAAAAAGTGATGCTTTTAAGATGTACTATGATTGGCTCGAGAAAATTCGATTTCTAGACCCTTTGAAGGGTCAGATGGCACATGAAACAAGACTCTTTTCCTGTTAAAGAAGTGTTGGTACAAAGCATAAGAACATCTACATCAAATATAGAGTGGTTTCAGTTGAGTGTCGATAGTAATCAGGCAATTACTTTGGTTTTGGTTTTGCTACGGTTTGAGTCAGGTTGAGTAGTCTAATTGGCCAGTTATTGGTCTGGTTTTGGTTTTACGACACTCAATTGAAAACCGCCCTAATGCCGTAAACCAATCAGCGTTTTACAACGGTAACTGCGGGGGGTATGAATAAAAATCATTACATCAAATTAAAGTTTGTTTTGCTAGCTGAAATAAATAACTCGAATAACTAAGATGGACACAGTTTTGTCCCCAACAAAGTATTACGTAAATTTTCAAACTATACCTGAGGCCCATTTTCGTACAATTTTGCATTCATTTTAATCCTAACTATTTAATCAATTCCGACCGGTTCGATGATGGTCGACAAATGAGTCGTTCCATTTAGCGTCTCTTCGTGTTAAAATGAAAGCCTTACAACAAAATTTGAATTAGGACTTTTGGGTCAGCCAGCTACTAAGATGAATATAGATGAGTGTTTTAACGGGTTTGTATCACGATAATAGGAATAAATGACTTCAATCGATTATAATACATGGAAGGTCTGCTGGAAAGTTGTCATGCTGTACGGTTCGTATACTTCCCTGAATGGAATCGGAACAAATTATCTACAATCGCTCACAAGTGACAATTAATTTCTTGTTGAATATCGATACTATAACTTTCACAGTCCTCACAAGATCAATAGAGAAACATTTTCCTTACAGAAACAACTTCGAAATTTTTTAAGTCGGATCAAAAATCGAATCGTCAAAACGAGTAACCCCCAAAAAATTTATAATGAGACGCGATCTACATCTTCAGACGTGCAGACAACCACGTCGGAATTTGGGTGTACAAAATGACGTAATTTGGTCTCAAAATGTGTCGAAATTTGAAGAGCTAGTGACACCCCCATCTTAAAATTCCAAGTAGGATCCGGTCCCTGGGCACCATGTCTTGACAAAAGCAAATGCTGCGGAGGAATTATGCGATTTCAGGCTGAACGTAAGAGGGCGGAAGAAAAACTACATGGCCATGAAATGCTACTTTGTACTGGATGTGGTGGATTTATTAATAAAGGTTACTGAACACAAGACGAGTTACCTGCGGGTCTTTAGTGCGTAGATGATGGGATTCACCATAGTGTTCAAGTGCATGAGAAAAAACGCAAGGAAATGAGGCCATGTACCATGACTTTTTGAAACCATGTGTAAAAACATCGGCACAACACCCATGGCGACGAATGCCAACACGGTCAAACCGATTGTCTCAGCCGTCTTCACGTCGCTCTTAACTTGTTTTGTCACAGAACAGAAATTCGACAGACGTCTGGTATGGCGTCGAACCGAACGCCTAATGAAAGCTCCCATAATCAGCATCGAAGCGAACGGAACCAGGTAACCAGGAATAATAAAATATCTTCCAAATTTCTTCAAATAGTGTTTCCTGTACACAAGCACTGGAGCGTCACCAACTTCAATGTCGAGTCCTAATATGAACATGCCATATGTATAGGCAGCTGCTAGGAGCCAAACAAACAACACTGCTATCTTTGCCTTGTTGATAGTTTTCCATGAATGGTAGCGAAGACCGTGCACTATGGCTCCGAAACGATCCATTGTTAGAACGGTGAGGTTGAACACGGTCAGATACACAAACAGCACGTACCAAGTGACGATGAACCACGAGATTGGTCGTCCCTTGAGGTAAGGCACTCTACAGATGTACCACACGATCATGAGAGGCATATTGGTCAGTGCATTGAGGATGTCTACGACTGCTAAGTTCGCGATTAAGACATTAGGCACTGTTCGAAGAGACTTGAACCGGACGAGCAAAAGGCAAATTATACCGTTTCCAATTATTGATCCGATCATTACCAGAGCAATCAAGATGATGTGCGAGACTCTTTCTGCATCACGGCGAGAGCATGTTTGGATTGTCTCATTCATCGCTCTCTTCTGCTCGTGGAAATCAATTTAAGACATCTTCCTTTGCAGTCCGTATCTGTTGATGGTAAAGAAGGGCGGATTCCATCAAGTGTAATATCGCAGGATGTACGTATGTTTACTGAACCATACAGAGCAGATTTCACTTGAACGTCGAAAGCAATTTGCATTTGCTTTGCGGTTGCATTACTAGGCTAAGAACGTGGCCTACAAAACTCGTGCCTCTTTGTCAATCAGAAGTAAAACCAAAACTAATAGTGGCTCGCTCGCACGCGCTTCCCGTCAGATACATGTATTTGCTTGGAGTTTTGATTGATTGTGTCGTTTGTGATTGGCTGCGGTGATTGCTTTGGTTATGGTTCAGGCCACATTTGTTCGAAGGCTAGTTAACGCTATCCACCTGATAAATCGCTATCCAGTGGATAAGTGTTAACAAAACAAACAACGCCATCCGTGGATAGTGATTTATCCGGTGGATAGAGTTATCACCTTTCGAACAACCCGGGCCAGTACGACACTCAATTGAAAACCATTCTAAGTGGGGTAAATGGGGGAAGGAGCGTATTGTTTATGTGAAGGCAGAATACTTAATTTAAATTGAAGTTTGATTCTAGCTTTCAATAAACCCTCTGTTGTAAGCATTTCCTTCCATTGATATCCAACACCTTGTTGCTGTTTGGTTGGATTTTTTTCTTGTTTTGTCTTTTTTGCTTTATCTTTCTGTCAGTTTTTTTTTTTTTTTTATCAGAAACACTGTTAACGATATTCGCCAGGGCATCTTGCGCATACGAAATTCAACATCACAAAATAAAGTCTCTTAAATATCTAAAATAAAGGCTCTTATTATCCAACTGTCGCGAGTACCGTCCAAACAACAGTGCAAATACACAGCGGTATTGTACAGTTATTTGTACAGTAGAAAACCTGTTTGCCGGAAAGGTCGGTGCGCGCACGCAAACCTGTCACACTCTCTCTTTCACTGAAAATTTATTGACTACAGCAGTTGGATAATAAATCTCTTATTAGATGTTTTGGTGTGTAGTATCGTGTAGTATCGTGTAGTATCGCCCTACGGGCTCGTTACAATACGGCACAACTGGTAAAAATATACAGCGATACAACACACCAAAACATCTAGAAAGATATATTTACTAATTCTTACGTACTCAATATCATCATATTTATGCCATGTTACAATTAACGAGCAATAGTTACTGTCTACAAAAATTTGAGATAACTAGTTTCTCTCAACATGAATGCCAGGAGGAATGTTTACATAAGATAGCTAGAGGCTGATGAACCAAAGACGCAGTAAATGTTAATATAGGATTATTAGATCTCTATGCAACAGTTAAATGAAGTGTTTTTAAACCAGTTCCTCTGAATAAATTATCCCATTTTACGCATCGAGGGACTTTGTTGATTAAACGGCAGAAAACGCCGCAAGCCCTCGGTGGGCTGTTATCGTAAGCACCTTCAGTTCTACGAATGGCCTTCACTTGTGTCATAATGACTACAGTTATATTGCTATCAATGTTACCTGGACAACGTTCTTGTTTCTGGTAACAAACACAATATCGAAAGCTTTACTTAATCTGCCGCTTTCTTTCAGTTATTTATATTTTGAATGGTATCAGTATGCGGGGGAAGAATGCTTTCCGGATGTTACATAACGTCCCGGCGATACCCGGAGTGAGCTACAAAAAATGCTATGCCACTCTTTTTTAGTTGATGTTATAATGATGGCATGAAGCAAACGCCTAATCATTGGTAAAATAGTAATGGTCATTTTCTTTATATAAGCAGCATAACAGTTGAAAACACCATTTTTTTGTACTCTTAGCAAAAGAAAAAAAAAAGAAAAAAAAATCCAAAATGAGTTTGGTAGACCCCAATCATTTTTATCATCTAATTGTAACTAGCATGTTAGAACATACTTTTTGCCAAGTTTGAAAGTATTTCTGGGAAGGGATTAAAAGTCACTCTAATTTTTTTTGCACAATTTGAGGTAGCTCTGAACCCGCTCCCAGAAACATTTTCAAACTTTTAAAAACGATAAATCTTGACATGATGATTAGAAAAATTCTAGAAACGATTGAGCTATCCGACTGAGAACGGAGCATTTTCTCCGTTCAACTTGGCAATTGGCAATCAGGTCAGATAACAGCCGATAATCTCATACCTTATTAAATGTTAGTATTCTTGAGTTACCAGCAATATAGTGCTCTGGAACCGTGAAGTGTAGAAGCATTCACACTGAGGGAGAAGTATATCTGCAAAATAACAACTCAAGAGCACTTGAAAATCCGACGAAGCAATGTGGAAAACGAGGGCTCAACACTGAACATGGAAAAATTTACTCATTTCCAGATCTAGATTATTGTCGTTTCAGTGGAAGGGCTAATGTGAATCCGGCTATTGTTAATCACGAAGTCAATGTGGTTTGTCCTTTAATTAAACTATGGACTATAGACGTTAAGTAAATTAACATGACAATTTTTCAATTCTTTTTTTCACACAGTCACGTCTCTATCTTAATTATAGAATGTCCGGAAGACTGACAAAAAAAAAAAAAAAAAAAAAAAAAATCACCATACCTTTGTAAAGTATTTTGCTGCTGAAAGAAGAATACTTTTTGAGCACTTTTAAAACGTCTTCTAACCATGAAGCCCGTCCACTCTGCATTCAGCTTTGAAAAAAGGCAAAATAATTATAAAAATAAAGGAATAAAAAGCTTTATCTAGAATACAGCACGCAAGCCTGTCATTTCAACCTTAAGACGATCTCTCCTTCTCAAAAGGATTTAACGTCATGCAATTCATTCATTAATAACTTATTGCCAATATTTAACAAAGAGAACATAACAGAGGAATTTCAGAACACTAATGCCATTAATATCACGAATTCTTAGCTTTTGATTTAGCATCAATAACACGTTTTTTTTTAAGTAAATAAGAGCTCCAATTCTGGCCAGTTCCGTTTTACGAACCAAAATTAGAAACAATCCCACAGGAATGTGTTTTGCTTCCAAAATGAAAAAAAAAGCGACAATTTTAAAGCCTCCTATGGTATTTAATGGCCTGTCAATCACAATAGCTCAAACATTTTCAGTGACACAGCAATTCTAGCTAGTATTAACTAGCTCAACCGAATAGGTCCTGACAAAATGTCCCACAGACAATTATTAAAACTTCGCAAAAATCAGTGGTATACTCTAAGGAAAACTTTGTTCACTCGTGGCAAAACTCTTAGTTGGGACTCACATGGTGACTATGACGAAAACTTCGACGTTGTTCAATTAGGGCTAATTAGCCGTGAGGCAAGCATATTAGAAAAAGTTCATTAATCTTGTATAGAGGATGCGTTTTGTTGCCAGAACGAAATGAAACTAACATGGTGCATGAATTCTCTGGAGGCAGGCGAACCAAGACTAACATTTACCAACTGCTGTTTACTTGAGTATGGCCAGAACAATTTACACAGTAAAAACCGATGCAGATGTCATTATTATTGCATATTGACTTGATGGCGGTAAAAATTCCTTTGAAATTTCAAACTTTTCTGAAAATATTGCAAAATTATAGGTTTCGAGAACATGTGAGACACATGTTGAACCCCATCGCAATGCTGGCAGATTTCAAAATGTTATATAGTATGCAGGGTATTTCGATTTTATATGTGTCGTTTGCCTATGATTCATCAATATTACAGTTATTGATGACGTCAAATACAATATCTGTAGTTTGTGTGCATAATGTCTGGGATTTTGATTTAAAGCTCGCACGACGAAGGAAACTGTCATGCATGTAAAAGGGCCAACTTCTTTCCCAGGTTTGCTAGTCTTCCAAAGAAGAGAAACCCAGGAAACGAGGTTTGTCCCTCAGTGCACAATTCTCTCGTTGTAACACAACTTTCTGATTGCTTTTAGTAGTTTGTTTATTGAGAAGAAAGTTCCTAAGTTTTCAAAGAAGATTAATGCACTATTGATCTTAAAATGCCCGAATTCCGAATCTGTCGAATTCAAAGGCTTTTTGTTGCAATTTTGAAAGGGAAGGAATGTGGGGAAAATATTGCATTGATGACGATGCAATAAACATTTCCAAGATCATTCAATTTCTTGATATCTCACATTCTCAACATTGACCCAATCTCGTTCCCAGGGCCTTTTACCTGGCTTTAGGGCGGGGCACTGGTGTACAGTGATTTGGGTATCCCCGTGTTTTAGGTACCCCCGTACCCATATCCCTAGTGTTTTGGATACCCAAAACACTGAAAGCTTAAAACTGGGTAAAGTGAAATCATCCACAATCCTGCTCAAAACCCATTTATCTTCTTATGAAGCTTTGTCTCAATCAATTAAAGCATACTATTGCTTTATATAAACACAATACGTCTCTTAAAATAGTCGCAATTCCTAACAGACTGTCTTCCCGGGACTGTCTTATATCCGAGCCCGCAGTTATAACGACATACAAAACCGGATTCACGCGCTTAAGGTCCTTGTACAAACATGCGCTTGGTGCCTATCGATAACCCTTGAAATGCACGTTATTTTAAACGAGAAAGGCGCTTTCTTTTTAAACCTCGGATAGTGGGATGACTGAATTTAATCAATATGCGAACGAGCACACTGAGATGCGGCTGTCACGCAATATGCAGGCCTCAAGCTGTGACTGACCTCTGTGTATATTGCCAGTCAGAAATAAACTTTGTCTTAGACTTGGGTGTCGCTCTTTCCTTGACCATCCCTCCTAGTAGATTTTGCCGGCAAACAACTCACTTTGCCATTAGAGGAGTTTTTTCTCTCGGAGACAAAACCAAATTAAATATAAATAAAGTAGACAAGTGCAATCTTTGGATATAGGGAAACAAATAGAAGTAGGATAACCAAATCCCTAGTGATATGGGTATCCCCTTCCGAAGTGTTGGCTTGTAATCATTTCTTTAATTCAGAGTAGCCAAATCCACCGAAGATAAAAAGGCAAAGCAAACTTACCTAGAGGAAAGGTAATTTCAAGGGAGGAAAGGGCTTTAAAAATGCAAAACTGTTGGGGATACCCAAATCCCTAGTCAGTAGTGATATGGGTATCCCCTTCCAGAGAGTTTGTTTGTCCTCGTTTCTTTAATTCAGGGTAGCCAAATGGACCGAAGGTTAAAAGGAAAAGCAAACGTACAAAGACGAAAGTTATTTCAATGAGGAAAGGACTAGAAATGCCAAAATGTTTGGGATACCCAAATCCCTAGTGATATGGGTATCCGCTTCCAATATGTTTGGTTGTTATCGTTTGTTTAATTCAGGGTAGCCAAATCGACCAAAGATTAAAGGGAAAAACAAACTTACAAAGACGAAACTTGTTCCAATGAGGAAAGGACTAGAAACAGCTGTAGAAAAGCCAAAACGTTGGGGATACCCAAAACCCCATTGATATGGGTATCCCCTCCCATTATGTTTGGTTGTTATCGTTTCTTTAGTTCAAGGTAACCAAATCGACCGAAGGTAAAAAGGTTTGCTTTGCCTTTTAATCCTCGGTCAATTTGGCTACCTTGAACTAAAGAAACGATAACAAACAAACACTCTAGAAGGGGATACCCACATCACTAGGGATTTGGGGCCCCTTACATTTTAAGCATTTCTAAGTCCTTTCCTCATTGGAATGACTTTCGTCTTTGTAAGCTAGCTTTGCCCTCTTATCTTCGGTCGATTTGGCTACCCTGAATTAAAGAAACGATAACAACCAAGCATATTGGAAAAGGATACCCATATCACTAGGGATTTGGGTATCCCACTTTCCCAGTGTTCAAAGATCAAAGGACTTAGTCTTGTCTACTTTACTTGCATTTTTTATAGATGTCTCCGAAGAAAACTGCTTTAATGGCAAAATCTAATAGGAGTGATGGTCAAGAAAAGAGCGACAAATAAATAACTCTAAGACAAAGTTCATTTCAGACAGGCAACCGTACACAGAGGTCAGTGACAGCTTGAGACCTGCATATTGCGTGATGGCCGTATCTAAGTGTGTTCGCTCGCATATTGATTTTATTCAATCGCCGAACTATCCGAGGTTTAGATTGCGGCTTTCTTGTTTAAAATGACGTGCATTTCAAGGGTTATCGATAGGCACCAAGCGCGTGTTCATACCAGGAACTTTGGCGCGTGAATGCATTTTGTATGTCGTTATAACTGCGGACTCGGATCAGACAGTCTGTTATAAATTGCGACTATCTTCAGCAACTTTATGCGTTTATATCAAGATTGAGAAAGTTTTAGTTTATTGAGACAAAGTTTCGTAAGAAGATAAATGGTTTTTCAGCAGAATTATGGATGATTTCACTTGCCCCAGTCTGTGGTATTTAACGCTTTCAGTGTTTTGGGTTCCCCAAAACACTTGGGATTTGGGTACGGGGGTACCTAAAACACGGGGATACCCAAATCACTGCTAAAACCACCAATCTAGGGAAAAGGCCCTGGGAACGAGGTTGACATTGACTTGCAGCCAAGTCAGGTGTCCAGAAGAAGGAAACTGTAACCACCTTAGGGGCATTAATTAGCTGACCTTTGAAAAAAATGTCTACTGGTTTATGACGACAATAATGCTTTACGAAAAAGATTAAAAGAAAATTTACTCCCCTCAGGAATAAATGGCTTTTATGCAGCTTGCCTAGCTTTTTAATGTTCCACTAGCCAGAATCAGAGTACATACGGGACTTGCATCCTTCAGCTGCTCGGCGAAAAACCATTTTAGCACCCTATATCCCTCCCACAGAGTGCAGATTAGTTGGGAACATTCACTAGGTGAATTTTATTAGGCGGGTTTCTTTCACCTAGAAAGAAATTCGGCCTTCTAGATTTCATGTTTTGATTTCATGGTTATCAAATAAGCAGCCACGAGAGTGGCCAGAAAGTTCTAATTATGGTTTCAGTTTATAATCTCCAGCAAACAGAGCTCAGCCTCGATAACGTACATCATCGGTTTATGTAGGTTAAGCAAGCAAGAAGCATAAATGGCTAGAATGGAACTGGTACAGTTATACATCAGAAAAACAGTCAAAGTCGCGGAAACTAGAGAAGTTAGCATAAGTTGTAAAAATGTTTTAGAAATTCATCTGTTATCATTTCCGTATGAAGCAACGGATACAAGTAGGCCCAAAAGTTTAATGTAAATAATTGTCCAAGACAGGATATTATTTGAGATGATGTATTTACTTTGTACATTCTATAACTCTCCTTACAGACAAAAATAAATATCTCTGGTGACAGTAAATAATTTAAGTTACAACAGGAGAAAAACTGTCTTTTTCCCTCTCTCTCTTTCAAAAACTATTCAACATCGTCGTTGAAATCAAAGTTTTTATCACGCTTTAATTATGTTCATTGCTGTTCCCACATTTGATCGAGTGTTTGCTTAAGGGTTTTTTTTTTGTCACATCATGGGAAATTTAAACTATGTCAGTCGCCTTCAGAAATTTCCTCAGGGACGCTGATCTCAGCATATTAATTGCTACCACGCTTTAATCCTTGCGTTATACCACCCCAAATTTCTAGACCACGCTTTCATCCTGAAACAACCGCCGCAGTCCTGTGGAACTTCGGTGTGGGTAAATTGTACTTGATGCGAATTTGTTGTCGTAAAAGTTTTCTCTGTTCTCTTTCCTTCTTGGCCTGCTTCTCATCTACTTCGTTCCATACATATGTCCTTGCATTGTAGTCTCTATCTTTGAGATTATATTTTTTCTTGGTGTCCTCAATGCGTTGCTTGCTGTCTAACGCTCGTTTCTCAAATTGTTCGCTGTTTTGCTTCACAGCGAGGATTTCATTTCCAGTTACTGGCGTCGATCGTCGTTTCACGACTTTTTGATGCTTGGTTTCTGGCGCCCTGAAAAAGATGAAATTGAATGCAATATAAATTAAAAAGAGTGGCAAATTTTTGATACACTAATGGCATTCATTACAAAATCGGTAAGACAGGACCTTAAATATTCCTGCCTGTGTAATTTAGTACTGTAAGCTGTTAACACAACATGAGACAAACAGTTCTAATATACAGAAGTCAACTCTAACGTTAACCATATTTGGAAACGATAAGTCAATTTTGAGAGCAGAGGGGTTAAAGAGAAAGTTTGTAGGCCAACGCAAAGTAAAACAAAGAAATGGTTATAACACCCTGCCTTAACGACTCTATGAAGTGCATCAGTATCTTTATTCTTTTATTCTCATCTCACATAGTCATGGTGCTTGAGAACTCTATATTTTCAGAGGTTAGTCAGCTCACCATGTTAAAAATCACTGTGATATCAGTTGCAGCCGAATTCAGTAATGATATCGTGTTATGACCGTGTGAGAGCAATTTTTAGAGGGAACAACGCAAAGCATTTCAGTTCTATCAATAACAATAACAATAAAGGCCCGCTGATTGCGTAATATGAAACAAAGGAAATTGCGATATTATGTTATGATTTGCCTTAATGAATCAGCGCGTTGCACGATCACTTAAGCAATACGGTTTTGCTTTTTTTAGCCTAGGTTTGAAAACGATATTTAGCCTTTGTGGTAAACCTTGATATCCCAAAGCTACCAGCTACCATTTTTAGCAAAATTGTTCAAGTTGATGTATTTCATGTGTGAAGAATTAGCCCGGGGGCACACAGAGCAATCACAAGGTTCTTATATTTATTAACATTAGCATAAGAAAGAGAAACTAAAATAGTCACTTATTATGACAACGAAATTTCGAGAAATCGAAGGAAAACCGTTATAGAAAGTCATAGTCAGTATATTTCAGAGGTTGAAGTCTTGATTCTGGGATTGAGCCTATACTGAAGCAGGTGGATAAGGACAAGTTAGAGTAACAGTTCTAAATAAAGTGTGATACAATATGAGGCTTCCCACTCGGATGGGTGTCAACTACTTTACTCTAGATCCCACATCCGGAGTTTACTTTCTTTTGCACAGTAGTTTTCGTAAATGTAATAAGAATTTGAAGAGCTGACGAACAAAGTTTTCCCTTCAACACCTTGCCTAAAATTAGTCAAAATTAAAATAAAAGTGAAAGATGTGTGATTGGCTATATTCGATTTTTATTGCTGTTTTAAGCTGGCTTCTTTTCCGCTTTGTCGCCTTCTGACTTTAGACGCAATAAGAATGAATTTATTATTTAAAAAAAATATTGGCAGAATCAAACAAGAAAAAGACAATCGTTGGATACGATTTGCGTGTTGTTTCAACACGAACGTAGCTAGACGTGACCAGAACGGCAAAAAGATCCGGACAAAACAAATGATAATTTGTACAAATCGACGAGGTTATGACATTTCCAGTTGGTTGACTGTCAATCTCATCGACGTATCTGACAAGTGACTAAGCCACGAAATCTCTCGGTTCCTTGCATATATATTTTATTGGTATTTTGTTACGTAACACACACAGACCTACATTTTGTACTGCTCTGTGGCCTGGTTTTAGCCTGAATTCTGGAACGTTCTGTTTTAAAACGCTACCGAGAGCAATGATTTGTTTTGGCGGAGCAACTAGACTCAAAGCCGAGACAATGATGACAAGTTTACGAGATCGAGTAACGGGTAAGGCCCTCTCAAAACCACAGCTGCTTCGATGGTTTACTTTTTAATTCTAATAATATTTGTTCGATCAAGTTGATGCGAGGTCACTACGTTATGGTACATTATAATACAAACTTTTCACACATTTCAAGCGTTTAACAATGAAGAAGTAGTTATCAAGTTTAAATTTGCATGTGATAAATTATTCTTAAGAATACCTACGCTTATTCAACGATATTCAATTACAGCACCTTCAGTCAAGTATTGCATGACTGAGGAATGGGAGGAGGTTAAACTCTGCCAGGTTTAGCAGGCGTTAAGTTTAATAGTCAACATCTCTTTCAAGAGTAGTGTAAGATAAATCGCGATATCCCTTGAACGATTGAATAGATAAAGTTGAAATAAATACTTTATGTACATTAGTCAGTGTGCTTCTCCTCTGAAAATACTACTTTGTATGAACACCAGAGATAAATACCACTGTGTAAGCTTTTAATCCATATTAAGAAACGTAACTGAATGCCGAGTCCAATATGTTTATCTTCGGCTCAAGGATGTAGTGGATGTGTACAAAACGTAGATTTTAAGATAAGAATTTTGGGGTTCCGCCATACTCTCTTACCTGCTCGTTTCGTTAAGGACGAGGTTCGTTTGGGCAGCTATCACGTTGTTGTTCTTCCTCCACTCTAGGTATGAAATGTCGTTCAACAGAGCTCCTTCGCTCAAGCTCTTTCTTTTATCCTTGAGGTACTCACGATACTCAGGGGCATCTAAATCGATGATGATATCAACTGCCCCTGGCTCTGAGTCGGAGTCGGTCATAGGATCTTCCTTCTCAATCGTATCTACCGTATTTCCCATTGCGAACAAGTCGATGTGATCGAGCAAAACAAGTCGTTTGTGAATGAATAGATTTCACGAGGTGCGACCTATTTATACAGTCGGTGGTCTCGCCTTTGTTTTCATGTGCCCACGTAAATCCCGCTAAGTGCTAAATTCGTCCATGTCTTCACGCTTTCTGATTGGTTAACGGCCGACCCGCACCAAGTCCGAGGTCACAGCGAACGTGAGAGCGAGCTCACGTCAATTCGACAGGAAGCCACGTTAATCACATTAAAGGAAAGCTAAACACGAAACCACAACAATTACTGAAAAATAGTGAAAGATAAATAACACGTACTGAAACTGTAAATAAATTACTTTTGGTGATGAATGCTGAATTTTTTCAAAAAAACAAAAGTGAAAAATAAATAACAAAAGAAAAGGAAGCTAGGACACTCACGGCGGATAAACAGTTGCTCTCAACTGAATAAATTCATTTGCCAAGGTCTTGTTTTGAGAAGCGCTGAAATCCGCTTAAAAGGCCGCTCTTGTCTGTTAAGTTGCTTTCGGTAAACTGAAATGTCTCCTTTTTTCGAGCAAGTGCCGAGAAGCGGTGTCTGTTACATCAGAGAAAAACTCACTTCCTCTCTACAAGTATTATTGTAAGACAGGCAAGGTGGCGCTCGTGTCTCGATGACTCAAAGTTGTTCACTACTTCCTTCTCCTTCATCACAATTCTGTGTCAGTGTAGTTCAACAAACAAAAAAAGTAAACGTCTGCAATATGTCTCAGCCTGCACTCAAAGAATTCATCGCATTTTACAAATAAAATATTTGAGAGAGGAAAAAAGTCAAAAGCCGTTTACCAGCTAAGGGCTTTGATGACATCCCGACGCAAATCTTTGATACCGACAATTCCGTTAGTTAATTCGCATCTCAGCATACATGACGCCATAAAATGCTAATGATGTGTAACCCGAGCTTCAGGCCTTCCTGATACTCAGGCTAGTTGACTACGACTGAACTAACTGCAAGGGGTACAGGAAATGACTCAGAGGAGAAAAATCTCACAAAAAAGGAGAACTGACCTTTTTGAAGCATTAAGTCTCAGGTAACAAGCAAAACAAAAACACTAAAAGCGTTACCTTGACTACCACTACCCTCAATTTTCCCACACCTTTCTACTTCTCCCGCTGACTTGTATAGACAAATGCTCAGCAAATCTGAGCGAACGGACACTTTGAATTCAGTTTTGTTTGTTCGACTCAGTTTCAGGGTTATTTCAACCCTGACCAGCCCTAACCATTAACCGCTTTGAGCTAACAGGGCCGGGGAAGCCCGAAGACAGCCGGCAACCAATCACAAAAAGTACTAACAAAAAAGGCCTTATTAACACATTACATAAGTTTTGAGAGGAAGGGTAAAAAAGTTGAAAACCACGAGAAAATCCGGCGGTCCTTGTGGCCCGGTAAGGAAAGCCGCATAAAGGACATCGAGTCGCCAGGAACTGCGCTTACAGGTTAATCCGTATTTGTGATTGCCGACGCGACAGAAGAACGTTTAGTTGCATTCCCTCTGCTCGATAAAGCTTGGAACATTTCAGTGTCCTGATGGGCGTAAATTGTAACCGTCAACCATTGCTGATGTCAACCGGCTAGGGACTCAAAGGCCAGAATAAACTGGCAAGCGATATGAAAATGAAACCCTCGACCGATGGACTGAAACACGGTGATTCGTTTTTCTGTCCGCCGTCCGAGGTGTGTCTTGGCCGTCTCAGCTAAGCTCTAATATCACATTTGCCATCCTGGGACCTTTAGCGCAATCCTTCAAAGCACTCAAAGATTGCTGTTTTATAATAGGGCCCAGAAACAATTCATCTGTCACCTATTCTACATATCTATTTTGCTTTTCGTTCGGCTGCTCGAGGACTAGTGTCTGTTTTTGTGGTACGGTCTCAGAGTTTCGACAGGATCAGCCGGGGTTAGGATTTCTATTTCTTGTTCATCTTTTCCCATTACATTCGCCGTGGCAGAAGTTGATTTCTGATATAATGTCTTCATTTCTGTCTTAAAGTTTCTCGCCTCGTGGGTGACCTGTATAAAACAATCTTGGACGTGCCAGTTTTAATTTCCCGTCTGTATTCAGTCTCCATTTCATCTTATCGCCTCTTTTGATTAGGGACTTGTAATCGCCAAGAGTCAATTTCCAAAACATATGCTGTGTTTGTCTCATCTTACGCCACAATCCTGGTTGGTCTTGACACCAAACTTTATTTCTCGTACGTCATCAGCTGATACATATCATATCAAGCCCAGCATAACAGTAAATATGGTTTTACGAAGAAATGACCTCATTGTAATTCAAAATTGAACGTAGTGTATTGCGGGAACTCTACTGCAGAGAAAAAATAAGTTCTCGGCCATTGTTTCTTTTCTTTACTGAGTTAATCGCTTACGTACAGCATGTTTTTTGATCGAAACGACATCACAAAAATGCCATTCTGTAAACGCACCGCCAGCATTTCCAGTCAGTTAAAAGGGTGTAATTAAACCTGGGCTGGGTTATGCTGCTCTCTTTTTCGGGGTCAGGTTAAAGTTGCTTTTGCCTTGTATGGAAATTATTTACTTATTGCCTGTGATGGCTGAAGAATTCAAACTTATGGCTAACATTCAGTTTCTTTTATACCCAAATAAACAACAGAAGTCAGCAGAAATCCAAAGATTAAGAAAACAGGTCTAATACTCTACTCTAGACCATTTTGCAAGTTAAGTAAAATCACCCCATGGTTTAGTTTGAAAAAGGAATCATCATCGATCATTTATTTTCCCCTCTGCTCCTACACAACTGGAATGAGTTTTTCTTTAAAAAATAGTGATTCGAAAGTGAAAGGCGGCCCTTAACGAGGCTGGCCGAGAATCGTCGCTTTCTAAGAACTGGGCTGATTTTAATCTGGCCAAGCATTTAGCATGATGTGCTCTCACAGACTCCCTTTCAAGCCCAGCAACGTTCGCGTGTCGGCAAGCAAATAATACCCGCTTGTCGAATGTAACTCAAGGCAAACCCTTAAAATAAGGAGAAAATTCCTGCTGTCAGGTCGTTTCAGATCAAGCGCCACTCCAAAAGTGATGTAAAGAGTTCGACACATGAAACCTTTTCAGTCTTCTGTTTACGTCTGTGACAACGCCCAGGATGGGATGACAATAGTTTAGGAAGTACTTTCAAGATTTGAAGAGCAGACTGATAAGCACGAGTTGTTGCATTTTCGCCTGTGTTTTCGTGACGCGAAGAAACACCTCTCGTTTAGTAAATTTCTTATCAGTTGATGAACATCACTCGAGTCTAATTTTGACGTCACTTAACACCGCTTTGAGTGACGTCACAATCATCAGCCGAACAGTGATGATCAAAATTGAAATACAGTAATAGCAACGACCGCAAAGGCATCCAGGGTGTGTTGCTGCTGTTTTTTCCCGCTTTTAATTGCTTCTGAGTTTCACTGTGTGAAGAATGCCCTAGATTTGAAATTTAGAGACTTAAACCAGATTTCATTCCATACTAATAACTGGTGAAGACATTTTCCACTCATCACAAGACTAAGTGGTGACACATGAATAAAGGCAAGGTTCTCAGTCGGGTATTGTGACAACGATGTAGAGCAAAAGCCTCGACCCTAAAATATTCTAGAGTGGCCGAAAACTAACTTCTCCTTACCAGATCGGAACATTGCTAAGTAAAGAGGAAACGAGAATATAATCTACTTACTCTACTTCAAGAAACTCTAAAGCATGTACCAGTAAATTAAACTGTCGGAATTAACTGTAGAAGACGTTAACTGCAATCATTAATGATATATCTCGTTGGGCTTTGAGGTTGAAAAAGGTGGCAAAAGGAGAATATCTCTCAGTCTCGCATACACGGAATTTGTTCGTGAAGACATTTCTTTCGTCACCGACAAACACATTATTACTGACTGACCTAGTTCGCGTGCTCTGCCCATCAGTTTGGAACGTAAAACCAAGTTCAAAATACGCATGTTTCAAATAAGTTGGAATGGAATGCAAAGCGTTGCAATGTTTGCATAGTTCAGTGCTGTGAATCCCTGCGCAAGACAAAGCATACTTCCCAAAGTAGATATATAGCCTGGGGTGGTGGGCTGATAAATTCCGTATCAATATAAATATCGCGTTATTCCAATGTTGACCTTATTAAAGAATTCAGACCAATTACATCAAATGAGACATTACACGAATAGTTTGACTGTGAAAAGAAACTCAGAACCGACTGAAACAGTAGTTTCCTCTTATAAACCTTCCTGTTCAATGAAAATCGCAAGTGTTCATCGAGACAAGGAAACTATGTATCTTAACCTATCGCGTGAGTGTGTCGTTCATAGCGTGATCTGTGTTTTGTATATAGTTATTGGGGTCAAGGACGTGATTCCGCGCCGCCCTCGTTGCTTTACCGAAACGAATATCGAACGGAAACACAAACAACTGTGAGCGGTTTCATTCTTTGTTCTTAGAAATATTACTGTAATTAACTACAGGTCGAAAATTGTCGGAAAACGTGCGTGATGGAACCGACACTCCTGAGTTGGTCACGAATGAAGCTGAAACAAGTTGTCAACGTCTTCCGGAAACACTTCGAGAGGGAAAGTGATATGATGTTATCGAGAAAAGTCGCTCAAAATTAAAATCTCTTCCTATCATGTTTGTAATGGCTTAGGTCTCAAGGACAATTCTAGAAATCGTGCTAGTTAGACGTGTTTCGATTCTGGTGGAAATTGCAGAAGTTGCTCGACACACGTTTTGAGTTCTACCCTGTCGTCGACTATTCTGGACGGGAAGCAAACAAGTGATAAAGATCTGGGCATAAAGTTCAGCATTTTGTTCAGAAAATAATTTAGAAAAATCTAGAAAGCGACAAACTTTAAATTACACCGTGTTTCAGATAAACCCTCTTACCATTCCTGTTCGTTAAATTGTATTTATTCTAATATTTGTTGTTTTGGTAAGCGTGGCAAGCTGCGAAACGGAAGCTGGTCCCATGAGCTAGCTCTTTAGAGCTGAAACGGAAAGTTGAGAATAACCGCTAAACCTTCAACTCTCACGTTGTCCAATAAAATCGTCAACTGGAGGATATTGTCTTGATATAGCCCCAAATTCTCAGAACTATAGTCAAATGAAATGGTGGAATTCAGAAAGTAAAATTGATATTTTGAGCATGGCACTTAATTTCAAGTGCTTGAACGACATTGCGCTACAAAGCCTGCCAGTTCTTGTGTTGTGGGCACTGCTCTTTCCTTACTCTGATCATGTTCAATCTTTGTATCTGAATTCTCTACAGCTTTTGTTTCGTTACCGTCCGTAGACGCCTCTTTCCCAGGGAGGGAAGGGTTAGAAATTGAAGGATTCCCACTCCAGGCCGCGTGTGTACTGGAAACAGGAATAGCCATCCTGGTATACAGGCCTTGGTAAGGTTGCCATGGAGGTATGTTTGGTTGCCATAACGATTGAGGAGGTGGTGGAACATTCAAAGGAAAATTTGGTTGCCATGGAACTTGGTGAGGTGGCGGTGGTGGCATGTTTGGAGGTGGATGCCACCGGTATCCAGTCCACGGCGGTTGAACAAATTCCTGCGCGGGAGGTGGAAAAGGAGGATACCCAGGGGGTGGTAGACGCTCGAGTGGCGGTTGTTGTAACTGCTGTTGTTCTTGAGGCTTGTGTTCGTTTTTTAATTCCTGATGAGGTATATCGCGACGTTCAGTTTGTGGCTCATGTCTTTTATTGTTTATTTCGTTCTTTTGATGAAACAGTTTTGGGGATGCCGTCCAAGTTGTTTTAGTGTTCTGTCTCGCATTGTTGTCTTCATAGTAAAAGGTGGGAGGTGCAAACTGCTGATCTCGCTCGGATCGTGGATCATTGTGTGATGATGACCGCGGTTTATCAGGTTGCTCTGTGGAAAGATGTAGATGTCACTGCTGGATCAGAGGGGTTCCGTAGGCAACGGGAAGAGGGAGGGGAATTATGATGGGTACTTTGCTGGTTAAAGGGTGGGGAGACCAGTACTGAAGTGGTCCTCAAACAAAATGGCGGGCAGTAGGAGGGAGAAAAACTGAGTGACTCTCTCCGGATTTGCCATTCTTCCAACAAAACGGGTCTCCCCCTTACAGACCGTAAATCTACGACTAGTTGTTTATTATCCCAGTAGCATATCCACTAAAGAGAAACGAAGGTAGGAGAATTCAGGTGAGGTGAGGTACTACTATACATGAATCAAGACAGAAATCAAAACGACTGAAAAAGAAATGGTAGGTGACATGGAGACTCACTGAATAAATACTGTAAATATTGCACAGTGCAGTTGACTTACTTATTTTGTGTTGCGCCCATTCTGGTAATTCAGCTTTTTGCACCGAAACAACGTCGTCGTCCTCTCTATCAGGCAAACCTCCCTTAACATCTTGCTCTGTTGTCGGTTGCCCGACATTGCCTAACAATTTCTCTTCTTTCCCTTCCGTCTGTCCACTGTCCTCGTTTGATTCCTCGTCTAGCTCCCCCGATGCTTTAAGCTTTTTTAATTTCCTTTCTCGCACTTTAGCAAGACGAGCGTCCAACGCAGCTTTCCGTTTGTCTTTCAACTTCTGAGTCCGAACTCGCTGTTCCATTGTCTGATGGGATAAAGAACATTAGTGGTCGGGGAGGTAACTTCTAATGAAAATGCCACTTTGCTCCAAAGAACACGAGCCAACGTTCAAAATGACAGATGATTAACGCAAAATAAACCATGCATATCAAAAAAAACGTCATTTATATTCAGTTACACATTTTATGCTGGACGAAAACTAAACTTTCGAATTTCAAAAGAGAAATTTTGAAGATTGTGGGATATCACTCGGGAGATAACCTGAGATATAAACTCGCACGTGTAGCAGCTCACGTAAACTTGTAATTCTATTCGTCGTCATTGGTTAGCAACTGTTTTGTCCTCAGGGGAATTTTTGTGGTTGTTTGTTTTATTGTTCTCTCAAAGGGTACTGAGTCATTCATGTGAGACCTTGTGAGAGCTGCCACCTGACCAATCTACCTCAGATTTACATGACGTCAGGCCACGTTTTTTAGGGAAGTCACAAGGAAACATATCGGGTCTCTGTGAAACGCGGTCCGGATGGCGGATGGCGGATGGCGGATGGCGCATGGCAAAATGCGGATGGAAAAATGAGGATAACAAAATGCGGAAGGAAAAATGCGGATGGAAAAATGCAGATAATAAAATGCGGATGCAAAAGTGCGGATGACAAAATGCGGATGGAAAATTGCGAATGACAATATGCAGATCATAAAATCCTTACGAGAGAAAATTAACTTACGATGTTTCCTGAAAGTCCTAGTTGTAAATAAACCAGGCCAGCTTATAGAATTTAGGCCGGGAGAAGTCCAGTAATAACGGACAAGACTTTTATCGTCAGACTCCGTTATTCATTCACTAGATCGAAGGACTTTCGCTGTCTACAATTAAGCCAATTTTCAATGCAGAAAGCAGGCATTGTCAAATTAAATGAAACACCGCTACAGTAACCGATCGCGCCCAACTATACCCAAGTTGAAAAGTTTGCAAGGCACATGGAGCATTTGCAGAACTCTGCAACGTAACATCAAAGGCCGGTGACTCTAGCGCAATTGAAAGAGCACGGACAATGGAGCTTTATATAGCGACGATTCCTTGAACTTATATCGAACGGGTACAGAGCGTTTTTACAGCTTTTGCTCGGTTACAGATTTCATTCAATTAAAACGTAGCGAAAGAAACTGAATTCGAGACTTAGAAGCGCTAAAAATAGTACTTCCACGTTCTCGCCGGTGAACTCCGTCAGTCTACAGGAATTTTCACAAACAAAATTTTAAGGACACTCTCCAGCTGTTACTGGCGGACAGGGTTACGCTGTATGAAAAAAAGAGATGTGAAATAATTTCTATATAAGGCCAAAGAAATTTCTGACTTTTCGTAAGTTGAAACACGAAGCAAAGATATTTCTGATAATTCTGATTTTTATTTAATTTTGTTTGTGAAAATTCCTGCCGACTTTGACGGAGTTCGCCGGAAAGAACGTGGAAGTACTATTTTTAGCTCTTCTATATTTAGAATTCAATGTCTTTGTAGAATTTAAATGTTGCCATTTGTTCGGTTTCCTTTTATGTAACATTTTCTTTATTTCTCACAATTTCTCGTGACTTTCAAGAAAAACGCCAAATTTATGCTAGTAGTAGTAGTGTGATAGAACTACCCTACATGTAAAAGAACTCTAAAAACATTTATTCCTTGTATTCGGTTTTTGTTCTTCGCTATTTTAATTACATGAAATCTGTATCAGAGCAAAAGTTGTAAAAACGCTCGGTACCTGTTCGATATCTGAAGGCCTTATCCTGTTTATTTGACGCTGATCAACCAGCTTTTTCACTACAAAAGCACACCGAGGAAAGGTTAAGATAAAGGTAAGGACGACGTTCGATCTATCAAACAAAGGTAACTTTGTTCAGGGAATCGGCGCTATATAAACTCCGTCGTCCGTGCTCTTCCCCTTGCGCTAGAGTCACCAGTCTTTGAAGACGCGTTTTGCAGAGTCTTGTGCATGTACAAACGCTCCTTGTATGTGCCTTGCAAACTTTTCAACTAGGGTACAGTGGGACGCGACCGGTTACTGTAGCGGTGTTTCATTTAATTTGACAATGACTGTTTCCTGCAGGGGAAATTTGCTTAGGTATAAACAGTGAAAGTCCTTCGACGTAGTGACAGAAGAATGGAGTCTGATGATAAAATGGAAGTCTAGTCTGTCATTATTCGATCAAGACTGTTCCGTTTTACTTTTGATCTTGATTTGTTTTGTGATTGGATAAAAAATATTGGATTTCTCCCGCTCTATCTTCTATAAGATGACCTGGTTTGTTTACATGTAGGACCGTTACAAAACATCGTAAGTTAATTTCCCCTGATAATTATCTTATCATCCGCATATAGTCATTTGCAATTTTCTATCCGCATTTTACCATCCGCATTTTTATATCCGCATTTTGCCATCCGCATTTTGCTATCCGCATTTTTCTATCCGCATTTTGTCATCCGCAATTTTCCATCCGCATTTTTCTATCCGCATTTTGTCATGCACATTTTGCCATCCGCCATCCGCCATCCGCCATCCGCCATCCGCCATCCGCCATCCGCCATCCGCCATCCGCCATCCGCCATCCGCCATCCGCCATCCGCCATCCGCCATCCGCCATCCACCATCCGCCATCCGCTATTCCCCATCCTTCCGGTTCGCGTTTTACAGAGACCCAAAAATATCTGATGGTGCTCATAACATTGATTTAATTTCTGTTTTCCAGTAAGTACCTGTTCTCTTAGTTTATCTAACATCTTCATCTGTTCCTGTCTTTGTTCTTCGCTGGTTGAAAATTGATAATAACCCACACCATGATTGCGAATTTCTGTCAGAAAAAAAATGGAAGAAAAACGTGTACATGCTGGAAAGTTTTCTAGTGCTTAGAAGTGTAACAGTTTTTGTAAGCTGCTTTTGTTTTATCACTGTAGAAGCTCTTATTGTTTTAGGGCTAGGGGCAATGTTTCTGTTGTTCCGTTCTATGGTCCCCTCAAAGGGTATTGGGCCATCCATGTGAGACGATACGAGAGGTGCAACACAAAGGGGAGAATAATATTATCGAGACAATCTTATGACATAAGCAAGTCAAAACTAACGATATAATGTTCCGACGTTTCAGCAACATCGTGAGGCCATTATCAAGGAATGAAACGCCCGGGACATCGTATCGTTAGTTTTTACATGCTAATGTATTTCAAAAGCATTATTAATGACAATCTTATTTTATTTATAATTTACTTAATTCCCAACTTGAAAATAAAAATTGCTGGTAAAAGCGAATGACATTTCGACCGCGCTTTGGCCATTACAAAGTTCAATGTTCGAGTAACAAATTAATGATACCGAGGACAATGAATCGCGAAGGCCTGAGGTTTCCTTTAACGATGATTTGCCGACAACAGCATGAGATTTAATAGTAGAAGTGATATTTACCACTAAAGCGTGTGTCTTGATAATGAACCGGTCCAACCGGTTTATTCATGGCTTCTTCCTCTTCTTTCTCCCACTCTTGCCTCATCAGTTCTCTCCTCATGTCTTCAGATAAAAGAGTTGGGAGACTGCAAGCACAGGCAATGTTAGCAATGGGAGTGAGATTTACTCTCTTGGCTTTAACGCAGAGTGTAAAAAAATGAAGGAGGAGGAGGAGAAGAAGAAGAAGAAATATGGGTCATTGTCTAAGCGTAAGGTCAAGATGGCTGGGTATAGGTTAAGTCCTTTTTAGCGTGTTTATGGATCGAGACGGAGTCGAGGTCCATAGCAAATAACGACGCCAATATCCAGCCATCTTGACCGAACGAGCCTGGTCAATAAAGGATTTATCATATGCATAAGAAGCACCATATCCTTGTGGGACTCAGCGGGTGTTCCCGAACGGGCAAAATAGGCACATCTTACCCGCCCGGGTAGCCTATCTTAGCGCAGGATTTGGTTCATCTTGCCTGCTAACAGAGCTAGCCATATAATCAAACGAATTATCATACATCAAGGAGGTAGCATGCACGACGTTTTTGGCCCCGGCTGTACACATGCCATAAATATTGAATGACACTGTCAGAGAAGGTAACAAGGTCTATGAAAGGTTTCATAGTGTAATAAGAGTCGTGTGGTTACCTCTTTCTTGCACTCATATCCTTGTCCATATCTTGCAAATGTTTAAGATCCTTACGCAGACACCTTCTCTCTCTACCCAGTGAGTCCACATAGTCAACCCTAAGATCCATTCAAAGGACATTCATTGAAATAACCTATTAGCCAGGCAGTTTAATATACAGTTTCTGTAGCATCTTAGCATCTCAAACTCAGTTGTCGTGAGTCTTTCTAAGGGAAAATGGTTTCCTTAATTTATAGAAATTATTAATTTACTCCAGGTTAAAACTTAAGCAAGTTTTCATTTCCCTGAAGGGATGGCAACAGCAGGGTTCCACTAGAATATGCACGAGTCATGGTGGTAACCCAGATTAGTGGTAACTGTTGGCTTTAGGTGAAGTCTTTGAGTTGAAAAGTACGAGAGCCCAAGCTGACTGTCATTCCCACGCTCTCAGCAACATGGAATGTTCCTTTCTGTACCCACCCAGATTCGAAAATTAAGTGTAAAGGGCCGGGTTGTTCAAACGCGATTTAGCTAAGCCAGGGTAAGCGAGAATTTTGAATTGAGGTTTGCAACTTTACGGTGAGGGTCTCTGTTTTTATATTGCTTGTCCTTCAGTTTTGAGTTTGAATAATCGCAAACTACACATAACATTAGCAGTGAAAAACATTTTTATACAAGAAAAATAATACTTCAGTCAACTTTTAACTCGGGTTAGCCTTAACCGGCTTTCGAACAACCCGGTCCTGGACTTATCTTTGCACTGTAGGCTTAATTTATGGAATGAAAATTACAAGAGGGGCACATTAGATTAGTGTGTGGCTGGTCATCAAATGAAATCTTAATTAATTAAAAAAAGAACAATTCATTTCGTCACCATTCGTCCTCAGGTTCAGATGGAGGTGGAATGTCTTCATCTTTCAATTCTTCTGAATCTTGGTGAGGCTCTTCTTCCTATTAATAAAAACAAGTATCATCATAACAACTATAGCAATCTGTCAAAGTCGTCAGCATGGCTATGATCAATGTCATCATCATCACCATCCTTGTTCAACAGTGATCTAACTGTAGCCATTACTCCTTTCTTCATAATCACTCAATAACAGATTTAGATCTTCACTATATCGGGGGGCGGGAGGGGGGGGGGGGTTCCACCTGTTATAATAAGGATCATGATTGTTCTGAACAAGGCAAATCACATGCAGTCCAAAATGAGTCACTATCCCTTCACCCTGGTCTCGGTGAACGAAACGACACCCGCTGTCAAGAGACCTAAATTGAACCAATAGGTTACCTTGACAACACAACCTTTTCCAGAAGCTATGTTTTGTCACACGCAATGTGGGATAACGTTTTTCGTGGAACAGATTCTAACCAAGGATTGTATTCACTACGAGACTAACAAACCGAGGTGTATTTTTTGGTACATGTACTACAGCCAATAGCAAGATAGACACAATGCTATGGGGTCATCCATTGGTAAAAACATTCAGTTTGTTCGAAGCCTTCAAAGTTCAAAGACGATCTTCTGGAAGTTGATCCAAAATACAGCATAATATTGCAAATAGAACATAAAGTATTAAGAATCGCAACCGGAGGCTGACTAGTTGGCTATTTACTCAGCGTGGTCGAGAAGTGGCACTTGGGGCTGCTGAGAACAAATCCAGATAGCGGTAGGGTGTAAGGGGATTTAAACCAGGGAACTCCAGAATTCAAATCCAGCGCCATCAGCCACTCGGCCACGCCGCCTCCACAGTAAATCAAATTTATGGGATTGATGATATCTTTGGGATGATTCCTTTTTGAGCACGTGTATCTAACGTAAAGTTACTTTCCATTATATACTAACAACTACTAGCAGATCGAGAAAACCGGAAGGCAATCAGTTCAGTTAACTTAGTTTTCTCAATTTAAGTTAGTTCAGTATCAAAAAAGTCCGCGTGTGATTTATGTCCTTTGCGGAGGCAGCGTGGCCTACTGGATAGGGCGCTGGATTTGTAATCCGGAGGTCCCGAGTTCAAATCCTCCTCCCTACCAGTAGATAGATTTGTGTTTGGTGGACCCAGATTCAACTCCTCCACGCTTTGTGATTTAATATCTATTTATTGTTTTTTTTTTTCCTGGAACTTAAATTTTTCAGCCTAAAACTTCAGCAGTGCTCTTCATCCATGCTGTTTCTATTTCTTACATGACATGTATTAAATAAATCTAGGAAGGAAAAGATTTTGCCATCGAGGAGCCTCCAAGAATGTCTGCTCAACAATGTACTATACGAAAATGACTCGCTTCAGTTCAGTAGTCGTCATTTTTCCCGAGGGAAATGTTTCACGACTGAACGTTGCAGTATTACGCGGTATTATTTCATCTCTCAGTTTTCGCACGCACTATGACTGGTTAATTTAGCGGTATTTTACTTTACGGCCTCGCAAAATTAAAGCCGAAGTAGTCGTCAAAATGCCTGGTGATTTAACGCCAAGTTCACTTTGCACTCACAAAATTTTGAAATGTGCTCAGTTTACTTTTGATGTACGTCAGCGTTCTGTGTCACTTCTCAAACTTATCGCTGGCCAAGCTCGAAAATCGAAAAATCGTGATACTCTGCCTCAAGAACGTTTTTAGGGAACTGTCTTCGAATACAACATCTATGGTTTTCATGAAATTCGCGAAAAGACGAATTTTGCCTTCTTAATTACGTATAAATTAATATGAAAATTAGACTACGAGTAGTCCCTCTTTCGCTTAGTCCGTCTAAGCTGAAAGAAAACCGCGAGAAAAAAATGGCCGCGTGAAATCCTGGAGGCGAGGAGCGCACTCCTCGCCTCCAGGATTTCGCGCGGTCATTTATTCTCGCGGTTTTCTTTCGCGTCACCCACGACGGACAAAGCAAAAGAGGAACTACTCGTAGTCTATATGAAAATTCATGACTCGCCAAATTCTACTCGCTTGCATTGAAACACTCTGTAGGGCCAACATCAAGTCGAAATAAGCATTGTGGAAAGGAATGGTCCTCATACGATATCAAAACAACATGAATCAAAAAATCAGGACAATCTATATTCATTATTCGCTATGCGCTGCTGCCAAATTTGCATGATATTCACTTTTGCAGCAAGTTCTTCAGCTAATAAGTGATCTGCACGGAAACCGGCGAATAACAGTCTCGAGTTTGATCTTGATGAGTTAAAAGGACAAAGGGTACATACTACTAGTAAGCTCTCGAGAATTAGAGAGCTTGCAGGATATAAAGATCGAAAACCAGAGGCAAAAACGTTCGGTCCACTACTGAGAAATTTTGATCGGTAATTTTAAATTTTAATCAAAACTATAACAAAATTCTCGAACGTGATTGGCTATCAGCGGCTCGATTTGAGCATTAATCGAACAGTGTAAGCGTCATACTTGTAATTGGACAGTACGCGTCATTTTGCGCGCGCTGTTTCGGTGCACTTTGTTGAATAAACTGCTGTGTTTTTCAGCATTCATAACGACGTTTAATCGTTCAGCGCTCAATCGATGGTTTGTTCGTTTCTCGAATTTTGTCATAGTTTTGATTAATTGGTAACAGGACATCGTGTCGTCCAATTCAGTTTGTAATCATACTCGTGATTAACAAATCGGACTCCCGCTTCGCGGTCGTCCGATTTTGTTAATCACTCTTATTATATGGCTGTGTCTCACAAGGACTGAGAACTACCGAATTCACGAATTTGATTGGCTGAAATCGATATTGACCGCGGCCTAGATTTTCCCATCTAGACCGCCATCTAGACCGGTTTCATTTTGCGTTGAAAAAGTTGCAAACTAAAATACAAAAATGTTCACCATTTTCTTTTATTTTCTTCTCGATCATTTATAGAAGTGCCAAAAAGCCTGATGACAAAAAAAAAAGTAAAGAGGACGAGCAAATTTCGGCAGGTTTAAGTTAAGCTCATCGCCGTTCGCAAGCAAAATGTTAGCAACCCAGTTACATTAAACGAATTTAAGTTTTCTTCTTTGCCATATAATAAACATCGTATTAACCGAACTAAGTCGGTCTGTATGGGAGAATCTTGACCTCGGTCGTGTGTACAGACCTCACTGCGTTCGGTCTGTACTCACGACCTCGGTCAAGCTTCTCCCTCGGTCGTGTGTACAGACCTCACAGCGTTCGGTCTGTACTCACGACCTCGGTCAAGATTCTCCCATACAGACCTCCTGCTCGGTTAATAAGAACTAAGTATGATTACAGACCAAATTGGACTCCACTCAGTCTTATTACCATTATTAATTGTTGCGTGAATGCCACGAGCCACGAGCCGGCTTGTGAAACTATCAAAAATATGCAAATTGATCTAAAGTCAGTCAAGCAAAACTGGCAGTGACTTAAAATTTCTTGACCCAAGGATCACCCAAGGATCAGGATTGCATTCCAAACATCAAAAAGCGGCTTTTTTTTTTCGTTAGTACTGGATATCTGACGTTGGCGAAGCGACTTAGGACGTTGGCGAATCGACCTAGGACGTTGGCGAAACGACCGTAAATCATGACTACAGATAGCCACTGATAGTCGCTATGCTCTTAAGACCGCGCTCTCTTCGATGTCTATCTTTGGTGCTCCCTGAGTCGCTGGGAATGGCCAACACTCTGTTAATAGAGGGAAGAGCCATAACGACACGAGGAGTCCATCATTCACGGATTCTCAACCATGAGCTCACTTGTCGTCTCGCTCGATTGAACGACTTCGACGATATTCTGACACTGTCAGAAGGAATCTACAATGGGCACGACTATGTACCCGTCAGATTCCACACATGGATGAAGATGGAAAATTCAGCTGTAATGCTTTCTTTTGCAGACAAGAAACCTGTAGGACTACTTGTGTGTTCTGTTGTTGACGAAGGAAGGTCATTTATCAGTCGTGCAGGCCGCGTTTTACCGGAGTTTCGCAGACAAGGGGTCCATAAAATGCAAAGGAAAGCGATGGACGAGTTCGTGCGGCAAACATTTCCAAAAGTCGTGCGAAAACTATCAACAAAGCACGACGAGAATTTTCACTTCGGAAGGAAGCTTTTACAGCTAGACAACTTGAATTGCTACGTTGAAAAGGCGACCCTGCTAACACATCAGATTCCGGCTGTGAAAAGTTCAGTGGAAGTCGTTTCGTGCACAAAAGAGTATCTTTACAATGTAATATTTTCTCGTTGCACAGCGCAGAAGTTGTTCCCAGACAACGTTATTATCCTAGACTGGCTTCCTGTGGAGCCTCTTGGATCAAATATGGATTATTTAATGCTAGAGCACGATGTGTATTTCGCTGTAGAGAAGTGTACTGATGGTGCTCAGTCTCCGAGATCAGTCAGCTTTGGTGTCTTGTCGCATAGAATGTCAAAACTTGTACACTGGTGCGCTGCAGTTTACAGTTGTGAAAAAGTTCTGTACGAAGCTCATCTTGTGCACCAATTCAAGAAGGCTTGCGAAATTATCAATGGTGACTTCATTTTCTCCTGTTCTCAAGACAAAAAGTTTTTAAACTGTGGGAGAAGAGTGTTTAAAGAACAGTTGCGGATGACATTAGATGAAGAGAGTGAAACGGTGAATCTTTACGAATTTAATTTTCCATAGTCGATCTGTGTGTGCTGACCCAAAATTCAGTTAGAAATCATCTTACTGTGCCTCAGAGTAACATGGGAACTCTGCTCAAACAACCGTGGCAGTTACCACTTTTGTTGCTGTCAATCATCTTAGCACAGTCAGGAAACAGAAGTCCACGTCTGTGGGTTGTGATTGGCAGATTTCTATTCATTTTGTTTGTTTCTTTATTACTAGGTTCGTTGGTTGTTGTCGTAATTATCATCAACAGTAGCGTGTGAACAGGCTCGGGCTGGAAGGGTCTGACCGAGAAAGAACTGGCCGAGAATGAAGTGGACGAGGGAGGGTTGGGATGGGAGAGTGGGGCGTCGCCTCCCCTCCTCTCTCTCCTCCCCTCCTCTTTCTCCTCGCTTTCTCTTCGCCCTATTCTTGACTAGAGAGCCTGTTTACGGGCTACATCAACAGCAGCCATCGAAGCAATTGTTCATTGGATTTGAACTTAAGAGTTTGCGTGTTATTGAAAGCCGTAGTAATGATCGTACATATAATTTTGTGAATGAAACTCTAGTACCTGATTGTTGAAAATTGATGAAACCTGGTGAGTGATGTGTTTCTTTGACATTTGTTGTTGAATCACAATATAGTCCTGCTTCGTGTAAAAATGTGGTTAACTAGTCATAAAGAAGGATTCACTGTGAAATTCACTGTTAAAATAAATAGGGCATTTCCAAGTTATCTTGTGCCTCTGTTTCAAAACGAGTCTTTCATATGAAACTGGCTTTGATTTGCATGAAAATTAACCTGTAGGTACAACACATTTTCATATGAATAGTTCGCACGAAGACTCGTTTTGAAACAGAGGCACAAGGTACCTCAGAAATGGCCTACTTACATGACTTGTTTAAGTTTTCCAGTGATATATCTGTTATTGTTAAAAACGGGAATTTTCAGGAGTTTTCAGTGGTTTAGCCATCATGGTATATGAGCCATTATACAATGCTTTACAAATAGGGTAAGCATGCGCATAATTTTTGGGGGCATTTTTATGATTATTTTATTTTAGTTCTCTGTATTTGGGGGCGTTTTTAACAAAACAATTATTCCACTTGCACTTGTTGGATATCAGAAAATTATTGCCAACTTGGCGCTATGCTATCTACCATCTCATGTCCAACGCAATAATAATAATAATAATAATGATAATAATAATAATAACTTTATTTAAGTGTCGAATGTATTTAGCACTATTGTGCTAATTGGGGACACTGTAAATAAGTAACCAAATATTGCAAATAGAAAATACATTTACAGAATAACTGTTAAATACCTTTGTATAAATTTTCCTGTGGAAGTCTACCAAGTATCTTCCTCCTTCTTCACCTTCCTCTTCATCTACAATGACAGCAAATTCAGTCAATGTGCCTGGCACAAACATGCATTTGCTATTCAGAGTTCAATTACTACAGTGTACCTTGAATTTCTCCCTTTGCCATCTTTTCATACAATGCTGCCTTAGCTTCCAAAGCTTGCCTAAAAGTAAAGAATAGAGTGATAATATTAAGATTCCTTAGTTGACCAGAAAGATGATAGCTGAATGTGGTGAAAATTTTCCATGAACTGAATTGTGATACCTCAAAATGCAGTTTTGTATCGGAAGAAAATGCATCAGGACACCCTTCAAAACTGTTTAACTCCCTAGGGTAAAATAACTCACTAACCCCCTTAGGAAACAACAACTTGAGCCTTGAACATGCACTGACAGGTTTTGCTCTGGACCAGTCATAAAGTGCTTATAAGGTTTAGTGATAAAGAATAGGCTTTCCTACATGCACCAAATGCCACAATGTTATATTCCAAGTGCAGGCTAAGACTTGCATTCAGTAATTATCCATTTAAAGAATCCTTTGTTCTTGGCATGCAATGTATGTTGTGCAACAACCTCTCATATCTAAAATTTCCACAATTAGGGCATTTAGGAAAACACTGTACTTAACTTACAGTGTATGTACATTGATTTCCTCTGTTAATAATCTGTAGTGTGTGGTTCTAGAAAATATCCATACCCACCTCAACGAGGATTACTGGAAATTCAAAGGAAGCTTTAAAGTCAACCAAAACTGGAATTCCTAGAGGGATGGGGGGAGGGGAGGAGGGTATCAAACCAAAAGACTTTCCATGGGTCGTTTCTAGAACTACAGAATACATTTCCCACTAAGCTCATAGTTAATGGAGTGGAAAGACTATGAATCCTGGCAAACATCAAAGGAGCAAACAAAGATGCCAAAGATTTATGTTAGAATCTTTCATTTTATGTTCATACACTATTCATGAATAACACAACCAAAATATTTCTATTGGTCAGTTCCTTGGTCAGAATGTAGCAATTGTGTTTGGCGCACTGACAAAACCAAAGAACTTTGTTGGGTTACAAAACCATTCCCCTCTATTAACTGTATGTAGGCCTCCGTCGGTCAGGGTTGACCATGGATAGCATCCTAGTTGTCTGCTTGGCTGGAGCACCGGTGTCTGTGGCTGCAGAGGCCGATGCGGGAGTGACAGTCTCTGTTGCAGAGGCTGCATTTGTGCTCTATTAACTATGCCCAGGTAAATTGTAATTAAATGAGTGCTTGCAGGGCTCGACAACAACTTGAATTCCCGCTTGTCCTTGGGACAAGTAGCTCTCAAATTTTGCTTGCCCCGGCAATTCTTAGTTGCTTTTTTAATGATTTACAGTCGAACCTGTACATAAAGGCCCTGTATTAAATGGCTATCCTCTATTAAGCGGCCAGTTTTCAAAGTCCTGAGTTTTTGCTCATGACACAAATGCTGTATTTGTTACCTGCATTAGGCGGCCACCTCTATTAAGCGGCCGCAGCCACCCTGTGGCAGTCCTATGATTGTCTTTCTTTGTTATTGTTACCTGTAATAAGCGGCCACCCTGAACGTAACAACTATGAAATGATGGAATGAGATATTTTGTTGTTAACTGTAAGCCACAGAAATACATTATTGTATATCGTAGAAGAGTAGAGGGCAATCTATTGCACAATACTTTTACATCATCTTAGGTATATATTTACAACGTTAAGTTACAAGTTGGCACTGAACCTTGTTTAAAGTATTGATTGCTTGAAAGAGAGTGGATTGTCCTATTGTTTCCTTGTATGAAGTGTTCTTGTATGATACACCATTAAAATTGACATCAGACCAAGCCTAGTGAGTATTTTTAGTGACCTGTATTGAGCATCCACCTGTATTAAGTGGCCAGTTCCTCGAGTCCCAAGGGTGGCCGTCTTAAACAGGTTCGACTGTAGCTGCAGATGGCTTGCCTAAATCCTTGCCCATCAAGCAAGTGAGAGTGAAAAGCTACTTGTCCAGGTGGAGAATCTACTTGCTCCAGACAACCAGATGGCACTTATGTCAAGCCCTGGCTAGCCAATTCAAATGATGGAGCAAAACCCACCAGTGGGCTAATATTACACCAAAGGGTAGAAGGATGACTCCTTGTTGTACTAGACAAACTGGTGATACATTTATTAGTGCTCTCCTAACAGGGAGGCTTGAAGGAAGACATCATCTTTTTTTAATAAATGCTTTGCAATGATATAATTTAGAATACATGCAAGGGGATAGACTCTAATATATTAATTTGGCAACATTTTTGGGTAAACTATTTATTGCTTACATACCGTGACTTCTGCAGTGCTTGTTGTTCTTCAAATGACAATTCATCTTGTTTGTTGGGTGCAGTACCTGAGTTTGTTACCTTTTTCTCTTTTTTAACTTTTGCCCAGACTGGAGGTTTCTGAAATTCATTGATGACAAAATTGTTAGTTTACTTGAGGCAGTTCTTCTTACCTTCAAATACATTTGCCAATGTACTACATAGAAGAGAACTGGTATTGGTTTTTGCAAGTCTGTGGATAAAGCAGCAGGTATGTCAGGTCCATTTCAGCATTACATATTGTACAGTTCCAGAAAATAGAGTGTCAAGTAATAATTATATTTGGTAATGAGGACAGTGCATCAATTTTAAGAGCAAGGAATAAGGTGATTTTTCTTTAAAATTTACTCACTCCCTTGAATTTTGAAAATAGTTTAGAACTGGATTGTGTCTTCGGTGTTGCATAGACATGCAACTAAACTATTTCCCAAGGGTTTCATTAGGGGCTGAGCAGTCAGGCCAAATTGACCAGCTGTGAAGATGATTTTGCCTGCCTGGTTTGACCATCTACAGGAAAGCCTCTCTCATAAAGAAGTTCAGGTCAGAAAGTTTTGCCCACCTGTGAAAACCAGTCACCCTCCTGATGAATACGTTCATGAAACCCCTGATTTTCACTGTCCATAAGGAATTTATTCTGCTTTTATTTACTAAGGTACAGCGCTCATAACACAAGATTTCCCAATTTCTGCACATGACATGATTTCACAGTTTTTGTGGCTTTTGTTTTCATGACTTGTTGTGGGCAATCAACACTTTATTGACATTAACATCAATGACAGGTATGATACATTATATATCTAACCTTTACCACTCACCACTCATACCCCAATCCCAAAGCTCAACTATAAAGCCACCACAAAAACAAGTATCAACGAAAATTTACTTTTCCTTCTAAGAACATAAGTTCAATGTGTACCTTGGGCTGTCGGTTTGTTTTCTGTTCAGCTTCAAGTTTCTCTCGTTTGAACTGTGATTCCTTTCGAATGAGTTCCGCTTTCAAGTCTACAATCTAACAGTAGTGTAGAAGATATTTCTTTGAATAAAAAAATGCAGTTCTGATTTGTAAAAGTAAAAGCAAAAAGGACAATTTTCTTACCGAAGCTTCATTAACATCAAAGACCCGCTTGGCCGCCATGTTGTTTTTAACGCGTATCCGCTGTACTGAAGGAGTTATAGTGGACTCAGCCAATTCCTCTTCCGCTCCAGTCCCCCGCAAAAAGGAAAGCAACAAACGACAAAACTTTTGCTGCCAGTCTTTTGAATAGCCGTTTGCTAAAGTGAGAATATCGGTATTTGCTGTGAATAGGAAACTTTTTGCTACTTTTGCGTTGGATTGATTTGGCAGGGTAAGAGGGAAAGAAAACAAAATAAGAGGGACGCTGTAGCACACTGGAAGTAGAGGAAATTTTGCGGGGAACAAGCCCCTTGGCCTTCGGGCGAACACAGGACGCATGTCGCAGGGACATCACGCAAGCTGGTGCACACGAACCAGATATTGCTTCAAATCTTTCTTACCGCGAGGACAATTTGTAAGAGCAGTGCACACGATGAGACATTGCGGTCATTTTGTCGCTCTGATGAGGTTTTAAGTAAATTTTTAATTAGATTTTCTGGAAATGTTTAAATGTAAATGCTTTTATACTTAGCTATTTTTTAAAACCCTTTTCATCCTGGTCACGCATAGACGCGTACTTGATGGTCGTGCTCTTTGTACCACTTGTGACGTCATCAGTTTAAATATCACCAGATGTTCTTGGTATAAAGCAGATGATAGAGCTAGGATAGATCTATCCGAACGACAGTCGGTTTTGGATATCGACGGCATTCTGACGTAGCAAACTGAAAAGCGTTATCAGTTTTGCTGCAAAAATGGTGGTAAAATGGTCCATTACACCTATAATTGACCAAGGTCCCATTTTCAGGCTTTTCCCATAAGTAACACCCAACTTTTTACGGCAGCCAGAAAGAATATGAAACGTAAAAGGTAGCGAGAGTAAAAAGGCCGAGAAAAAGGAAAGGAAAGGGGCAAGAAAAAAATTTCTTATGCGCATGCTCCAAAGTGAAATATTGTACATTTTTGTACCTAATCTTCGGGAAATCTATCTTTTTGGTCAAAAAATAGTTTGTTTTTTTTTTTTTACCAAAACTAAGGCCCATTTAGCGTCATGGCAGCCAAAAACCGGCTTTAACGGTTAAGAACGGCTTTTTCTGTGAAACTTTCGGTTTTAAAGGGTTAAGAAGCTACCAATTCATTAGTTGTACGATTATTAAGTGTCATCTTCTTTAAATAAAGTTTGTTTGTTTGTTTGATTGATTGATTGATTGATTGATTGACACTTAAATTCTAGTTATACCAGAGGAGGCTGGACACGACACGAAATATACCATGAGAGGCGAATTGACTAACGAGAGGACTTGTTCTATTTGAGTTATACTGTTTTAAGTTTTTATTGTCATACCAGACATTTTTTAAGTCTAAAGCATCACAGAGTTTAGAGTAATTTCTCAACCAGACTTAGAAGCCAAGAATGACAATAACTAAGATCAGCCAATCACAATGCCCTATTGCTGGTCTAATCATTTCCTTACCATTGCACTGGAGAAAGTGGTCAACGTGACATGCAACGGAGCTAGAGCAAGTATAATTTGAATAAAGAAAGTTGCAAAGTATTACAAACTTCTACTTCCAATTTATTATGAATTAAGCAAAAGGACATACTAGAGTGAATAAAGGTGCAACAAGGTTTTGAGACAGATGGTTCTTAAAGTTGGTAGCATACCCACCGATCCTTCAATCATCGATCCGGTCCTTTTGCTCTAGCCTCCTATGCGGACACTCCTTAATTTGGGCTCATCCTCAAAGATTGCGTGACGAGCCCAAAGTGTCTGCGTAGCCTGAGGCTACTTTTGCTCTTGTAACGGGTCAAGCGTGACTAAACCGTGTAAACAGAAATTGACTACGGAAAGTCTATTTCGTAGAGATTCAACGTTTTCTTGCATCTTTCCTCATCTAATGTCATCTGCAACTGTTCTTTAAACACTCTTCTCCCACAGTTTGTATACGTTTTGTCTTGATAACAGGAAAAAATAAAAGTATCTTTGATAACTTCGCAAGCCTTCTTGAATTGGTGCACAAGATGAGCTTCGTACAGAACTTTTTCACAACTGTAAACTGTAGCGCACCAGTGTACAAGTTTTGATACTCTCGGCGACAAGACGCCAAAGCTGACTGATTTAGGAGACTGGGTAACATCGGTACACTTTTCTACAGTGAAATACACATCGTGCTCTAGCATAAAATAATCCATATTTGATCCAAGAGGCTCCACAGGAAGCCAGTCTAGGATGATAACGTTGTCTGGAAACAACTTCTGCGCTGTGCAGCGAGCAAATATTGCATTGTAAAGATACTCTTTTGGGCACGAAATGACTTCCACTGAACTTTCAACAGCCGGAATCTGATGTGTTAGCAGGGTCGCCTTTTCAACGTAACAACCCAATGTGTCTAGCTGTACAAGCTTCCTACCAAGGGGAAAATTATCGTCTTGCTTTGTTAATCGTTTCCGCCTAACGTTTGGGAATGTTCTCCTCACAAACTCGTCCATCGCTTTCCCTTGCATTTTATGGACGCCTTGTCCGCGAAACTCCGGTAAAACGCGGGCTGCACGACTGACAAATGACCTTCCTTCGTCAACAACAGAACACACAAGTAGTCCTGCAGGTTTCTTGTCTGCATAAGAAAGCATTACAGCTGAATTTTCCATTTTCATCCATGTGTGGAATCTGACAGGTACATAGTCGTGCCCATTGTAGATTCCTTCTGACAGTGTCAGTATATCGTGGAAGTCGTTCAATCGAGCAAGACGACAAGTGAGCTCATGGTTGATAATTCGTAAATGATGGACTCTCCATGTCGTTATGGCTCGACGTTTCATTAACGAAGTATTGGCCATTTGCAGCGACTTCGGGAGCCCCAAACATAGACGTCGAACTGAGCACGGTGTTACAGGCATAGCAACTATCCGTGACTGTCTGTAGTTATTCACGCAAGGAGAGGGCCGACAATGAAAATTATAGCCATTTAGAATGTTCCATTGCTGATCAATATTTTCTCAGTTTTGATCCAGGCGTTTCTACTGCTCTTTTCCGATCTTTAGGTCCCGCAAGCTTTCTAATTCTAGGGAGCATACGTGACTGTCCACATTATTACAGCGTTGCGCTCGATTAGTAGGCAGCTTTTGAGCTTTTCCGCACTCTGGCCGCGCGTAAATTGGAGCGAGAGCAAAAACATGACGAAGCAGGGGGTGGTGGGACGAGAGAGGAAACGCTTGATTGCGGACCCCTCATTTTGAAAAACCCGTTCGCCCACGAACGGGGCTCCTGATTGGTGTGGCGTGTTCATCTTGATTGACAAGTGTATCAAGTTCGCTTGAATGATTCCAGGAATAACTCTATGGTTGGCCATTCGTTTCAAAATTACAACGGGGTATACGCGGGTTTCTCAGCCGCGTATACTTGTTTATATACGTTACGTATGGGCTTTAAGCCCACATATACGACCATTTAGATCGCGTATATACCCATTTTTAAATGGCCACATATTTGTGTAAACTCAAGCACGGGGATATGCGAAATAAATGCGCAAATATACGTGTCCCACAAGGACCCATATATACGCGTGCTAAAATGCGCGTATATGCGGGTCTCGCAAATTACGTAGTATACGCCAGCACAAAAAGTGCCTTTTCAATTGACAGAATGGCTGTTCGTGTATGATAACAATGAAAATTACTTAATTCGTCAATATGGCGGCAGTGGTAAAATGCCATGTCTTGGTCTATCTGCTATTTAATGTTTGTTACTACAGCTCTCCAGCGACTGAACTTCGAGCAACAGTTATGCGTCTTTTGAATGACTGCTCAAGATTTTATCCTCACGCTGATCGACGTGAAGTTGCTGTCGACTAAGCTGTACATCGTTTAGTTGATTCATTGGACAGAGGTGCTCAAGCGAATGCTGAGAGGATACGGCCTCTAGAATTGCTGGTGAGACAAATGCAATATTTTCACTGTTAAAAACGGACTGAAAATAAGCTCCAAGAAAAATTGTGAAATCACGCGTGAGCCTCTACTAACTGAACTAAACCAAAATGAGAAAACTAAGTTAAGTAACGGAACTGATTGCCTTGAAGAGTTCTCAATCTGTTGTAGCTGTTAGTTTGTGATAGAAAGTAAATTATATTAGATCACCCTGTGTAAACAAGGAAATATCCCGAAGATATCATCCATCCGATTAGATAAATGAAACATACTTTTAATTTCCCTTTTGCAGCATAAACAGTTTGGATGTGCGTAGTTAACAAGCCGTCAAAGTGATTTTAATCTCATACGAAAAATCGATGAGTCTTGAAGGCAGAGCCCCGGGTTAGCTAAGGTGCAAGACTAATAAGTTTCGTGCGCCTTGTCCAGCTTTTTCATCTTGACGTTCCATGCTCACGGCAGTTTGAAAATTCGATCAATGCATTTGAAAAGCAAGACAAACTACATTCCAATATAAAATTTGGCCCCGTCCACACTACGCTGGTAGAATTTGAAAACGCAGCTTTATTTCGCCGGTTAGGCCTGCCGCCCACACTAGTCCGTCACGAAAACGGAGCTTTTCGAAAACGCTCTTCAAACCGGAAGTATTTGAAAACGCCGGCTTTTTGTTTTCGTATGGCCTTAAAACATTTTGAAAACGGAGCTTTTGGAAAACGACGGCGTCACGATGATCACGTGATTTACCTGACCGAGTTTTCTTCAAACGCGAATCTCAAAGGACCGGTGATTGTTGCGTTTTTAAATTCCTCCAGCGTAGTGTGGCGAGGCAGTGTATATTTTCGCTGCAAAGGTACTTTTTGCTAATCGTCAGATGTAAAGTTTTTTTATCCTTTTCGTTTCTTTCGCTCTTTTAACACAGCTTCATCAATGAGCTACAGACGGAGAAGTGGAGCAACACTGAAGTAAAATATTTTTGATACCTTTTGTGCGCCTTGCCTTCTGTTTTTTTTTTTACTCTCTGCTTGCATAGATAGCATGAAAGCAGGAGCAAAACAGGATACCATTAAGATAAGCTATATTAAACACAACTATGTTCTTTGCTACATTTAAATCTAAAGTATAAACAAAATAACTCAATCTAATATTATGAAATTGAATCTGCAATTTTGTGATTGGTCAAATAACGAGAGCCTTCCATGTCTATGACGTCACGTCAGAAAATGTTTAATTTAGGAAACGAACGATCAAACTTTTAGATTGATTGCTTTCTCAACGAGCGCAGCGTGATGGAAAACATACCTGGAATTAGAAGTGGAGCAAAACGCTCAGGCGTTTTGTAAACTAACTTTCACGGATCAGGTATAAAACAACACTGTTAAAAAAAAACTTTGTAAAAACAAGTTCCCATTATCTAACTTGGAGCCTCTTGACTTGCATAGAATACACACAGTATTTAATAAAACTAGAGTAAATTCAGTTGACAAGTCATGATAAAAACATCGCGAATACTTGCAATAACAATTAAAGTTTGTCAGGAGAACGGTCATTTAAACAAATTTCTCTCACTTCTGCCGTCAGAACTTTTCAGGTCTTATTAAGGTGATCAAAAGTGGAAAGGAAAGCTTTACAAGTTTGCTAAAGTTGCTGTTTTCCCTGAGGTTAAGTAACCGAGAAAAGATTTCACTGGCGTTAGCCCGGGACACCGATATGGCTTTCCATATAAGTAACTCTGCCAATAGGAGCAATGAAACTATTGGTTTTCAATTCAATAGCTTGTGGCAACTTAAACTGACTGCATATTTTATCGTCTTTGGCATTTCCCTGGTTGGAAATACTCTGGTCATCGCCGTGCATGCCATTGTTAAAAACAACAACAACATTAACAACAGAATGAAGGCTGCAAGTAATTACTTTCTGGTAAATATGGCGGTCGCTGACTTGATAGTCACGGTTTTCGACCTGCCAGTAGAGTTGACGACTGTTGTAATTGGACCTACATGGTTAGTATCCGGTTTGTTAGGCCTTGCGCTCTGCAAATGTTACGGTTTTTCCTGGTTCCAGGCTGTAAATGTTTCAACAGGCAGCTTGTCAGCGATTGCAATCGATCGCTTTCTTCTTGTTTTTTACCCTTACAAGAGGATAATCACTCGACGCGCTGCGAAAATCATCATTGCTTCAATATGGCTAGCTGCTTCTGCCCTCACCCTTCCGCTCTTCGCATTTTACCATATCAAAATCCAAAACGAAGTCGAAATCTGTTATCCAAAATTTGACGGCAGCCATTCCACTCAAGTGTATTTAATAGTCAACTTTGTAGCTTTTGTGGCGACGCCCTTAGCAATAATGAATATTCTATACCCCGCTTTGAGCGTGAAACTTTGGCTAAAGAAACCAGTCGTGAACCAAATGAGCCAATCACATCACAGGGATGAAAAGATGAACAGAAAGGTAACTGTCATGTTGATCATGATTGTTTTGACATTTGCACTGTGTTGGCTTCCTTATTGGATCGGCACCTTTTACTGCTATACTATCAAGTCCGAACCAGTCTGCCTCGGTTACCGGTTTCACTTTACCACAAAGTTCCTGGGGTTTAGTAATTCTGCTTTCAACCCGTGTATCTACTTCTCCTTTAGCGATAGTTTTCGTCAAGGCGCCAAGGAGTTGTGTAAGAGATTTCATTGCGTACTCCTTTGTAGAGGAGCTGAGGTTTCTCCAGCTAACAATGACTCGTTGCCAGTGAATGGAACAGCAACATCTCCGAACTAAAGCGCCCAATCCGTTCCGGTTCACGTGGTCCGAAAATCTTGATTACGTCATAGAAATAATTAGCCCGTTAAGGCTTAGGAGATTTGCTGCTAAGGAGCTGGGCAAGGTGGCGCGTTCAGTTGCGACTGCACCCGCCATACAATGGAGTAAAAAACTGGCGTAATACCCTATCGAAGGTTCCTTCGTAGAACTATAGTTCTGGCATCCATTTGTTTTCAAACTTGGCACAAATCGTCTGAAGGCCAACAAACAATTATCCAAAGTTCAAATTACAACTGGTCTTCTTGCTTGAACCGTGTTTTTTCTAGGTTAGTTCAGAGCAAAACTGAAAAACATCACAAGTAACAGAAAAAGTTACTATAACTAGTACTGACAAAATTGCTTTGGAATCTCAACTCCAAGCTGGACTGATGTAGTTTACCTGCTAACGTAGTTAACGTAATTCCACTGAATTCCATTGCACATCTTTGCTGCGCATATAATGAGGACATTTGGATTGGACTACGAGTGGGAGATTGGGTACGAGTACGATTTTCGAATTTCAAACTATTGACGTTTCCAGACCCCTCGTCGGAGTGGTTACTAAATTCGCCCATATTGTGGAGAAAAGAGCTGACTGGCCCACATCTCTTGTTGTATATTTGTAATATACATGACATAATTACCAAGTGGATGTAGTGTTTTGATTATGTAATGTTATTTAATGTACATATGACTTAGAAAGACGACGTCTTTTAAAAAATTAAGACACCACTCCTTCCAACCACGCCATATCCCAATGACTGGTTGAATTCAAATGTATTTTTTTTCATTATTTCTTAGCTAATGTTAACCACCAATGATTTTACACCAAAATCTATAACCTTTTTCCTACGTTTCACTTCATTATCACTGCCACGTGTCTACATGAAGCGAAGATATGTAAATACATAAGTAAACTCGCCCGCCATATTGTAATGTGACTGACTGGATCGATTAAAATGACTAAACAAGTAAGAACGCACCCATTACACTGACAGTTGCAGAAGGCGAGATTCTCAGACATTAAGTCGCCTTAAATTAAAATATATCTTACGTTGTAAACGTTTTTTGTGTGTTAAGCTAAGTTATCGTATTTCCTCGAATAGTAGCCATGGTGTGCATGATATGTAGTAAGCAAACGAGTCCAAATTGCGTTAGTTTCTGTTGTCTTTATACAAGTTGACTTTTTTCCTAAGTTTGTAGTAAATTATTTTCTGCTGTGAATTTTAGTGTAATGTTTCTAAGGTTTCTTGTGCAGTGTTGTAAATAATGTATTGCAGGCAGGTATTGTAAAGCACATCAACATAAAATCTAAGTAAAGATTGCTTTACCAATTACGTTATTTTCTCTTCATTTAGCTGTTAATAAGTACATTAATAGTCTTATTTAGTTAATTTCAGTGTCTTCGTGTAACGTAAAGAAAGTTAATTTCTTAGTTTCTTTGCTGTGATTGTTGTGTAAATATTATCATATTTGTGTAAACTCAAGCACGGGGATATGCGAAATAAATGCCCAAATATACGTGTCCCACAAGGACCCATATATACGCGTGCTAAAATGCGCGTATATGCGGGTCTCGCAAATTACGTAGTATACGCCAACACAAAAAGTGCCTTTGGACAGAATGGCTCTTCATGTATGATAACAATGAAAATTACTTAATTCGTCAATATGGCGGCAGTGGTAAAATGCCATGTCTTGGTCTATCTGCTATTTAATGTTTGTTACTGCAGCTCTCCAGTGACTGAACTTCGAGCAACAGTTATGCGTCTTTTGAATGACTGCTCAAGATTTCATCCCCACGCTGATCGACGTGAAGTTGCTGTCGACTAATCTGTACATCGTTTAGTTGATTCATTGGACAGAGGCGCCCAAGCGAATTCTGAGAGGATACGGCCTCTAGAATCGCTGGTGAGACAAATGCAATATTTTCACTGTTAAAAACGGACTGAAACCAAACCAAAATGAGAAAACTAAGTTAAGTAACGGAACTGATTGCCTTGAAAAGTTCTCGATCTGCTGTAGCTGTTAGTTTGCGATAGAAAGTAAATTATATTAGATCACCCTGTGTAAACAAGGAAATATCCCGAAGATATCATCCCTCCGATTAGATAAATGAAACATACTTTTAATTTCCCTTTTGCAGCATAAACAGTTTGGATGTGCGTAGTTAACAAGCCGTCAAAGTGATTTTAATCTCATACGAAAAATCGATGAGTCTTGAAGGCAGAGCCCCGGGTTAGCTAAGGTGCAAGACTAATAAGTTTCGTGCGCCTTGTCCAGCTTTTTCATCTTGACGTTTCATGCTCACGGCAGTTTGAAAATTCGATCAATGCATTTGAAAAGCAAGACAAACTACATTCCAATATAAAATTTGGCCCCGTCCACACTACGCTGGTGGAATTTGAAAACGCAGCTTTATTTCGCCGGTTAGGCCTGCCGCCCACACTAATCCGTCACGAAAACGGAGCTTTATTTCGCCGGTTAGGCCTACCGCCCACACTAGTCCGTCACGAAAACGGAGCTTTATTTCGCCGGTTAGGCCTACCGCCCACACTAGTCCGTCACGAAAACCGAACTTTATTTCTACGGTTAGGCCTACCGCCGACACTAGTCCGTCACGAAAACGGAGCTTTTCGAAAACGCTCTTCAAACCGGAAGTATTTGAAAACGCCGGCTTTTTGTTTTCGTATGGACTTAAAACATTTTGAAAACGGAGCTTTTGGAAAACGACGGCGTCACGACGATCACGTGATTTACCTGACCGAGTTTTCCTCAAACGCAAATCTCAAAGGACCGGTGATTGCTGCGTTTTTAAATTCCTCCAGCGTAGTGTGGCGAGGCAGTGTATATTTTCGCTGCAAAGGTACTTTTTGCTAATCGTCAGATGTAAAGTTTTTTTTTTATCCTTTTCGTTTCTTTCGCTCTTTTAACATAGCTTCATCAATGAGCTACAGACGGAGAAGTGGAGCAACACTGAAGTAAAATATTTTTGATACCTTTTGTGCGCCTTGCCTTCTGTTTTTTTTTTTACTCTCTGCTTGCATAGATAGCATGAAAGCAGGAGCAAAACAGGATACCATTAAGATAAGCTATATTAAACACAACTATGTTCTTCGCTACATTTACATCTAAAGTATAAACAAAATAACTCAATCTAATATTATGAAATTGAATCTGCAATTTTGTGATTGGTCAAATAACGAGAACCTTCCATGTCTATGACGTCATGTCAGAAAATGTTTAATTTAGGAAACGAACGATCAAACTTTTAGATTGATTGCTTTCTCAACGAGCGCAGCGTGATGGAAAACATACCTTGAATTAGAAGTGGAGCAAAACGCTCAGGCTTTTTGTAAACTAACTTTCCCGGATCAGGTATAAAACAACACTGTTAAAAAAAAACTTTGTAAAAACAAGTTCCCATTATCTAACTTGGAGCCTCTTGACTTGCATAGAATACACACAGTATTTAATAAAACTAGAGTAAATTCAGTTGACAAGTCATGATAAACATCACGAATACTTGCAATAATAATTAAAGTTTGTCAGGAGAACGGTCATTTAAACAAATTTCTCTCACTTCTGCCGTCAGAACTTTTCAGGTCTTATTAAGGTGATCAAAAGTGAAAAGGAAAGCTTCACAAGTTTGCTAAAGTTGCTGTTTTCCCTGAGGTTAAGTAACCGAGAAAAAAATTTCACTGGCGTTAGCCCGGGACACCGATATGGCTTTCCATATAAGTAACTCTGCCAATAGGAGCAATGAAACTATTGGTTTTCAATTCAATAGTTTGTGGCAACTTAAACTGACTGCATATTTTATCGTCTTTGGCATTTCCCTGGTTGGAAATACTCTGGTCATCGCCGTGCATGCCACTGTTAAAAACAACAACAACATTAACAACAGAATGAAGGCTGCAAGTAATTACTTTCTGGTAAATATGGCGGTCGCTGACTTGATAGTCACGGTTTTCAACCTGCCAGTAGAGTTGACGACTGTTGTAGTTGGACCTACATGGTTAGTATCCGGTTTGTTAGGCCTTGCGCTCTGCAAATGTTACGGTTTTTCCTGGTTCCAGGCTGTAAATGTTTCAACAGGCAGCTTGTCAGCGATTGCAATCGATCGCTTTCTTCTTGTTTTTTACCCTTACAAGAGGATAATCACTCGACGCGCTGCGAAAATCATCATTGCTTCAATATGGCTAGCTGCTTCTGCCCTCACCCTTCCGCTCTTCGCATTTTACCATATCAAAATCCAAAACGAAGTCGAAATCTGTTATCCAAAATTTGACGGCAGCCATTCCACTCAAGTGTATTTAATAGTCAACTTTGTAGCTTTTGTGGCGACGCCCTTAGCAATGATGAATATTCTATACCCCGCTTTGAGCGTGAAACTTTGGCTAAAGAAACCAGTCGTGAACCAAATGAGCCAATCACATCACCGGGATGAAAAGATGAACAGAAAGGTAACTGTCATGTTGATCATGATTGTTTTGACATTTGCACTGTGTTGGCTTCCTTATTGGATCAGCACCTTTTACTGCTATACTATCGAGTCCGACCCAGTCTGCCTCGGTTACCGGCTTCACTTTATCACAAAGTTCCTGGGGTTTAGTAATTCTGCTTTCAACCCGTGTATCTACTTCTCCTTTAGCGAAAGTTTTCGTCAGGGCGCCAAGGAGTTGTGTAAGAGATTTCATTGCGTACTCCTTTGTAGAGGAGCTGAGGTTTCTCCAGCTAAAAATGACTCGTTGCCAGTGAATGGAACAGCAACATCTCCGAACTAAAGCGCCCAATCCGTTCCGGTTCACGTGGTCCGAAAATCTTGATTACGTCATAGAAATAATTAGCCCGTTAAGGTTTAGGAGATTTGCTGCTAAGGAGCTAGGCAAGGTGGCGCGTTCAGTTGCGACTTCACCCGCCATACAATGGAGTAAAAAAACTGGCGTAATACCCTATCGAAGGTTCCTTCGTAGAACTGTAGTTGTGGCATCCATTTGTTTTCAAACTTGGCACAAATCGTCTGAAATTAAAGCCAACAAGCAATTATCCAAAGTTCAAATTACAACTGGTCTTCTTGCTTGAACCGTGTTTTTTCTAGGTTAGTTCAGAGCAAAACTGAAAAACATCACAAGTAACAGAAAAAGTTACTATAACTAGTGCTGACAAAATTGCTTTGGAATCTCAACTCCAAGCTGGAATGATGTAGTTTACTTGGCAACGTAGCTAACGTAATTCCACTGAATTCCATTGCACATCTTTGCTGCGCATATAATGAGGACCTTTGGATTGGACTACGAGTGGGAGATTGGGTACGAGTACGATTTTCGAATTTCAAACTATTGACGTTTCCAGACCCCTCGTCGGAGTGGTTACTAAATTCACCCATATTGTGGAGAAAAGAGCTGAGTGGCCCACATCTCTTGTTGCATATTTGTAATATACATGACATAATTACCAAGTGGATGTAGTGTTTTGATTGTGTGTAATGTTATTTAATGTACATATGACTTAGAAAGACGACGTCTTTTAAAAAAGTAAGACACCACTCCTTCCAACCACGCCATATCCCAATGACTGGTTGAATTCAAATGTATTTTTTTTCATTATTTCTTAGCTAATGTTAACCACCAATGATTTTAAACCAATATCTATAACCTTTTTCCTACGTTTCACTTCATTATCACTGTCACGTGTCTACATGAGGCGAAGATATGTAAATACATAAGTAAACTCGCCCGCCATATTGTAATGTGACTGACTGGATCGATTAAAATGACTAAACAAGTAAGAACGCACCCATTACACTGACAGTTGCAGAAGGCGAGATTCTCAGACATTAAGTCGCCTTAAATTAAAATATATCTTACGTTGTAAGCGTTTTTTGTGTGTTAAGCTAAGTTATCGTATTTCCTCGAATAGTAGCCATGGTGTGCATGATATGTAGTAAGCAAACGAGTCCAAATTGCGTTAGTTTCTGTTGTCTTTATACAAGTTGACTTTTTTCCTAAGTTTGTAGTAAATTATTTTCTGCTGTGAATTTTAGTGTAATGTTTCTAAGGTTTCTTGTGCAGTGTTGTAAATAATGTATTGCAGGCAGGTATTGTAAAGCACATCAACATAAAATCTAAGTAAAGATTGCTTTACCAATTACGTTATTTGCTCTTCATTTAGCTGTTAATAAGTACATTAATAGTCTGATTTAGTTAATTTCAGTGTCTTCGTGTAACGTAAAGAAACTTAATTTCTTAGTTTCTTTGCTGTGATTGTTGTGTAAATATTATTGCCGTTTAGGTTTTGTTAAGAAAAAAACTTTTCAAAAAAGTAGGTGGGTGGTTTGACAGATAATATTTGGAGCAAGGACCTTGAAAGAACATTCCAGGAGATCAGGAGATTCATCAACCACGGTGAACAGTTCGACTATTTTCCTCTAAGTCAGTGGAACATTGTGAAATCTGGGCAAACAATCCATGAGAGGGGAGGGACGCTATTCTCCGAAAACGCACGGTCATTTATAACAATTTATACAAGTAAAAAGTACGATTTTCAAATACTTTCTTAAAATAACGACTAAAACTCTTAACATCTGTCTTTATAGCTCTACAGAAGCGAGGAACAACTCCGTCCTCCAATGGATCTCCGTCTATCTCCACACCATTGTCCAAGTCAAGAATGTCAACAAGCCTGCAGCCCCTGTCTTGCTGTGAGAGGCAGATACTGTTCTCTAATATGATGTAGTCTGTGCCGTGTTGACGAAGGATTTCGTAAACCTCTTTGGGCGGTCGCCGGGCGTAAATTTGATAAACCTAAAATAAAGAAGCTGTATTAAGAGTCATTACCTTTTTTATCGAGCACTAGAGCAAGAAAAACATCTTAAACATCTCTAGAATGTAAATACGCAAGAGTTTACGGCATTCTAGCACGAGGTTAGTGTTGGTAACCTTTTCATTACTACATCATCACTATCACCATCAAGCACCTGAAATTTTAATTTTTTCGCGGTTTCATAGCAACTAAAAAAAGTTTCAAAAGAAAACTGAAAAAGAAATCAGGCTTCAAAGGGATTCGAAAACGTGGCCTTTACCACGACGGCGAACATGATCTGATACTGCACACGTTTACCAGCCAAAGGAGTAAGCTTATTGAGAGTTCTGCAATTACTTAAACGCAAATGTGCGCATACTGCGTCGGGTTGACTCGGGCATGGATTAACTATCAAAGATAAACACAAAACACAATGAGGATAACCTCAAATAATCAACTGAATAGATCAATTATCAACTTTGCGTCGACCTCTTGCCAATGCAGTCGATGCGACCAGCAGAGAATTAACCCCTTCCCCCGCCCACGCCCATTCACTACAGCAAGACCGCCCCCTTCTCGTGCAAGACAGTGATAATCGTCACTAGAACACCACCCTAAACATGCCACCCACCTCCCTTACCCCTTCCTCCCCCAACAAGGTGATCGCTTATGAAGGGTTACGAAAATTAGAAATTTGGTCGATCCAAGAGGGTAAATACAAAGGAATTTTCATGGTTACCTGTTTCGTTCTTTCTCTAAGGAATTTGTTTTCGTAATGTGGGTGATTTGTGATATGTCTGTCTGTACACAACTTCACGCCCGCGAGTAGCTGCATGCTCCCCGTGAATGAAGCATCAGGAGACGTATTTTCACTAAAAACAAACAGATCACTTTCAGTGCTTAGCTTGGATTATTAGTACACTGACTGACTGAGCTCTTTCAAACTTTGTTGAAGGGATTTGAAGAAAAAAGAGATGACAGGATTTCAGATTAAACTGTATTTCTCATCATCTGACTGCTTATTAATGTATTTTATCTGGCAGTCAATGTAGCAAGAGAGACAGAAATCGACCGGAATACTCAATAGATTTTCTACTTCAAGCCAGGAGGTCCTATAACTGCTAACGCGGACGCATAGTAAACGAGGAGTTGATCAGTAGCCTGAACTTACTTTATCCATGTCATTAGCTCCACAGTGTCAGGATCGTAGAATTCTCTCAGCTCTTCGAGGTCTTTCAACGCTTTCGGGAGACGCTGTTCAAGAAAGAAATGTTAGATGTAAGATGTAAAATGGAAATTAAACCTCTCAATCGAGAAAGGAAAAAATAATTACCTGTAGATTCTAAAGGAGAAGACACGACTTTGGTTTGTAACATTCAACAAGAAACAACAAAGAACAGCAGTCTCTGTACATGTTAAATTGTGTACTTACATTGAATAGTAAAAGACCAAGGAGCATCGCAGGAACTGCATGACCCATGATTTTTGCCTACAGAGTGAAACATCAATAGAGTCTTCATAAAGCAGTGACTACATAAAATGTAAGTGATACAACTCAGATGAGAAGGAAAGTATATGTCCTTAAAAACTGCGGCAAGAGAAGATCATAAGGTACTTATCTTGATCTTCTCTTGACTGCAGCAATGAATTACATAGGAAAGTGTGCAAGAGCCGACAGTCTGGCCAGCAAGTTAGAAACACCATTTCTGGTAGACTGAAACCGCTGTTATGAAGTCTGTACTTCCGGGTAGGGCTGTTGCTAAGAAACATGATATCACCTGCTGACGACAGAGTGCCCGTTCTAGTTCTGATTGAACAGTAAGAATCGGATACTGCACGAGTGCGTCTACGACGCGAAAATCTTCCGAAAGCGACCCGACTCCACTATACCCAATAAGACTTGTACAACGATACTCACGTATATTTGTTTGATTCCTATCTTGTTTAGCACTGCTTTCCAGAAAGATTGATTACAAAATACGCCAGCAGCAAACAAGCACATGTGCGGCGTCCAAAGAAACTTGAAGCGGAGCGTAGACATGGCCAGAACACCAAAGAACACGCTTTGTATGGCTTGATACACTACTTCAGCGTGAGAGTTCAAGAAAAGAGGAGTGGCCTCTTCTGTAGTTTCTTCCTTCTTCCTGCAAAAAAGAGATCAGTTAAAGGAACGATGGTTGAAATACACGGTAGTGAAAATAAATCCAATGATCACGAATCCATCTCGGAGAGGAGTACTCCCATGTGAAAAAGGCGGCGATGCTCCTCGTCTCGCTTAGGGGTGTAAATCAACGATTCTGGTCTCACTTGGAGTGTTCAGAAAATGCTACTATTTTTAACCGTCAATGTATCTTCTAGGGTTGCACTCGAATAAATAGCTAAAAAACTCGCCATCATGTCCGTTTAATGGTGGTATCTTTCAGCGTTCAAATAAAGCTCGAGCCACGCCCGTATTGATCGCTTTTCGGCGTTTAATTCAGATTTCCCGACAAGCATCGCCAACCTTTTCACATGGGAGTCCCCCCAGGGGAATCTATGTCCAAACCAAGTACGACTCACCTCCAGTTGGCAAACACTGTATAAGCCAGCAGAGTCAAAACAGCTACCAGTGACACCACATAGCATGGAAACACGACACCAGTGGTCAGCCTTCCGTACACATCCGTGGGAAGGAATTTGAATGCTCCTTCACAAAGATACAATAGCGAATCGAAATCCCTGTGAGGAAATTACAAATATATAATATTTGTTAGGAAAACTTGTTCTAGTCTTTTTGAAACCCACTGTCTCCCCACCTTCCATCCCTCAACGCAAAACGTCTTCCTTTAGATAGGGGATGAAGGGTGTCAAGGGTGTCGGTCCTGCCCGAGAACAACCGGTAGGAGAGCAGAAATTATTGGAGAAAAGGGAACGGAAGAGGTGGCAAATGGAGTGAAAGCACTGCATTCTGTTTTCCGCACAAAAGCACACGGCAACCCAATAATAACACGACCAGTGCGTACTTTCCGTCATAAGCCTGTTTAGCGCTTCTAAAACGTGAAAATAAAAGCGTTTAGCAACAAAACTCAACGTTTGTTGAAAGAGTTCACACAGGGTAAAAAAAAATTAACGCTTACAAATACACCTCGCAGGTATTTTTATCCTTATAAGAGTAGGCAATCCTCGAAGGCGGTAACGAAGATTTGCCGATCCCTATTGTCCAATCAGATCACAACACAGACATTCCGAGTAATCGCGTCAAGTTGTGTCGGAAGGCGGAAAACTGGATTGGTGATCAAACTGATGTGCTTCAACAGTTATCTCCAGCAATGCGGTTTATTCCAACCGCTTCAGTAAACGAACAAAGGAGCTATCGTTTTATTTTACAGTGTGACAGATAAAACCTGTAACTGGTGTACAGTACCTTCCAATGCCATAACCAAACTTTGCCTTGAGAAACTTAAAGATGTGTTCATCTGATTCTATTCTCATAAGAACCTGCAATAAATAACAACCTCTCGGATCAGAGACGTTTCAACAAAAATTTAAACGCACTGTGAGAGTGAACACAACACCAGAATATGAGGGACACTATTCTTTTACACCTGTGTGTCCCAAAGGTACAACCGAGCCCACCGCATGACCTGCAAATAACTGCCTACAAATAATGGTCTGCTCATCCGTCTAAATGTGTTTTGCTGTAAATAAGATTCTGCTTATGTGTAACTGTAACCATGATCTCTGGTGAAACATGGCAGATTGCTCCCCTGAGCTGTCAGAGAGTGATTTAAATAAGAAAACAAATTTGGTAATTTAGGGTTCTTACATTTAAGAATTATTGAACTCGGTTATTGCAAAATATCGCTATTTGTCAGTGTCTCACAGATAAATTATTTGCCTCAGCCTTCGGCTTTGGCAAATAATTGATCTGCTTTCCACTGACAAATCACGATGTTTTGCTCAACCTCGTCCAATAATTGTTAAATGTAAGAACCCTAAATGATCTGTTAAGGAGATTATACGACTGTAATAGGAACCCATTGAAGTGCAGTACCCTGCACTGTCTACACAATCAGTCTGGACCAATTAGATCAAACAATCCTACTGTTTACAAAAATAGGTATATGAACAGCATAATGTACCTTAATAAGAAAGCTGATTCCCCCGGCCAAAAGTAAGACAGCAATCACATTGAGGCCCAGTTTAAATACTCTAACAAGGAAACTATCGTTTGTTTTTCCGTCACCCTGAAACACAACCAAAGAAACAAAACGTTAAGGCAAATAAGAAAGACAATCATGTTCTAATCTCTCACAAACTTTCCAGTATAAATAGTTTAAATTTGCATTACATGCTACACATATTGTCTGAGTAGAAAGCAGTTACTAATAGTTAAAAGTAAAACTCACATGAAAAGTCATGAGAGCAACGGAAGCAACAGCAAAACTCAGCGCAAGAGAACAAAGGATCATGTCATTGACAAACTGCAGGATGCATACTCCAATCAGAGAGCCAATCACAATCAAGTACAGGCTCCGAGCCTAGAACAAACGAAAGAAGGCAACAAAATCATGTAAAAATATACAAGACAATGCTGACACACTATCAAGAGATTGATGCTTCGTGATTAACACTGCACAGTTACTTTGCATCAACAATCACATTATTTTGATACCCAATTAACTTGCCGGAATGTCAGTCGGTCATTTTGGCATGAACAGCTTATTCCCTCCTAGCAAAGCAGTAGCCAAAACAGACCATAATTTTATCAAATTCTACATTTCATAACCTTTCTATTGATATATAGTTTGTGGTGGTTTCCTTGAAATTAGCACCCGTACGAATTATATATATTTTCTGGAGCACACCTGCAAAGGTTTGGAGTAACCTTAATTTCCACTTTGTCTCAACTAGTTTTGTCCAGGGTTGAGGTAGGGTGCCAAGAAAGGCTTGAATGAGATGAAAATCTATTTTTTTTCTCATCAACCTTTGTAGCTGCTTGAGTCAGATCTAGTCAATATTCACCTTTTCCAGTTTCACTCCTTACCTTGTACTTGGGAATAAAGCCAAGCGAATAAGTGCCAAAGAATGCCATGGACTCAAGCAGGAGAATGAACTGAGCAAACTGCCAAACCAATGTGAAGAAGAAAGTTGAAACAGCAATGCCTACCAAGCAAAGGGTCTGTAAAAAAAAAGACAGACAAACATTATACATGTATCTAGAAAATAATCCACTGACCACCATCCTCAGCTGACATTAAAATACCCTAAAAAATGTACGCAGATTAATTTTTTTTTGAAAATACATGTATTGTCTAGTATCCCAAGAACAAAGTGGACCATCAAATGTGAGGAGCTTATATATGGAAGGAAGGGTGGGTAGGTAAGGGGGGGGGGGGTTAATTTTCAAAACATTATCAATGGTACATCTGTCCAGTGACAATTATTCAAAATGACTTATAATGAATAAAAGTCTGCATATGAGCTAAGTGGCCCATCAGACCAGAGCTTATCCTGCTTTCTGTAGCATGAAGCGACTAGGAGTATTTCTACTCCCCCCCGGATGGGATGCTAGTCCATGGCAGGGTTACCCCCAGCATTAAGTTCGCCGGTACCCATTTATACACCTGGGTGGAGAGAGGCACTGTGAGAGTAAAGTGTCTTGCCCAAGAACACAACACAATGTCCATGGCCAGGGCTCAAACCCCGACGGCTCGATCTGGAAACTAGCGCATTAACCATGAGGCCACTATGCCTCCCTAAACTTATAATGAATACAATTACAACAAAATGTACCTGAGCAAGGGAAGACACATTTTTCTTGAAGAAGAAGGTTATAAATGCTATCTGTGCAAATAGGAATGGAAATCCAAAACTCTCACGAAGGGGAATAGTAAAAGATATTCTTGTAGTATCATCCCTGAAAAACAATCAAAAAAATATTTTATTAGTTTTGTCTCACTGTAAAAGAAATGCAGTCTCAAATTTTGCCTTTTAAAGGGGGTGCAAGAGGGAAGAAGGTTGCTGAGCTTTTTTCAACACTTGAAAAAAATTCTATAAGGAAAACCTTTCAAGACTTTTTAATGTTCTTTTCTTTTCTTTTAACTACTTACTTGTTAAAAATATAGAGACATGCTGAAAGGAGTCCAGCAAGCCATGAACCGCTCAGTATCCATGATGATGCAAACAAAGACACCATGTACATTCCATGTAAGCCAAAGACAGTATCAATATAAAAGTAAACGTATTCTACTGATTCCTGTAAAACAAACAAACAAACAAACAGAAATTAGAAAATTTAGAATTTACCCTTTAAAGATGAACCATATCATCATTAATATAACATATTATAATAGTTCCAAAAAGATGCTTCTTTAATATGTACTATGCACTGTTTCAGCGGAGGATTAAGAAATTTGCTCCTAATGTTTAATTCTACAAGGGAAAGAGGCTTGCTTTAAGAATGGATAAGGCAGGCAGAGGGCTTGACACTAGCAGTAACCAACTAGCCACAGACTAGTAGAAATTTAGTTTTGGCTAGTAGGTTTTCGATTTCCACTAGACACTTTGGCTAGTCAACAAAATGAAACTGGCTGAACTAGTTTCTGTCTCCAGCAAGGAAGACAAACACAAAATTTACACTTTTCTCGGAAACAAGGTCAGAATTTCATTGTCGACATATCATGTACTGGGCATGTGCTGTTCAGCAGGTACGCAAATTTAAGTTTGTCTACTTTTCGCTGGGTTGTATGTAAACAGGGAACTGAACATGTTACTTTTGTTGAAAGAAATATTTGACAAACAAGACCGCATTTTCTGAAAGCACACATCAATACTCTTTTTTGTTACAAAATTTTTTTCTTGCGCAAAATAATGCGGAACTGTAAAGGGATAACACTCCTGGCATAACATTTCATTTAGTGTAACAATACATGGATGATTTGTCGCTGTATGCATACTTACAAACTTACCACTACAGAAATAATTAGATGAGAAAGATTTATTTCCTTTGACATTTAAATCAGCCATTTTTAGCAGTCGAATTTCGCCAATGACAGTTTACAGTATTGTTCAGATAGTTGTTTTGCTTTTGAAACATTTCTACAGCTCCTGTCCGTGAAGAAGTCTTGACAGTTTTTACAGTGATGTGCTGGGGGTCTTGATATTTTTCCAAGCAAGTCTCAGAGAAAAACAGAGTCCTGAAAGTCTTTTCGGGAACTGGAACTTTTTTGAAACTAGTTTAAGTACAGAATAATTACCAATGTTACGTATTAAAGAGAGTTGCTTACGTTGTGCTTTCAAGTCTTGCTAGTAATTCTGTTGTTATTGGACCTACCAGAAATTTTCGTGACACGTGAATTTTGTGAATTTCGTGATTTAAAAAAAAAATCGCGAAATTAAAGTAACGCGAATAAGGAAGTGTTGGGAACATAACACATTATGTTACTGTTGACATAGAGTACCGTCATTGGGTTTTTGTTAGTTTTGACGTCATTATACCTTTGATAAAGTCAGTTTACTCAATTCAAAGATATGTTTTAAGTAACACTGCCAAGGAAATAAATTTTGTGTTACCCAAAACGCAAAGTTAAAGTGATTCAAAATACAAAATTTTAGCAAAATCCCTGAATGTGTCATGAAATATGCGCACCCTCAAATCGCGAAATAAATGTGTTGCAAAAATTTCTTGTAATAAGGTAGCCAACCACAACGCTTGGCTAGTAAAAAAAGGTTTTGGCTAGAAACATCTAAGCTATCACTAGCCACTAGGCTAGTAAGTTGAAAAGTTAGTGTTGAGCCCTGCAGGCGGTGTTGAGTTGCGATGACAATGAATCACAGTTACCAGCTAAAAACTACAAAAAACTTTTAATGTCCAGTTTGGTTTTTGCTCTGCAAGATCCACTTGACTGTGTTTGTCACAAGGCTGATGACATGACTAATAGTTGAATGTGTGTCACGCCACAGTCATGTCACAATCATGTCACAGTCACACCAGAGGCAGCCCTTTGGTTTTCTTTTAAAACAAGCTTCTTTCCCAAAGAGAAGAGTAGTTTTAGAACGGATACTGTTGCATAAATGTCAGCCATCTGACATGCCTACTCTGGCCTACTGTACACATAGCTGAACATACTCTTTTTTCTGTAAATAAACAGTATACGTCCCCCAACTGCAGAGTGGGTGGAGCATTTCGAAACTTGGGGGGGGGGGGGGGGTCCATTATTAAGTCAAGTGCATACCTCTAACTTGTATTTTCCAAAATGTATTTTGTGTTGTTTGTTTGCACAAACAAACTTCTTTGCAATGTCTACACAGTGTCTTCAGTGTTCAACATGTTTGTAAATGACAATGCGGGAGGAGGCAGTTGTTCAGACGATCCTTTTTTGTAGTCCTTGTAAGGAAGGTTTTTAGTCTTTGTCTTTTGGCAACAAAATGCGGGGCAGCTGAGCCCCCAAAATTTTTGTTTGCAGGGGCGGCTACAGCCCCTCTGCCCCCCTGCTCTGCAGCCTTAAATGAACTGTTTATTTATATTTCACCATTGCTATTTGTGGGTGAGATGTACATTAAAGGACTAATAATTATTAATCATTTAATTATCCATCCCACCCGATAAATACTACATACCAGCTATCAAAAATAATATAATAGTTGAATTTGGAAAAAGAGAAATTTTAAGTGTACCTGTATAGGTAAAATTCTGTACAGTGCTGCCAGGATAACTTCCTGATAAATATTGAATCTCTCTAGTATGTTAATAGTCCTCAGATGCTCTGTTCTGTTGTCATGCATAACATCATAAATACCTACAATTAATACATGAAAAACAACCATATAGGTCAGTTTCTATACAATTCTTTTTAACATTTCTTTCAATTGCCTTTTTATCAGATATAGAATTAATTTTCTTAGTGTTTAAACATTGGTCATTAACAGTTTTTTTACTTACCTTGAAAAAGAGATGGTGCTAATACTATCTGCTTATAATATGAAAAATATAATCCAGATTCTGTCCTGAAGGATATTTCTCTTTCTATTTGCTGGTTTGAAAAAAAAAAGAAAGAAAGATATCAGATTCCAAAGTTTGTATCAGTATTACTGCTGGATAAAATGACCTACTTATGCAGGTAAATACCAAATTAGGCAGGGCTTGAAATTAACTTTTTGGTTGCCAGATCGTAAATTTTGGTTGCCAACTTATTTTAAATATAACTTACACCAGAACACGATTTTATCTGTTACTTTGCATGCAAGAAAAGTCACATTTGAAGAGCGAAAACAATTAAAAACAACACGAGTAACACTTAGTTATAAAGCTACTGTTGTTTTCAGGTGATATGCCTCTGGTCCGAAGGTGATGGTTGTCTCCATAGTCATTTTAAATGAAGCGAAGCATAAAACATTTTAAGTCCGTGGTTTTCATTGTGAGACAAACACTGGTCCTTGCATATTTAAAAACAAAAGTTATGTCATGGCCCGGGGGGGGGGGGGGGGCACTGCCATATATGGGCTATATAGGTATGTGCCGCTGTGAAGGGTATGGTTTTCAAGCAGTTTACTCTAGGATAGGGTATATAAATCAGAGCGTTTGGGTCTAGAATAGGGTAGAATTTTTCACAAAACTGACTAGTTGGTCGAAGATTTTATCTAGACTAGGGAAACCAGGAATTGCCACTCAAAAATATAAAAAAATCAAATCGGCAAGTTTAATTTTATGCAAATCAGCCTCAACAGTGTCGATAGATTGGGGGATTTGGGGAAATTACTCTAGTATAGGGTAGCAAAATTCAGCTGAACTAGCTCTGGTATAGGCTAAGGGTTCCAGGGTCCCAGCGGCACATCCCCACCCAGAAATTCCCAAAGTACCCCTCCCCCCCCCCCCCCCCCCGCAAGGTGTCGTGGTTTTCTTTAGTTATTGGACAAAACGCGAGTCACCAGCTGGTGACCAGTTGTGAAAATTTAGTCGCCAGTGCTCAATTTTTGGTCGTATTGGCGACAAGTGAGTCACAATTTCAAGCCCTGTCAGGCAAGCTCTGTCAAGCCATGGTTCATATTTTGGAGAGACGCAATACAGCCAAACTAAGATATGCAATGGAGAAACCAAACTGAGAGGTATGATCTGATGTTAAACTGCCCCAATTCAGCATAAATCCAGCCATATCATAGTTGACTTATACAATTTATTTATGATGACATAATTTCAGACTCTGTCACGTTATGCAAATAATGAACTGAGAGATTGCTGTGGCATGTGGGTGATGTGTACTTGTAAAGGTTGGTTTCCATTTGATCTCTGTGATCTCCTTATTGCTCTGCTCTGATTGTTACCATCTCCAAGTGACAAGTTTTTCAGTGATCAAAAAGATTGGTAAGGCAGGCGCAAAACAGATAAACAAAGGAAAAGAAATGAGCTGCAAAAAAGACATGCCTTGACTGACTGTGGACACCCATATGAAATGGATTGTGAAAACAACTGCACAATGTCATCACTTTGGTGGAGAGAGATACTGACAAATAACTGAACCTATAAAAGTCAATTCTTGGGTTTGTTGTGAGGGAATCTGGAGCTCAATTGCACAGGGTCTTTTCTGTCGAGGTATGTAATGGACTTAAGAAAATGTTGATCAGGATTAGCTGATAGAAATGCTCAGGTTTACGGGATCCAAGGAAAATTCTAGTTAGGAAGGCGGGTTGAAAATCCTATAAGGGACCCTCTACCAGCTGTTCCCAAAAGTGTTGCTAGGGTACAGAAACATAAGTTTGCAATGCAGCCTTTGTCAAACAAATTATATAAGAATATAAGAATTAATAAAGACATTTCTTGTCCATAGTAGAGCCATGCCAAATTGTCATGAAAATACTTCTAGAAAAAAACTGGTGACAGAAAGCATTTTATTTTTAGTTATTATTTTATTTGTTAGAATTTAACCCCTAGAAAATTTAAGAGCTCATCTGAGTTCAAGATTTTCAAAGATAGTGATGGATATATTATCGATAATGAATTGGTAACAGAAGTTCAATATTTGTAGTTAGAAAAGAATAGTTAATGACACCATTGAGAAGAAATATTTTTTTCTTTGAATGGTGAGGTAGAATTTTCTTCTCAGCTTGCACAGGGAAAGAGTATTTTATTCATTCTTCGTGATTGACCCTGATCTGACGCGGAAGTTGAGTGATTTTAATAATGGCATTTCAAATCATTAATTCTAGCTTTCAAGACATAATGGGAAATATAACGCTTGGCTTTTATACAATATCAGTACATCGTAACTGTCTTAACTTATTAAAATTTAACGGCGATTTTACTGTGCAAGGGACAAAAAATGATTTCAAAATAAGCTTAAGCTTAAGTTATGTAGGTAAGCAAAAAATGGTGCACACATTCAGCACTGCAAATAATAATAAAAACGTGAACTTACACCAATATTGGAAAACCACATATCATTCTCGTGGAGTTCTCGTACATATAAAGCATATTTCACTCCCACAATCAAGGCGACTGTTGCTCCCACAAGAAAATTGGCCAAGCTAAACCAATGCACTCCGCCTTCCTTTGTATGTTCTGTCTGCTGCCCTTTCGTGCTCCCGTTGGCATGGAATGAATGCCGATTTTTGTCCTTTCCTTGACCCCCTCTCCTCCTTCGAAGTTCGGACATTGTGCAGCTAAAACAGACATTAATTAAGAAGCGTAGAACAACATTGATACACGACTGAAAATTAAACTAAAACGCTCGATCGCCGACTCGCAGTTCAAAACAATATATACACAACCTCGATATCGGCGCATGCGTGTTCTCCTGCTCTAATTTCGCGCCACGTTGAACGAATAATTCAGAGTAAATTAAATACATTAATGCAATCTCAACGCTTCGAATAGACAATCTTTTATGGTATTGTCGGATAGAGAGCTAAATGCACTTATCGTCTGATCCCGGATTAGCAACTTCTCTAGACACAGCGGACAATTGTTTAGTCATTAATTCAACCGGACATATACAACGCGCGACCTGTGAGAATGGTAGAAAATAAACTGCTTACTCGTGGAAATAATGAGATTCAAGACCTAAACATTTGTACATCTTAATATACATACATTAATCCTGAGAAGAAAATCTTGCTCTGATTGCAGATCCAGAGAATTCCTTCCAGATTGCTACAGACCCTTGCACGCGATTAATTCAAATCGAAACAGCTCACCCCTAAACCTCGTGTTTAGTACCTCCAGAAAGGAACCCCTTACTGTGCAAGACAAAATAGATCGATAAATTTGTGTAACAATGAGATACTTTAGCTTCTGTCCTCGAGTGATCCTTCTTTCTTTCGGTTATTTTTGTTTTTTACGTTCGTCAAACCCGGTTTTCTATCGCGATCGCAAACAAATGAGTTTCCTTCCAGACAACAGCGCAGTCTGGAATTATGGGCGCAGGCGAACATACTATGTTTTTTAGACGGATTACGCACAAAACAGAACAGTCAGGGCACCATGGACAGTTTAATATATTAATTGTCTTTCCTGCTTAAACAATTCCAACTTTCATAAGCGGACGTAATCGCATTACATTCAGTTAATCGATTTAATCTACTTTAAAAAGTCGAGTGAATGGATCCATCCTAGTGTTGGAGCTATTAAAACGGAATTAGAAGTGTTTTCTTTCTACTTCACTCATTTTGATGGACATTAGTAAACAATGGAGGAAATTCTTTGTTTTCGGTACCAAACTCAGGTGAATAAGACACCTTGACCGAGTTATTGACGAGGAAATAATTCCGGAAAGCGCACGTTGAAATACATATCATCAGTAATAACTGTCAACCAAATTATTTAATAAAATTGATCTCAGGGGTAACAGTGATAACTCTCTTCAAAATACACGCTTGGCCTTCAAATTCTTTCTTTTGATCGTTTTTTGTTTGTTACACGTTGCTCGAACCCGGTGTTCTGTCACGATCGAAAACAAATGAGTTTTCTCTCAGACAACAGAACAGACGTCTAGAATTACTAGATGGTGTAGGCAAACAGGCTGTTTCTGAGTTAGATTGAGCACCGACTAAGAAAAGGCAGAGCACCATGGACAATTTAATATATGAATTATCTTTCTTGGTCTTAAATTTGGAAAATACTCTATTCAGTTTAGCGTCTCTTTCAGCCATGTAGTCAGGAGAGTTTTGTTTAGGAGTGTTTAGAAAAACGTACAGGTAGTGTTTACTGAAGGAATTGTTTCATAAATATGGAACTATTACATGTACGGTCACAAGAAAAAAGGCGTTTCCGAACTTAACTGTAGTCAGGCATCATTCCCGATGGAATCGAATGGAACAATTCATTCTTCATTTCTAACGGTTTCCAAGTATTTTTTCATTTCATTTCTGTCAGTTCTGGGAATTTGATGTACATCAAGGCAGTTAAATCAGAGCTTTTTTAAAATGGAAAAATGGATCGACGCTATTGTAGTTAGCTACTGGCTTTAAGGTAGTTTTTATTAAAGAAGCTTTCAATGGCTCTGCGGGTCGCCTTGTTTACAGGTGCTACAACTGAAAACTCGTCGACCGAAATAAACTGTCAACTGCTCTCCATTTGAAACATGAAACAAAATTTGTTTGTCTGTATGAGGAATAAAACCACACAACTCGCTGGAAAATTACGAAGGGCGAAAATGAAATTGACGTAATCAAACTGAGAAACTCGATACTACTTGAGTACAAGTCAGATAACACCGAAAGCGACATTTACTGTAGCCGGACAATGTTAATTAGCATCTAAATGAAAAATTAAACAATTGAGCTACGATGAAATAAATAGAGGTTATGGATGATCGAAACGACCGAGTAACAACACTCAACTCTAAGAGGACCGAAAAGGAAGGAATATTTTTACCCAAAATTGACCAAAAATTATTTGAAGTCGGGTATTAAAAGATCAGCAAAATATTTAACTTCTATCGCACAAAGTCCCCAAAACGTTATCTTATTTACATTCGAGCTTCGCTATGTAAAACTTGGATTACACTGAATCCACAAAAAGATAATAAAAATCACATTTCCAATGCAAGATCTACTCTAAGTGATACCACATATTTTAAAAGTCGTTTCCGCAAAATTTGCTCAGTGAATAAACTGGATCGGAAGTGCGTTACCATAAGATACGATTCTAACAAGACCGAGTTACAATTTGTACCCGTAAAATACATCGATTATAGTGTATAAGATCAAATAATAACAGATTAATTCTTCTTATTGTTCTCTAACGACCCTTCTCACCTGAACACCTCCATGGTAAAACTTTCGTTTTGGTTTACCGCGTCTTGCGTTCTTATAACTGCGATTTCAAACGCTAACACTCGTGTCAAGAGAAATCTTGTAAGTGAATCGGTGCATAGAAAAACAGATTAACAATAGAGCAAGTTCTTGTGCATTTCCTTTAAAATCATTGGTTTAAATAGACAAGATGAATGAGTTTTGGCACCAGTAAGTAAATAGTCAACATCATTATAAAAACAGATACAATTCGTTAGGGCAATCGCACACAACAGTGTAAATTTAAGATTAAACACAAGAGTTTTGCTTTTCATTATTCATCGACGCTCGAGTCAAACTTAAATACCACTCGATTATGATAATGCATTGCGAAACGGCTAGAAGAACAAAGATGTGAACAGTACTGTTTTAATTTTTATTTCTCGTTTGTTAATCTCTCCGCAAAACTATGCTAGAAGGCTAAAGCGAAAAGCTACTCGTGCAACTACTGTAATAAACGTTATTGTATAGAAAGAAGTGAAAAAAGGAGATGGGATTTTTTCATCTCGACTTTCGACCAAATGAGTGCATTACCTTTACATGTAAGAACACGTTCTGTCTAATAAACAAAATGGTTTGAAAGACTGCACACTAGCTAAACTGACGTCGGTTTTAAGGAACGCACTCTAAACTGACTTCGTTGAAAAAAGCTGGGAACTAGACTGAATGTCCCGCGCTCACTGCGTCATAAAACGCTCATTGTGACGTCACTTTTCACTTCGCTCTTTTTCGCGGAACGAACAAGTTGTGCGTTCATCGTGAGAAGAAAAAAGTTTTGTTGGCAATCATGAAGGTGATATTTCCGCTTTCGGCGCTGATAGTTTTCTTGATTTTAGCGTATCTTACGCACCCTGGCAAACGAGACGGTAAGTCTTTTCTTGTGTTTCATCTCTATTCATGTTTTATTTTCTTCATTTTTTTTATCGCGCACTAAAATTTCAACCCTACACCTCTAACGAAATGTCTTTTCCTCATCATGGATACTCGTGTTTCTAGACAAATCATGTAGTCTTTATTCGCTGAATGCAAAGAAGAAATTAACGGCAGTTTTTAAGAACAAGAAGTTTGGTCTTCATCGTGGGGAAAGTTGACAGACAAAAATGTTTTCACTTTTCGGAAAACATAAACAACTATGGTTGCCATGGAAATCTTCACGTGAGAACATTGCGCGCGAGTGTTCTTCAGCTACTTTCTCTTTGAAGCGCGCGCTTAAACGGTTACATTTAAGTTCACTCCCGGCTCAAAGGCCACTGTCTTTTATTGAAACCGCGTTGCTCTGATCTTTGCATTTGTTTGTTAATAGACAAACAATTGTTTGATACATACTTACATTTCATTTTTGTCTTTATTTTGGCTTTTTAAACGGTTACATCAGCTGAGAAAGTTCCTTTGTTTTAAACGAAATGCAGTATGTGACAACTATATCAATTCATCTATGCAGAAACTCCACAATCTGTTGAGAAACAGGATTTCTTCTTCAAGGATTTTATCCACGGTACGATCATCACTGGAAGCTGGATTAATGAGGTGGGTGAATTTGCAGAAAGCTAGCTAGCGCAAGGCCATATTGCATTCTTCTCTGTTTGTTTGGCTTAGTTTATGTTGTTATTGTTGTTGTGAGGCGCGTTATATTGTGCACAAATTTTTATTGTGCTAAGCTCCGCATCGATTCCAGATCCACCGACCCCTTGGGCAGGAAAATTTTACTGTCACGGTCCCTCGCTCCATCCAGGTGTATAAATGGGTACCGGAGGAGTAGAAATAGTCGTAGTCGCTTTTAGTGCTACAGCACCCGGGATGAGCTACACAAGATGGGACACTCTAGTCCCTGCGACACAGACGTAACCTTTTTCCGCATAAATTCCTTCAATTTACTGTCGGTGAGATGGGAGACAATCCAAATTATTATGACGGTCTTTTGAATCCCCCCCCCCAAAAAGAGAAATGTCATTTGCACAACCGAGAAATCCCTCCCTCCGCTTCCCCAATAGTTTGTGAATACTGCTATTTTCTTGTTACAGGATTACGTGGTTAAGATGGAAATCGACTCCATCAGACTGGACATGAAATTGGTTTTCGAATTCACTAAGAACATGGGCTCGGCAGATATCAACAGCTCACCCAGTGTTAACAGGACACCCAAACATGGCAAGGTATTGAACGTTTATCTTTACTAAGTGAGATTCATATATTTCTCTGTCGTAAAAATGCAGTAGGTCTTATATTTGTTGACAAGTTTTGGTTTAAGAATAAGTTATATACATGTGTGCCGGCGAGCTGTTAATCTAGCAAGCATCTAGCAAACTGTAAACATCGGTCTATATGGGAGACGGTTTTAGAAATCTCTTTTCAAATCTATTGGCAGATCCAAAAGTTCAAAGAATGTGCTAAATATCCCCGAAATGCCACATGTCAGGACTTCGAAACATTCAGACCCAGGTCTCCTGGATTGATCGCAAGGGCTTGGGACCTTTCATGGGCAATGGTGACAGGTGCACAGAACAAATGTTATGGCATTACGGTGGCAATGGCTGCTGGAGTCTGGAATGGAGTGACATGGTTGGTCGAGTGGATCTCGAATAAGGTTACATCGTTGGCTGATGTCATCTGGAATGGAGTTAAATGGCTGGCTGATGGGGTCTGGAATGGAGTTACATGGCTGGCCGATGGGGTCCGGAATGGAATTACACGGCTGGCTGATGGGGTCTTGAATGGAGTTGCATGGCTGGCCGCATGGGTCTGGAATGAAGTTACATGGCTGGCCGAATGGGTCCGGAATGGAGTTAAATGGCTGGCCGAGTGGATCTGGAATGGACTTACATGGACTGGAAGACTGTTTCTTCCTGGCAACTATGTAACTGATTGCGTTGTCAAGTTCTATTATGGGTATTTTGACAGTAAGTGGTGAAGAACCCAGTTTATCGCTGTTATAATAATTCGACTGATTTTTGAACCGGGTAGCGTAGCACCATCCAAATATTAATAATCTAGTGGAAATTATTGGCCCTTTCTGTTTCTTCCAATGAGTTTTCTTGCAGAAATTGTATTTTAGTCAAGATCAGGTCGTTTATTTTCTGTTTGAGTGAAAAAAGAGAAAATCCTGAAAAGTAAAGAAAAGTAGGAGATAGCCCGCTAGAGATTAGACTGTAGATATCTTCGCCACTTAAAGCTGCCAGTTAATAAGTAGAAACGAAGAATTAGTTTGGTTTGGTTTCTTCTGGCTTACACTGTTAGTTATCTGGGTTATACTTTTTTCCCCACAGGCCATGTGAATCATATTGGAGCTCACATTGCTGCCTCCACTTGGCAAGATGTCTTCTACATGATGTCCGCTGTTTTTGTTGTGAATTTTGCTCTCCTTGTCAGTTACTTGTTGGTTACATGTACAGTGAATTTCATTCGACGACTATGGTGAGTTGTTTGACGGAAGTCCCGTTTAGTGGTTTAGTCTCGTTCTCAGTATCGACAGCATGACGTTGAGATGTTCTTGAAGTTTCTCTTTCGTTATACTAACCCCAGACCTCTAAGAAAAGATGTCACAGGTGATTTTCAAAAACACCAAAAATCAACCAATTTTTGGAATGGTTCCTTTAGACACGGGATTTTGAACGTATTAGTCGCATGTCGCTAATTTGACTCATTATAATCGGACTCTGAGGAGAGCAGACAGGTCAGAGACTTATAGAGTTTTGACGACGAGGAAACATACCACGGTGGAGTTTAACCCTAGTACAGTCACATCCGACCAATCACAGCAAACGCAAACAATGCAATTAACCAATCAATGACTGCAACAAAAGAAAAATGTAGCTGAGTGTGGATCGTTACCACGAGCGCGAAGCGCGCGTCCAAAAAAAATCCGCGGAATTTTTTCGACTTGTGGTTGGCGCTGGTGGTCGCGCCTCGCGCTCGTGTATCGTGCTTCGAGGTCTGCCTCACTAATTTCTCTGTTCTACAGGCTAACCGGATCTTGATTGATTGACTGATTGATCCAAATGACTGGGATTCATCGTTCTTGAGCTGTAATCTGATTGGTCAGCTTTTTTTAAGTGACCCGGACACCGTAGCTGCACTCTAACACTAATGTTTGCTTCGATCAGTTATTGATATTGAAAATTTCAAAACCCACAGTTGTTAACAGTTTCTCAGGTTACGAAAACTAAATTATTTACTGGTTGTCTTCTTGCAGGCAAGCTCGTAAAGACAAGATAACTGCGGCCAATTTACCTCCTGCTCCAAAGAAACCAATATGGCGACCAAAGCCCAAGAAAAAACGCCGAAAGAACAAGAATGGCTGGTAGCCGTCACGTTGCATTTGATCACTGAACACTTTTTTGCGTCTGATAAAAAAAAAAAAAAAAAAACTTTTTGAATTGTTCTGTTACCAACAATGTTAACCTTCTAAGGAGAAAATGAAAGGAACAATGTTATTGTAGACAAGCAGATTTTTGCATGTTTTTGTTTTTGCTTTTTTATTAAAGTTGGTTGTATTTTTTATGTTTGGTCACGTGCTCAACATCCAAAATCATTAACCCTTTTTCACCACTCACTCACCCCTCGCGTTAGCTTTATTTCTCCATCTTTTTTTATTGGCGGGGGATTATACAGTCGGGAGGGGATCAATGGGGTGGCGGCTTTCCGTATCAATCCATGAAGTGACGACAAAAGACTTAATGAAAGATCGCGAGCTCAGTCAGGCATCGTCACAACATAACAAACGAAATCAGCGTACTGTTCTCGACCCATTTCTTATAGTGTTAGTTTAGCAAATTTGTTTCAGTTTTACAAGTTGCCTGTGGTAATCTGTGCTTTTATTTGAAAAGAAAAAACACGGGTTAATTATTATCACGGCTCTTTATTTTCCCATTGGAAAAATTTTCCTTGGAAATACGTTACTTGTAACGCGACAGTAACGGGCACAAAAAACATTAGAACTACCAGTCTTTATTTAGTGTTATAATATAGATAGGTCCCTGCGCGTGCTCTGATTGGTCAAAAACCCACGTTTTATCAGAGTATATAACACAGAAAAAGCGTGTTTAATTGTTTTGCGCGTGTAAAATCATTATCAAAAAGCAAATGAAGAAGCCTAAGCCGTGTATTACACTGTGATAGAACACTCCGCACATTTGAGAACACTCGAGAAATGTAGAAAACACAAGCCGGCGGCTCGCGTTTTATTTAACAAATAAAGAAGCCTCGACTGTGCTCTGTTCTGTTGTAAAGCACGCAGGAAGCGGTAGAGCACGAAAGAAGTGTAGGGGAAAACACGAGACGTAGGCTTCTTTATTTGTTAAATAAATCCATACTTGTTTACCGAGTGGTTGCTTGTAGTGAAGAAGAGAGTCTGGACTGAATAAGTTAAAAAAATTAGGATAGGCGTACTAAGCAAGAGCATGAAAGCCTAAAAACAATGGTCAAGTTCTATGAAAAAATCACTAAGTGGACTGATGAAATGAAATGACCGCTATAGAGGGTTCAAACTGAGAAAGTCTGGCAGACGTCTTCAAATTTTGCGGTCGTTTGGAAGAAAAATCGTTAGAAACTAAAAACTAACTGAAAATTGTCCCCCTTTTAACGGGGTTCAGTCACGGTATTTTGAGTTATTTTGGCCACACACAAAATTACCTTTAAATGGTAGGAAACCTGAAAATAACAGTTTAATAAGATAGAAAAACAACAAAGAAATAATGATAAACCATAAAGGAACAAGGATGGCTAAGGATGGAGAAGATTAACACGGATTACAATCAACGAATTTGAAAAATTGAGACTAAACTTTTCAATATGCGCAAACCGTGACGTAGGTCCTTTAACAATTCATGTCTTCATCGTGGTGTTGTACAACCATTTCATGTACGAGCTAAGGTACTTAGTCCTAATTTCAGCACAATGCAGCAAACTCGCCATGATAGTGCCCCTTTAAACGTACTGTACATAATGGCTCAGAAGTCTCGGCACTGATCACTGCTTGCTGTGCCACGAAGCACCGACAAGTATATTTCTACCTTGTATACTATTTCGCTACTATACTGTAGCCACTCACCAAGGATGGGATTCAAGTCCATTACATTTCTAGCGTATTGTCAGGTTGTGCCAAAACAGTACATTAAAGAAAAAAACCCTGAACGATGGTAGTTTCCACCCACTGGCCGTCACTGTTTGGTCAAATAGACTGTTCCTTGATCAGAAAGAAAGACCTTGAAAAACAGTCTGCTTTTAAATTTTACCATAGCAAAAGCTACGTATGAAGTTACAGGCTGAGCCTCATTTACCAGAGAGCTAGTGGAAAAGGAAGTATTATTCTGTTAACACTGACAATCTCAATTTCCAAGAGAATGACCCAAGCTTATCACTATCTACCAAATGAAACTACTATGTAATTACTAATGCATCTTTTCAAGGACATTCTACTGTGACCGGTTCATGTTCAGCAAGCAGACTGCACAGCTGAGAATGATGATCATATTCAATTGTGATAACTTCAAGATTTACCTCACAAAAAAATAATCTGTACAGAAGAAAAAGGTCCTATTCTTTCAGTGGCTGCACTGTGATTGTAATATTGAAGTGATATCATGTGAAATATTGTCAGCATCTCTCTGGACTTTCATAAACTATCTTAAAGTTATTAGGACATGGGTATTGGTTAGTTGGCAAGATTTCTTTCCCTGAATCACTTTACCAAATAAGAGAGACCATTCATTTGGCCGTGAATTGTGCGAAATAACAATTATATATATACAAATATTCTATTTCACAGTACAAGTACTTCTTAGTCTTGTACATGAGATCTGTCAGAGATCACGAATATCTCGGTGAGCTGTTGGAACTCTCACGGTTATTCCTTCAAAGTTCTTAGCGACAATGATCTGACATCCAAGACGAGACCTGTGGGGCGTAATTGAAGAAAAAAATTGTTTGAAACATCAATACATAGGAATTAAATTTGGAAATATAGTTAACAATAAAGATTAGCGAAAAAACTGAACAACGACGTTTCGGTGTCATCCTGGCACCATTTTCAAGTTAAAAAATATTTGTGCGAAAAGTAAACTAATTTATACCAATGGTAGAGGTGCGAAATTGAATAAATTAAGATTAAGATAGCTGTTCAATGTTCATGTTCATTCCAATGAGGTGTCAAACACTGGTAATGAGTTCAGTGTCTGTTCAAAGCCTAAACAAATACTTTTGCGCGAATGGAGTCTGACTGTGTGTTAAGGCTCGGTTTCTTCTTGCGAATCCACAACATTTCGTGGATCAAGCAATCGAACTTTCCCTAACATTTCTTTGTTTAAGATCCTAAAGAAACAAGCACATTTAAGACTTTTCAGAGTACGACATTATGATATACTAAAGGAAGAATGTATACTGTAGTTACTACACTGAGTGTAAATCTGAATGCAAGTCAAAGCAAGCATTTTAATCCCACTTAGCCTGTGTAGCAAGGGTTCCTGTACAAATACTAGTTTTCCACAATTTGGCCACACAAAAATTGCTCTTACCTTGAATTTTTGTGGACCAAAGTGGGATAGCGCTTGCTATGCAAGCTAATCTCATTTAAGACATTTTCTGTTGTAAAATTATTGGCAGTAAGTTTTGAGAAATTGGTGTAACATCACGACAATAACCCAAGCTGATGATTATCTATATTCTCCCCACCTGTCTGCTTGTTAAGGTATTGAAGATATAGGAAGAAATTGAATGTTTACCATTACATTGGAAACTTAACACACTACTTACGTGTCTTCTAGTCCATACGCCAAGTCCAACATGTCAAGTTCCTCATCTGACGGTTCATCCAATTTTAATTTATCCATTTCATCCGGTTTAAATATAAGATGACAGGTGGAGCAAGACAGGGTACCCTCACAAGCACCTACAACAAAATAATGGTCATGGAATATCTTCTTCTGACATCTATACTTTTGGCAACAAACTGTGATCTGCATTGCTTAGACATACATGTACACTTTTGTTAGTTAAATATTGACAGTTGCTGAGTGTTATTCTCATATTAACATGGTATTACATGTATGTATCATTAAAAACTGGATCATTGGACAATGCAATTCTAGAGATTTCATTGGCTTAGCCATCATGGTATACAAGCGATAATACCATGCTCTACAAGTATGGCAAGTGTATGCATAACTGATTTGATTTGTTTATTTGGGGGGGGGGGGGGGGCATTTTTACTTTTATTTTATTTTAGCTTTCTACAATTTGGAGCATTTTTAATAAAATAATTAAATTCACTTGCTCTCATTGTTTTTGTTTTTTTTTTTAATGAGACCATAAATGATTATAGCCAACTTGGCACTACAGTATGCATGCTGTTGGTTGTCTATCAACTTATATCCGACATGCACTTTGTGGAAAATTTGTTAACTATATGTTACAACAAAAGTGACATCACTAGTAGCCCGACCCAGATCCCACTTTGCACGGTCCTGAAAATAAAAATTACACGTTCAAACACAGGTAGAAACGCAGAGATTTTATCAATCGAGATAATTTTTTGCTGAAGTAATCAGGGAAACTAGTAGATTTTATTAAAGGAAAAAATTCTGGAGGTTAGTGGCACTTTAATTCATATAATGTTGCATCATCAGCCAACCACACGTAATCTGGGCAATCTACATGTATATGTTATTATGAACTTTCAAAAAACCTACACGAGGCACAGTTTGTCAGCCAGAACTGCAGTCCTATCTGTAAATCACATATTGGACTGTTTAGCCACAGCAAATGCTGTACCCAACCCAACAGTGCACCAATCAATAGACCTTAAGTTCGAAGGATGCCTGCTGCATTACCAAGGGGAATGAAATATTGGGCTCAGGTTATCAAATATCTGTGAGATTAAGTCCTGAGTAAGTGATGCCCCTTTAAACATCTACAAAGGAACATTGTAGGTATATCCAGTAAATGAGTGATGACAACAGGCTGATCCTACTGCAATTCACATTGTGTAAGCAGAAAATACATGTGTAAGTTTACAAGTTCAAAGCTCTGCACTAACCTTCTAAATCTACATCATTGTCTTTTGCAACATCCAGTAAGCTGTCTCCAACCTTTGCATTCACTGTCACCTTGTCTCCATCACGATCAATGAAATTTATTGTCACCCTGAAAAGGGGAAAAAACACTCCTGAAAACCATCCGGACTGCTATGTTTGCAATATGTTTAGCTCAACAATGTTGCAATATGTTGTGTTGAAATGTTGCATGCTTGTTACAGAATAGTGGTAAGCATGATATTTAAAGTTAAAAATAATTCTGCAGAGGTGGTTCAGAGCCACTAAAAGGTTGGCACACAAGAGGGGAACTAGTCCTTGCAACTAGTCACTGAGACAAGTCCCATTGTGTGAACTGGCCATTTTAGCTTCGAAATCTAGTCGCAGGGACCTTGTGACTAGTCCCATGAACTCAAACTGGTTTGAATTGTTGGGACAAGGCTCAGTGAGCGACTTGTTGCTCAAAATGCTTCGTGTGAACTGTTTGTGTGATAAGTACCTGCGACCAGTCCCTTCGTGTAAACTCTTCAGGGGACTAATTGTAGGGACTAGTTGCAGGGACTATTTCAGGGACTAGTTGCAGGGAAAATTTCAGGTGTTTCTAACAGGTTGTATTGCTACTACGTTAACCTGTTATAATACACGTATAAACATAGGCAGTGTTTCAGCCAGAAAATTTTACTTGAGGGCCAAAGTGGCCCCTGAAGATCTTTTTTAAGGGCCAATTTTTCAGGAAAGGGGTCACTAATCAAAAGCTACAGAAGGGTACCAAGGAAAATAAAGCAATTCATTAGGATCCATGATAAAATCTAATAGCAAGTGCTTTTTGAAGGGTTTCTACTCAATAAAGTTTCTTTTGAATCAGATACTAGTATGAAGGATCCGTGTATTACAAGAGAACAATCCTTAGGCATACATAACGTAGTCAATGATCAAGGGTTTGCAATGCATTATAGGGTGATCTCAAACACGGTCAGCCATTTGGAAGTTTTTGGTCGCCAAGGATGAACTGCTTGTTGCGTTGGCGACCGTATTGATCACAATTTCGAGCCCTGGGATGGTTTTTAAAATATTATGCCTATGTTAAGCCTGGAGTCTTATAAAAACAAAGGGCCAAATTGGCCCTTTTTTCGTTTTTCTGGGGACCATCTCTGATTGTAATGCGGGATTCCCGCAATGGCACGCTCTGGTGGAAACACTGCATAGGCATGCAAGGCGTGCAAGAGTTATTTTTTTTTGTGAAGTGTCGGGGATAGGAGCATTCATGGAGCTGTTTGCAGTAATGATTTGGTTAATTTGACAAGTTTTTTTGGTTGTGATGTACAGCAAGAAAGAAACTGGGTCATGGTAAGATAGCTAAGTAGTAAGCCATAAAGTGTTTCACTGAACAAACTACAGTAATCTGACACGGCAATTTGATTCATTCTTTGATACAACCTGCACTGTGATTGGTGTGACACGCGAACATGCATAACTCCCTCACTCACCTATCACATAGCCCTTCCAACCCCCAAGACGAATTTTTGCTCAAAAATACTCAAGTTAATTAAGAGACCTTTTTGCATTTTATACAAGTCGTAAGTTTACCCTTTTTACACAACACAACACAACACAACACAACACAACACAACACAACACAACACAACACAACACAACACAACACAACACAACAAACACAACACAACACAACACAACACAACACAACACAACTTCACCAAAAATAGAAAGAAAGAGAAGAAAAACCTCTCTGACAGGTTGAAAGTTTGATTTAATTAAATTGCACTTTAACTTGGTGCCACGCAGTCTTCAAAGAACATTTGAGCAGTTTTCATACTCTTTACCTTTAAGAATATCGGACTGAAATGAATGTCATCAAATAAAACTATTACACTGCTACTGCAGAGACGTAAAAACCGTCCAGAAATGAAAGTTTCTTTTTTGTTTAATATCCTTGAAAACAATATGGGAGACGCGGTGGCCTCATGGTTAGTGTGCTCGTCTCCGGATTGAGCGGTCTGGGTTTGAGCCCTGGCTGGGGACATTGTGTTGTGTTCTTGGGCAAGACACTTTACTCTCACAGTGCCTCTCTCCACCCAGGTGTATAAATGGGTACCAGTGAACTTAATGCTGGGGGTAACCCTGCGATGGACTAGCACCCCATCCAGGGGGGAGTAGAAATACTCCTAGTTGCTTCATGCTACAGAAACCGGGATAAGCTCCGGCCTAATGGGCCACTTGGCTCATACGCAGGCTCTTTTTTTTTATCCCGGAAACAATAGCCAATAACTTGTCAGCTCTAATTGAATTTACTCCTATATAAAAAACAAAAGTGTTAAGTTAACACTTGTAACTAAAGATAGCAAACACCTTGTGGGAAAGAGTGGTGACGATTTGTCAGCTCTAATTAAATTTTACTCCCTTGTGAAAAACAAGAGTGTCAAATTACACTTTGTAACTAAAAAATAAAAATATCTCCTTATATTTGCATGCAACAAGGGCAAAACAATCATTACCTGCACTTACTATTGTAAACGTTAGAACTGTTTCAAATCTAAATAGTCTTGTCTCCTCTAAAACATGTCCTAAGAACTAGAAGCGACGGTTCATGACCTCTAATTGAATTTACTCCTTGTGAAAAACAAAAGTATCAAGTTACCTTTGTAACTAAAAATAAAAATATCTCGTTGCATCTGCATAGTACAAACTCACGAACTGTTTCAAACCTCAAGGCTCATCTCATTCATAACTGAAATCCTCAGAAAATGTCAAAGTAATTCGATTTTCTGAAACTTTGTCAGGAAGAAGGTTTTTACCAACTTATTTCAAAACTGTACCTTTGAGGTTGTTTGGATTTTTATTTTCTAGTGGAGACAGCCTTACATATTTTGCCCCGAAAAGGTGAAAACTCAGCCTCAAAATTACACTTGAAAAAGCTCACCCATAGTACTAAAATATCATCTTTTAGTGGTTATTTAGCGTTATCAGATCTGCATGAAATTTAAACCTGAATTTTTAGCCAAGTTTTAAAATTATATGCTTTGATGATGTTGTGTCACATAAAAATTTAGGTCAATTTCGTGGACCAGAAAGTCAATCTGGTACATGAATTTACCTGCCCAAACTATTTTCCTGGTTAAAAGTATCCCTTAAGCTAAGGTTTTATCGAAAATCTAGCTTGGGTAAATAAAACCAAAAAAATTGAGAGTGTCTCGAAGACACTTGAAGGCACTTGAGCTAATCGCCTGAAATTTTGACCTCTCACACCACGATCACTATCTCCAACATTGATCCAGAAATGTTTCCCTGAAATAGCAACCTCAGGGGTAATCGGTGGTTTCGCCTGCAAGTCGATTTGCCTACATTGAAGTGGATTCGTCTACAGAATCGAAGTCGTTTAGCCTACACAATCTGAGTCAATCCACCTACATTACAACAATACTATACAATGCTAAAAAGCTTTCATATCTAAAACTTGACAAATAGATTTACAATAATTATAGTAATGTTCTTCAAAAGAGTACTCCACTGCGACAGCGAAGCTCTGCTGAACGTCTGTCTCAACAAACGAGCTAATACACTGTAAACTTGAAGATCACCAACAGCACGAGTTCATGTACCAAAAAAAGAGAAATAATGTCACCTTTAACTTGAAATGATACGTGTGTATATGAACTTTTTCGTCAAAGCGGATAAGTTAACAGTGCGTAGACTAAGTGCCAGTTTGTCACTCACTCGTATTTTGTTTTGTTATGCAGGTGAATCAAATACGAGAATTTTTCTGTGCCTGATATTTTTTGCCATTGTCCCACATTCCCACAAAGTCACAAGCCAACGATGTGAAAATTTTAGAAGTCAATTCTTTACTAGTTTATAATGTTAAAGTGGCCCACATAAGGTGAGTGTGATTTTTTTCTGCTTGTTGTCAACCTCTCTATTGTTCGGATATGTGACTTTCTGCCTTGTGCAAGGTAAGTGTGACTTGTTTCCTCTTTGTCTTTCACAGCAATAAGTTAATAAAGAAACCCTGCCAAGTCTGGGGAAGACATTCCTTGGCTTGGCTGATGATGCTGCGAATTCATTTGATTTCAGAAAAAAACTAAAAGGACTCAAAAAGCAAGATACCGCTCCTTCCAGGCTAAAATATTTACACGATGGGATGATTTTTCCAGTCAGCGAAAAACTGCTGAACAACCCCATTGTGTAGCTCGAGAGTACATGTAACGTGTGCCACCAAATTTTTTGCCTTTTTTTTCTGTTTGTTTTTCCCACGAAAAGAAGTCTGACAGTGATGTTCAGCTATCTTCGCAAAATAACTTCGACTTAAGTGCAGGCGAAACGCCTTAGGTCGACTTACAAGCGTACGTACTGTAAGCTACATGTAAGCTCTTTTAAAATTTCACTTGCTATTATGGTCCAATGTCACGAATTTTACGTGGTACCGTACGTACGTTTTTCAGCTTTACTCATCACTGGATTTTACCGTCGAAAGGTTCCTACATTTCCAGTTCATGTAATAAAGTGGTAGATACACTATATGTAGCTATTACACAACACAAACATATTCGCAGACGCGACAAAAACTTGTTTTAGACTCACGAAACCAGACTTACATTTCTCTTTTCTCCTTCGCTTTTGACGAAGATGTTCCAGCCATCCGTAAACAAACATTCTTAGGCAAAAATACAGATGTAGTTCTTGGTGTTAAAATCGTCGAAGAGTGTTTTAAAGGTAATGCTATGTGCGAACAAAACTTGCGTAAGAATCGACCAGCCATATTGATGCTGCATTGTAAGACGACAGCGCTGAAAGGACTGGGATGAGTGTGTTGCATATTATCCGCTGACGACACCGCGGAAATACGTTTTTTGACGTCACCGTAACTGGTCAGTGGTCATCACCATCAGGCTGTGCTGTTCTTCGATCGATCAGTTCTCCGAGATCAGTGTTTTGGTTAGTTTTAAGGTCGAAAATATCCTTGATACTTCTCGTTATTGGTGAGTTTGACGTCCTTAAATGGGTTTTTAATGCTCAAACAATGTTCCGGTAATGAATAGGGGTACAGGGGAGTCGTTTTGTGTGGAGTAATGTGTAGTTTGCTGACTCGACCCTGCATCGTGTTGCTTCAGTCGCCCTCGCCTCAGAATTGTCGAAAACAACGATGAGTATCCAGCAAAACAGAAGATTGGTTCTGTATGAAGCTTTTGCAAGGACTTTGAAGACTAGTTGGATTAAAAGTGTAATTTGCATGAAGTGGTTAAGGTACATGTAAGTCGGGACCGTTTTATTCACACTCACTTTGCGCCGACATGTGGTGCTTGTTCAGTTAGATTATATTTCGCAACGCGTCAAAGAAACTTTGATAAGAATTTGTCTTTAAAGACTGGCTTGTTTGGCGTTTCTATCACCTTTCTGACTTTCTGCGCCTTTTGTAACAGGTGAAATAATTTTTTTGTACCTGCCGTTTGCTGTCAGAATAAAACATTTGTTCATTTCATTCACAAGATATTTCTCTATCATTAAAGATTGTTTAAGCCTACATTTATATATAATGGTGGCGTTTGCGAAGGGAGCAGAAATCGAAAATATTGTGATTTGTTGGCCGGAGCGAACGCTGGAAATACTGAAAACATTCAAGACCGCTCAATATGTTCGGTTCATAGACAATTTTTCCTCGCTTGAGGTCTTTTTTGTTTACATCGATTACATGTTGATAGTACATGGAAATTTTCAAGACCGTTTCCTTGTACATGTATGCACAGGTAACTAAATATTTTAAAATGCCCAAACACCTGAATTTGTTTACACGAAACCGCTTCCACTTATGGGATGTGGTCAAGTTTCACATCTTTTGATGCTGAAAACACATTCAACATTTCAGAGAGGCAGTAATCAACTCTTCAATGAAACCCACTAGTTTATTTTGTTTACTCAGTCATTTGAAGCTTTTCGATTTCTATTTCCCTATTTTACATGTGCAGTGTATCAACTGATATAAATAATTGACTGTTGTTGTTTTTCCTTTCATTTAATTTAATTCAGATGAGCTTTGCTCAATCACTGCAAAATAATTTTTACATTGTATGTGCTTAATGAATCAGACATTTACATATCACGTGCTTTGAATCAATATGAAATTAATTATGATCCCCTTAGTCATAATATTGTATCATCCTCCCTTCTGTAAGATTCTTACTTAACTTGTAACCACTTTATTACAAGACATTATAGCACCTGATGGCAATAAATTATATAATTATATGTATTTATTTTTTTTCCTGATATTTGGCTAACAAGTGGGTTTGTTTATGCCACTGTGTCTCTGAATTGGCTTACTGTCATCTACAAACCATTGGTAATATATCTTCGCTACATCCAACTCAGATACTAGACACAAAAGCATGTATTAAAGAACAGATACATTTCTTACAAATTAATATTTATTGCATTTAGTTCATCACTTAAGTTCTACAACATTGCTTTTCTCCAGTGAGAAATTTTGTGCAAAGTCTGAAGTTGTAAGTTGCAAAAACAAGTTCCATCAGTAGTTGCGAATCACTTAAAATCAGGCTTTGGTACTGTAAACTGAATGGCAGAAAGTGAGGAAATTAGAAATTGCCTCAAATACACAAGTGACTAAAGAGATAAACTTGACTGAAATCTACAGACTCCTTTTTTTAGGTTTAGGGTTAAGGTTAGGCCTAAGGGACAAGGTGGGAGGTGCGGTGGCCTTGTGGTTAATGCGCTCAGCAATGGATCAAGCGGTCCGTGTTTGAGCCCTTGTCAAGGACATTGTGTTGTGTTTTTGGGCAAGACACTTTTACTCTCACGGTGCCTCTCTCCACAAAGGTGTACATATGGGTACTGGTGAATATAATGCTGGGGGTAACCCTGTGATCGACTAGCATCCTATCCGGCAGGGGGTAGTAGAAATACTCCTAGTCGGTTCATGCTACAGAACCCGAGATAAGCCTGGCCTGATGGGCCACTTGGCTCTATGTAGACTTTACCTTTTACCTAGGGACAAGGTACTGCATCAAGTGGGGGAAGAGACAGCGGAGTCAGAACCTCCCATTTCCCATACCTCTATCTCTTGACTCCCACCCTTGTTCGTCCTGCTCCTGTCCCCTGTAAATTAAGAGACTCAAAACACATCTTAGTCATTTATCTGCACACTCCTTGGGCATTTCCTTTTCCTTCGTTTTCAGCCTTGCTACTCTTACCCATGTCTTTCAAGTGAATGACCTATGACGTGACCACTGTCAAAGGGTTTCATTTTGGGCCTCATTTTGAGCCCAAGGGTGAAGTTTTCTTTGCCTGTTGGCCTAGAAGTCTCTAAAGACACTAAATGAAAGTCAAGTAACATTTTCAGTTCTTGTTTTTGAAAGTATTTGAAGCCTTAATGAATGACAAAAATTAGCATTTTGCATTTCTCTCTGGATTCCTCCTGCCCCCTATTCTCCTGGGCTCCTGCCCCATATTCTCCCGGGCTCCTGCCCCCTGCCTCTCCCCACCATCAACAGATGGCTGAATGTTCAGGAGAGGAGTTGCAATATGGAGAGCATTGGTCACTGTTCTCTCAGTTGGTGTTTTTACAGCATTGATGTTGTGGAAATCATCCATGGACAGTATCTAAAAGGATTTTTGCTGAGCCAAAATAGAAAAAAATGTACAATAGAAGGAGTTTTCTATTGGGAAATCCAGATAATAGTAATATGTAAACAAATATTAATCTTAGAAAGTTATACAGAGTCTCAGGCTCTAAGGTAATGTGGTCAGAAATTATCTGGGTGGCCTTACAATCAGAAGATTGCTGTGTGAATACAGGGGGGATAGCCTATTTATAACTAAAAATGAAATTCATTTATTGAGTTTTAATTGGAAGTTGTTATTACCCAAATTTTATGGTATTTTTATTGTCTTGCAATAACATATGCATGTATTTTTAATTACCCTTTTAACAGCTTTGTATTCCATGTCTTCTGCCATCTTAAGATAATCAGATGTCATGTACTTCTTGTGGTTTTTTCTAATAGCTAAATAGCTTTTTTTCTAAACTCTAATAGCTATGCAACTAGTTTAAAATAATTTTCACACTTTAGAGGCGCTAAAAGCAAAATACAGAACTGCAACAATTCGAAATTATGACAAGAAACAAAGAAACAATAATAAACATGAAAATTTAAAATTTTATTTTCGCCAGCCTAAAGCTTACTGAAGTACAGTATAATTAAAATTGGATATTTTATGATAAAACATACCTCGGTGAATTCTTCCCCGAGTTGAGGCCAGATTTTGAACCCTTTTAGGGATTCAGTCCTACACTTGTTACACCAACGTGTCCAAGATTTATACGAAGCACTGCTTCGATTTCGGCCAACTTGGTCCATAATTCGGTGATACCGCGTGGAGACAGGATGACCGTGTTTACTTACGCGAGTGCCCCCAATCGAACAAGTGGACGAACACGAGCTTGTCTTCCCGACGAATTTTATCGAAATGCCGTTGACATACCGATTCACACGGTTCAAGCCCATCAATTCAACAAACTTGAGAAGTTGATGTCCTCAGAACACCGCTACAGCAACACAAAAGCTGCTTAGTTTTAGCCTTAGCGCACATCGTAACGTATATTGCCACTTGCTCGAAGCTTGCGAGCATGAACTTTCACGAAACAACAACAATTTCACACCGTGTGCAAGTTCCGTTTGGCTTTGGCACAATATATAATATTAACTGAGAACTATCTAACAAATGAGCGGAGTTTAAAAGCTAAGTTTACAGTGTGCGCTCTAAGTTTTGTATCTTTTTCACTGTCGATACTAGTAAGACTCCCTGCGAAAACAATGTAAAAGTTGCAGGCAGTTTGTAGTTTTGTTAGGGTGTACCGCTGACCGGCAAAATACTGTATCGCGCCCCAAAAAACGTATATCCGCGGTGTCTCCGCTGACCGTTGTTTTTGTGGTTTTTGCAACGCGACGTCATGGACGTGCCTATTGACGTCATTAGACATGGTAACAAAAGCTGTCACCAGGTTTTCGTGTATGTAAAATATATGCGGGCCATGAAAATTTGATCCTACGTTGGCAGCGTTTATCGTATGCGGTCCCTTGCAGTTTCTGGTTTCTCATGAAAAATTGGCCCGTAACGGAGTAGGGCCATATTTCACAATTACACTTATGTATACAATTTAACAATGGAAGATGTCAACGACATGACGTGTTACAGGTCGTTA
>NC_138147.1:14870000-15052500 GCF_964199315.1 Orbicella franksi
AATTTTGTAATTACAGTTCAAAGTAAAAATCATAAGTTGTTGGTGTCTATCAGACTTGCGTTCGAAAGGTGGATAATACTATGAACTGGATAAATCACTTTCCAGCAGATAGCATGTTTTACTCCGTTAACACTTCTCCACTGGACAGCGATTTATCCGGTGGATAGCATTATCCAGCCTTCGAGCAACCGGGGCTTGATGTGCAAGGTACATGTTTTCGACTTTTTTTTGCTTCTGTGACAATTTGAATACAAGTATTTGTAGTTGCTGTGTTAATCTGAGCAGCTGTCATCCCTAATCTTCCTGTTATGAAAAACAACCTCCTTGGACCTACTTCCTTGGAAGTAGCTGGCAACTGCAGCCGAAAGCCAACAATTTCTCCTTCATCACCAACAATTTTTTATGGAGTAGATGCAGAAAGACATTGTATTCATCAGCTTTAGCAGTGACGTCACTGGAACATTATAAAAGATGCAGTTACCTCCAGTGAAACCTATTTTTCATGTATTTTTTTATAGATTAATTTGTCTTAAATTTTGTCTTAAATTTGCACATTTTATAGTATGGAATTCCATGTATTTTAACACGCCAACAATTTTTTTTTCACTTGTAATCACTTAAAGTTCCAGTGAAACCCATTGATTAATATCTTCTTCATGAGTCTCCAGTGGCAAAACAACTGAAATTACTTTGTATAACAACTATTGTCTTTTGCCAAGCTATGATAAGTTGCAAATGTATAGGTGTAGGTGGCAAGAAAGGTGGAAGGAGCAAAGTAAATAGCAACAACAAAATTAACTCAACAGCTGAAGTGAGAAAATTTTCATGTGTGTGATTGATCCAAAGCACTGTTTGCTGAGATTGGTGAATATTTTTTATTTGTTTGCGAATTTCACTATTATCATGTCAGTATTTTGTCTAAGGTGTTATTACTTCCAGTGATTTTTTTCGTGATTTTTTTCATTGCATAATACATAGGCTTTCTATTAGTCCAACTCATTCCAACAAGCCCTTCTAAAGAGAATTAAAAATGCAAATTTCAGATTTCTGTAATTTGACCCCATCACCTAAGCAAAATGGACATGGTCTCACAGGGATCACTGATTAGTTGAGCGACATTCAGAGTACACTTTTGCTCAAGTAGTTTTTAATCACTGATTAACACCTCATACAGTGTATGCTAAAAATATTATATTTTATAGGTAAACATCAGAATCAGTGTCATTGATGGTGTAGTGCATGTGAACAACACCAAGGCCATACACCAGGCAGTCACAACGTTTCATTTCTATGCAGAAATTGGTGAGACATTTATTCTCTTTCTGTTTCCGTAGTTATGTACAAACTTGTTCTCTTGTTGTCATATTTTCTGTGAGATATTAACATGCATTATTATTGTCTGAAAAAGTGACCTGGAAAATTATGCCAGATGCCCCAGAACTTTACATGAAAAAGCCTACCCCTTCCCTTCCCAATCATAATGCTACATGTATGTATAACATTGAACTGTATAATATATACCTGTATGTTAAGAAATCATAGATATACAAGTGCAGTCTCAATAAAGGTTTATTAGGTAACTTCTTTTATCTCCAGATTTATCCTACCATGATGTAGTGAGAAGGTCTCATAAAATAGTAGACACACTGCATGCCTTACAGAATTGGTTTGACTTGTGTTTTTAAAATTGTTCTCCCATTGATGACACCCTGTTTCAGTGCAGGCAGTATCACACAATCTATTCCTTTATGAACCCTTTACAGTCCCCCAAACTCTTTCGCAAAACCCGCAACTAAGTCTTAAATCTCTTACTGCACTTCATCTACAATGTAGGTTCAAAATTTATTCAGTCATCTGAACCTGACTGTTTCGATGTATGATCTTCCCATTGCAGATGAAATTGGCAAGAACCAAGAAGTGTTGCAACACATGACCAAGGTCCCTATTGTGATCAGGGTGTTGGTGACGGAGTCACAACAGACCACAAATGACGGAATTTTCAAAGTGCTGCAAGTGCAGGAGGAAATTGTTCAGGTGGACCACCAGGTGGTGAGGCAGATCAAAGTGACGCAGTTGGTGATGAAACTGGATTCTGCCAACGATGAGATGATTGCCAAGCGTGAAATCACAACAATTGAGCTGGAGTCATCCGACATTCACAAGACGCCCCAGGATAAAGACACACATAAATATCCAGATGGTATGAAGCTATTTTTCTTCATTAATGTCATTATTGTTATTTTGTTTTTTATATATACATGTATGAAGTTACAATTTGCCATTATATAAATACAAAATTATATTTACCGGTTATTTAGTTGTAAAATGTATGTAGTCACGAAATCTATTGTAAGAGATTGATTACTCCAATGGTTTTTTCCAAGATTATGGAGACATTTCTTAGCCTGAGGCTGCACTCAATAGTGACTGGATCATGCATTTTTTTTGTTGTTGAAGCTGTTTTAAGGCATATCTTTCCTTCGTTAACAATGTGGCCACAGTTATTTCCCCCAGGATTACAGTGCTCCTACATGTTTTTAACCACCATTGCTAAACTACGTGAACCATGCTAACTGAATGTTTATTTTGCTTTTCAGGTCACCTGCCTGACAAACCGTACAGTGATAACCCAGCCCCCAAACCAGCCCAGCTGCCGGACCACCCTTACAAAGCTGACACGGTAAGAACGCTTGTTTATCATGTCCAGTTGTTCAGAGCTGTTGTTTGTTCAAGGATATCAAATCATTGAGAACCAATACTCTTTTTAATATAGTTATGGCTGTTTACAAAACTGATAAGGGAATTTCTCAGGCCATTTAAAGTGACATTTTAGCCAAATATATGTGGTCTTGGGGAGGTGCACAATTTATGTAAAGAGCTTAGTCAGTGTTATTATTGTGACATGCTGAGGAGAATGACAATTTTATTTTAATCAACAAATATCAGAATATGGTGCGGCTAGGGTTTGTAGCTGATATAAAGTGTGATTCTAAGGCAGTATTCTCCAGTAATTTCTGGTCTCTGCAGGAAAATCTCAAACCTCAGCCGGTCAATACAGCAAGTTCTCAGTGAGATTTTGCGATAAAGACCTCTCTCTCAGTTAATAATTAGCTCTTATTAACCGAGCTGGAGGTCTGTATGGGAGAATCTTGACCGAGGTCTGTACACGTGACCAAGGTCAAGATTCTCCCATACAGACCGACTTAGCTCGGTTAATAAGATGTTTATTATATGGCAAAGAAGAAAACTTTAATTCGTTTAATGTAACTGGTTTGCTGACATTTTGCTTGCGAACGGCAATGAGCTTAACTTAAACCTGCCAAAATTTGCTCGTCCTCTACTTTTTTTTTGTCATCAGGCTTTTTGGTACTTCCATAAATAATTGAGAAGAAAATAAAAGAAAATGGTGAACATTTTTGTATTTTAGTTTACTGCTTTGTCAACGCAAAATGAAACCAGTCTAGATGCCGGTCTAGATGGGAAAATCTAGACCGCGGTCAATATCGATTTCGGCCAATCAAATTCGTGAATTCAGTAGTTCCTAGTCTTTGTGCGATACAGCCATATGGTAAGTAATTAATATTGTATGTCTGATAAGCAAGAGTGATCAACACTTAGTTTCTCATTGAAATGACCTGGTCTGCAAACAAGGACTGAAAGCTAAGTCATTTTTTTGCCTTTTCCGAAGTTTGGTGGGAAAATCTCCAATGGCTGACTTATTTCCAGCACTGCACTGGGAATACTGTCTTGAAGTAACAACAAGTTGTCAAAAGTAACGTAAAAAGACATGTTCTTAGCCAGTAAGGAGAATTTGTATTGAGCTAGGCACTTATTACATGTATTTCTCAGTTTCTCACTTGCTGTCCCACTGTATTGTTTTTCTCTCAGACTAAGAAGGGATTCTGCTCAAAGTTCCACAGCCTTCCATTTGCTGCTCGTGTGGCAGTTTTTTCGGTGGTGGCTCTGATTGGAATTGGCACCCTCAGCTGCTGTTTCTGGGTGTTCTGCTGCAAGCCACCAGCTTCAGGAAAGAAGATCGACTTGAAAGACTTCGAGGACAAGTTTGAATACAATGGCGAGTTTGAAGCCCCAGCTCTGGAGCAGAAGCTTCCCATTGAAAAGCAGAAGTTGGTCATTGATGCATGAAAATACTTCCAAGAATTGTTTGTTAAAAGTTAGATAATTTTCCTTTTTTTCTTAAATGGTGACAACTTGCACTGACTGTTTGTCTGACTCGGCAAGGCATGCACAGTTATACTGGAAATTGCTTATGTACTTAATATTGTTTTTGAAGCATGGTGATCGTGTAGTTTAATCTAATAGCCTCAGATGCAGGTCTGTTCAAAGTCATGGCTTTTTGCTCTTGGGCAAGATACTTTACCCTCACAGCATTCATCTCCATCCAGGGTTTGATTTGTGGTTGTGGTGTAGAGGTGGCAATGGGGTGGCGGGGGGAGGCGGGGATGTTAAAAGAAGGTCAGTCTTTCTTAATAGCTCTAACAAAGCTTGTGTTGTACTTCCGAATTTAAGTTACAATGTTAGTGCAGTTTCTTTTAACAGGAGCTGTCCTGTCATACAGTGCATTAATATAGCCAATACTCATCCTTCGTTACCTAGCCAAGTGCCTGTATCTAAACTGTCCTCTGTCAAAGTATCTAAAGACACTCCAAGAGTTTATGTTTGGACTACTGATTGTGGATGAGTGCTCTTTTAGTTCCTGTTGTGTTTAAGCGTAAGGCCTGTTACGATAGACAACAAGTTACTTTGACCTGGCTCTCAACCTTTCAGAAGCTTATTGCCATCCATGTGCTGTCATTTTTCCTATGGAGCCAGACAGCTACTATCTCTGAAAGTAACTGGGAATTGTGATTCAAGGTGATTTGGTTCACTGACTAGTTTCTAAAACTCCTTTTAGTTGAGGTAAAACCAGTTGTTGTCGTCTCCTCCAGTTTTAAATTCGCTGTTGTAAGTAAGTTAGTTTATGATAACTAACCGCATGATTGTTGTTAAACCACAGAGTAGATTTCCTTAAATTGCTACCGGCTCTGTGGGAAATTCCCTAATTCGATCACATTCGGTTTGGCTTTCGCTTGTGATTGGCCAAATATGGACCTCACCTTTGCGCTGATTGGTTAAAGTTAGTTGCACGCCAGATATAACTTAGCAAACACTCACACACCTTGGAAAATTGTCAGAAAGTGCACCAAGTGTCTAGTGTAATTGTCCCTAACCGTGTCAGACAAACAAAGGATTGAGTAATATTTGTTGTGAATTTTATTTAATCAGTGTACTTGATAGCAAAGTTAATTGAGCCAAAGCTGGTTTATATTTACTCTTTACCTTAGGCTTAGTATTTTATTAAAGCGACTGTATTTCCAGTCCTTGCATTAACCTTTTTGGTAATAATTTGTAGTTGTGTCAAAAGGATGACTTGCTTGTCAAATCACTGTCACCTTCGACTCAAAAACTGTATTGTGATGGTTTTTAATTGTCATTTGTATATAAAGTTGTTAACACTTGTTCCGAAATAAACGGGCTTAGGAAAAATGGAGTTCTTTGCACTTGCTTTAGTTGCGAAAATCTCTTGGGCTGAAATTATCTTGTGGATTTACGAACACCCTGCTTGTAACGACGTGGGGGATTCCCTTGCTGGACTGTGTGGGAGGGAACACACGGAGAGAACACGGGAGCGAAATATTGTACCGCCCTGCTCCACACCTCTCCAGTCATATCTGTTAGAAATCACTCCCTACCGTCTTAAGAACAAAACTAGAAAAGATGTTAACTTCAAACTACACGCGTGAATCAAACGCCCACCAAGGCGTCACGCTTTTAAGAAATTTGATTTCTGGAGAAATTTGTACTGGCGACTGAAAAAAATCAAAGTTGCGTTTGTTCAATCAGCTGGCTTCTATGTTGACGCTGTAGAACAGTAAGAGAGTAAGCGTATGAATTACTCGATTCAGGGAGAGGGCTCGATTGAAACAGCGCAGTTTAGAGAAGATATTTTGGCTTCGACCGTCTCAAGTTTAGGAGCTAAAGTCTGCAGTCATGCCAATGTACGCTCGGTTTCAGGTATGCGCGCGCTTTCCTTATAAGGAGATGATTGATAGGATAGCGTACAGGTGCCAAGAAGGAAGCCATTCATCTGCACACAACACTGCGCACGCGATCGGCGCATCGCTGATGCCCTTCTCTACTCTATTGTTTGAATTGTTTTCGTTGAACGCGCTAACGACCTGCTGAAGCAAAATATTGTGACTTGAAAAAGCTTTCGAGAAGATGATCTCGCAGTAGAGACGGGAATAATCGTCGAATTTCTGGAATTATTTCTTGTGCGCGGCTTGTCTGATGGGTTAGAGAGCCATGGAGGAAGTGTTATCTAACTTAGCTCACGATGCCACGTCAAGTAAAGCAAAGAACCTACGAGACGCGTGTATTTCAGCGACGGGTAAGCTAGGTGCAATGTGAAGAAAAAAACCGCGAGAAATTTGCCAGGAGAATACGCTGATAAATGTGGTTTTGGTTTTTCAGACGGACTCTTCATCAGTCGAAATGGAACGCGAAAAGTCCAGCCCCACGAGCTGAGGTAAGCCCTAGTCAAACCCCTCTGCCGCTAATATCGGCCTCTACAGGTAGGAAAGTGGACACCACTGTTGGATCAAATGGTCTGTAAATATAATTGGCTGTTCTTTTCCCAGGGAAAAGTGCTTCCTACCGCTGAAACTGGCCTTGGAGTCTCGATCAAGCAAGCTGTCGCTTCATGCTGTAAACGGCCTTCAGGTTAGTGGACGAATAACAGTTTTTCGCGGCGAATATTCTGTAGTATCTTCGTCTTGCACGGTCAATGGACGGATGGATTTGATTAATTAATGAGTGGATTTTATGAAAGGAGTTGAAAATCAAACCAATTCTACGGATGATAAAATTGAAAGTTTCCTAAAATCAAGGCCCCGTGTAACACAAAATAGTACATCACATTACGATAACAACGAGGTGTTGTCTCCGTAAAATGGAAAGGTGAAAATGGATACTTTACGAATTAAAATTGAAAGTTAATTTGAATGCCCGCTGGCTGGTCGCTTAAGTAACATTTTTACTGCAAGGAATAAACTGCCATAACGAAATAGCCGTAACTGCGATACGAAACTGGGATACAGAAATATGCAATTTTTGAGACAGGATTTTGCAAACTTCGAATCCGTCAATATATCAGGTATCCTTGCTAATCACAGATTTTTAGTTATTTAATCAGCTGATCTCTTAAAATTTGATTTTTTTTAAAGTAAAAGACATTTCGTTCACTGTCGTTCTGTAATTGAACATTATTTCAACTCAGATATGAAGACAACTAAAATTAATTTTTTCAAGCAATTGTTTTTCTTGCAAATAGGCAAGAAAAGAATTAATTTCTTTATTTCACGCTCGCCCTTAAAAACACTCCACACCAATCAAGCTTTAGTTTTTACGAAGTAGACAAATTAGCCAAGTCATCTGCATAGCGAAAGAAACATTTTTGCCGCAATTACTCCGTAAAAAGTTATTACAGAATTGTTTTTGTTAGCTGCAGTTAGTTTTAGTCTCCGTTTAGGACATGTTTACTTAGAGCTTCTAAACAGAAGTAAATGATTTTCAAAGTTGTAAACCACTTGTCTTGTCAAAAAAAGACATAAAAAAGCTTTCTTTAAAGTATCAATTAACATTTTGCACCAACGTTCTGAAGATATTTCCTTTAATTAAAGCAGAACGGGGAATGTTTACAAATGGTCTTCTAAAAATCATTAGCGACGAACAACTATCTCTTTCTCTGCGTAAATTTATGAAAAATATATACTCTCCAGTGGTTTTGACTCGAAAATAAATAATTTATGACATCCTCGTGGAATAGCTCAGCAGTCAGCTTTGTTAACAAAGGTTTAGAGGCACTAACAGTTCACGTCGTTTAACATTGTCGGGAAACTGAAGGACATTTTGACAAGAACGCATTAGGTTTTAATGATGAAATTCACTTTTAACATAATTCTTGAGCTGTCTGTGGCAAAGGTTTCATTCCGCAGCAAGCCGGCTTTCACTCCCGGCTTTCACTGTTTTACGTGCGGTTTTAACAAAGTCAAAAGCGAACAAAATTTAGTCCCACTTGAAGTCATTGAGGTACTTTCGTTGCTTGTGCAGTACCAGAACGAACAAGGATCGTTCAAGCTTTCCTGCCGTTTGCAACCTGCTCTGTGACTGTTTGTTGACGACTTGCAAGAAATTCAGTCGCTCCTTTTGTTCGCCGAAATAAGCCGCGTTCTGCCGCGAAATCCTCTGCCCCGTGTACAAAATTGCTCGGTTGAAATTTGGTTCGTCTTAAAAAACTGTCTGAGCCAATACTCAAACAATTTTTGCAAATGGAAAAACTTAACATAATGCATAGTCGTAAGATACGTTTCGTCAACAGGGAGAGATTTAAATAATACGGCTTTCAGTTTAACACCAGTCGTTTCAAGTGAGAATACCTGTAGTTTTTACTCGCTCTAAGAATCAGACATTTAATTAAAAACTGATCTGAAGAGATATTTTCGAATTTTACGATATAAAACATAATTAAAGGTGAAAATAGCGATGAATGAATGTTCCCAGCGAATTGGGCAGAACGAACGCCCAGATTGCGTAACTTTGGTATTATCTGCTGTTGAACCCGATATATCCAAATTTGCTTAATCAACCGCGGTTTACACTGTACCATATGATCACTGCAACCGCTGAGAAAATGTTCAGGGATCTCTGCATTCATATAGAAACAACTTTTTAGCGATCGTTGCGACAACGATCATTGAGATAGACCTAAACTGGGGAAATGATCTTTTGCCACTGACACAGATATACTCGGAAATTAAAGGAATTCAGAGTTCTCTAGCTACGAGCGAGTTGGACCTACGACCTTCTGGTTACTAGTCAGATGCTCTACTACTAAGCTACAGGAGACTCCTGGGAGCTAAGGTTTACTGGTCTATCTCAAGGCTGGTTCCCATGCCGCTGCGGTCACCACAGCTGGTTCAGCTTTAACTGAACGATCCTTACGACTACCTATTTATGACATATGATACCTACCATCGTTGAGATGTCTACCACAGTGATGGTCAGGACATATCATCGCAATGATCACTGAGCCTTGCTTGCGGTAAACGTGGCAATAATGGTGATCACATGGAAACCAGCCTTAATATTACTGAAACGTTATCGATGCGTTAGAAAATCCGCGTAGCGCTTGACTCTAAATTTATCTTTAAATTCGTGACGTAAGTATAAAACAGCCTAAACGAATGCTCAAGCCTTCAGGCCAATCAAGTCACTAAAATCCCCTACAACAGCTGGCACAAATTCGCCCAGCTAAGCTTATCTTGAATATATACAACTGATTTATGCTACCGATGGCCATCCCTGACTGCAATTTTAGCATTTTATCTTGTTTATTCCGATTTCGTCGTCTTTTGAAATCGTGCTTAAGTTATGGAGGAAAACAAAAACTTATTAATTCTTAAAAGAATGTCTAACTTTATGCCTGATCTGATCTAACAACACTGATAAGATTAGAAACAGCCTAAGAAGGGAAAATGTTGGACGGAAATGTTTGATTTAAAGTTTTGTTCACTTTCGAGTCGTCAGTTTGTATGGTGACAGAGAGGCAACGTGTCTGTTAAACGTTATGTGGGTTCATGAATCAGTTGACGTGTTTTTGACGTTTATCAGGATTGTAAATTGATTTCCAGTTGCTCGGGTGGAACCTTTCCTAAGTAATGTACAAATGTATACTAATTGAGACATAAATAATTTACAATTCACCTTGGACAAAACACTTATGGTTACTCAGCTGCGGCGAATTTCCGGAGCACGCCGATAAAAGTGGTAATTAAAATGTGACCAAGGATGACAAAAAACGTTTTAGCTGAATCGTACGAGAATCGTACAATTTCTTGATCAGCGAGGTTGCCTAGGTAACATGATAATGCGGAGGACAGGTTTCTAAAAGAAACTTTTGTTCCAAGATGTCAGACAGGTCAAACACTAAGTATATCACCGTGGTAACATCAGAAATCATTCAACTGCCCTTCTTGACTGAAATATTGTTTCAGCCACTTTCGGGCATTATTAGCTCCGCAAATCCCGATATTTTGGGTACTGTAAGAATAGCGGGAGAGGACGGAAGGAAAGGAGCTGGTAGCTAAGAAAATCAGTATTACCGTCAACTTGCGCCTTGCATACACCCCGCTAACATGGACACTCGCTATTACGAATTGAAGCTAGATCCCCGGCCAGTCGAAACTACAAAGAAACGTATGGAAATAACTCCCGTTATATGAAGGACTCCCGCTATTACAGAATTTGGGGCACATCAGGTGGTCCCAAACTAACATTTTTATTCTTCTTCTCTCGTTACAACGGACAACTTTGACGTATTGAATGACTTAATTATTCTGCAGTTTTGGAAAGTTAAAAACTGTACACTATTTTGACCTATATTATATGATTATGAGTCGAAGCAAAAGGCTATGATTTCTCTTATCGAAGCCAAATAATGTACTACAAATGAAAAGAAACTGGAAATCTTAAAAGAGTGTAGCAGCACGTGACACTATTGCAGACTCTCTCCCCCGATGGTGCCCGCTAAAACGAGTGTTGACTGTATAAGCGAGAGGGTGACACGCTCGTTATAGCTATATGCTATAATGGGTGCCACATGTTCAAGTGTCTCGCGATGTTCGGCTGGTTCTTCAAGTATTCCTAACAGGGCCAAAAATTATTTAGAGAGGTGGTCACTTATCCCTTGTCGTTGACCTAACTCTGTTTTAAATCTTGTTTTTTCAGAAGTTAATTTCCGATGATCGATTTCGCTCGGAGAATGAAGAAGACGCAGAAAGTCAACTTCCGGTTCAGTTTCTTGCCACAGTAGCGTCCACTCCCTCTCTGGCAGATGAAGTACAGGTCGAAGTTATGAAGGTAACAATCTCAAACGTAGACGGAAATCAGCCTAGTTATAGTAATGAAAGAAGCTGTTCTACACGGTAGAGTCATCTGTCAGTGACTCGGCGTCGAACATGTTTGGTTTTTATCATTGTGGTACATATTAATGTGATACATATTAGAAGGTCGTTCAGGGGGTTCTCTGGCACGGTTCAGGAACGGAAAAAATAGAGGATCACGGATCACGGGTATAAAAATTTCGTTTTCCCGAATCACGAAAATAAGTAATTAAGATACTATTTTTAGTAATCGGCTCTTACACTAGAAAGAGTGTTTGAAAAAGGCGAAATCGTGAAAGGCAAAGTCAAGGCTCCATATTGCAAATCGCATACCTAAGTCAATCTCGATAGAAGACTCTAACCATTCGGAAGACTTTCGTCTCAAAATAACGTCGAATAGAGTGGTGAAATCACGAATTTCGGTTAATAATTCAAGTCTTTGCCGGTCACGGAAAACCTTTTGGTCACGGATAACGAAGAATGATTTCCTAAATTCACGTTTCACGAAAAATAAAATCAGCTAATCACGCATCAAGAGAATACCCCTGTACGACCCTCATATTAACTGGCTCTCATTTGGTTTCCGTAATTTCTAAACGATAAATGCAACCTTCACTCACGTATGATGAAGACGGGCTCTAAATATGGCGAGAAGTTTTATTGCGAATTATGGAGAGAACATTTCCTGCCTTTACTTCTTCAGCTGCTGCTTATCATTACGTGTTCTGCGTCTTGTGAAGTTCACGGTGAATATCTCATCAAACTTGCTGAGGTAAGAGTAATAAAACAAAGTATTTTGCAACTCAGACAACAATTTATCGATTCTTTTGGCAAATGTTCGTATCTAGGTTGATCCCAGTTCGCGACGCATTCACCCAATGAGAGGAATTATGGATAGCTTTTGCATATATTGGGCATTATTTCTTTGCACCGGCGTTCGCCGACATATTTAATTATTTAGCATTAATCAACCGAAAATTGAACCTAAAACCAGGCAAACTTCTACCACACATTTTTTAGCACCTGTGCCGTTTACTAACTACTGCAAATATGAGTGGAATCATTGAATATTCAATGGTGAGAACACCTCAAATTTACAGATAATCTATAGCTTTATAACACGGATTTCCCTAAAGCAATCATTTGTCACAGCGAGTCTTATTTTACGACGCCGAATTAAACGCTTTAACCCGTAGGAGACTTAAAAGGTCTAACTTCCCGCACCCAACCAACACTAATTTCCGCGTGTTTGTTCACAGATATGCATCGAGACGTACACGCGTGCTCATCAGGTCGCTACCAAGACAGCGTGCAGAGCCACCTTAACACAGATGCTTAGTTCAGTGTGTCATCGTCTGCAGGACAGTCTGGCAAGTCCCATGGTAAGATTGACGTCATTGTCTCCGCCGGAGTCTAGGACTTTTGAGATATGACCCGAAACATTCTTATACAGAGTTCCCCGTAGCTGGCTTTGATTGGCTCTTGTTTAAGCGAAATCTTATATTCGAGCCTGACTTACCCCGCGCTCCCACCTCACCCCGTGCCGCGCGTTGTATGAAGTTGTTTGAAGACGACTGGAGACGAATCAGTAATCGAGCAGTAATCAAACAGACACGCTACCCTAATCAGTGTCCTGCGTACCGAAGAATTTAAGTCGAATATTGCATCTCTGTACCGCGCAGATAGAGAAGTTGGTTAACTTCTGATAGTAGCACATGAAATATATTCAGAGAATAGTCGATTACTAAGAGTAAATGTAGAGTGCATCCCAGTCTCTGGGATTTGAGGGCGCAAGCAGATGGTTCAATAGAGCTAATGCTCAATTCTGCCTTCTATATCATAAATATGTGACTTGACACGTTGCTTCTACACACTCCATAAACTACCCTCGCCCCCAAGCTCCACTACTGAGATAAAGCTAAACTTCATAGGCCAATAAAAGATCAATTTAGCGGGCAACAGTAGTTTTTTTAAAGGTGGAGCACAACATTGAGAGCTCTTAAAGCTTGCGGTAATAGGGACCTTACGCAAAACACGACGGCAACGGCAACGAGAACGTCACCAAACAAAAGGTTTAATGAGGAGAACAATGGCTGTGCACGTGCATTATAATTCTTGGTACATTTCTTTGCCGTCCTCTGCAAAACATAAACGTGAAATGACCAAATTCTACGTTGTCTGGAGAACGTGAACCACGACGGCTAATTTTTCGTATTTCTATTTGGAACTGAACGCATCCGTAGCATATTCAGCAGGGGCAAGTTTTAATACCGACAAACACACTGAATAGATCTAAATAAATGAGAAATTCCAAAGTAAAATAGAAACACATTTTTTACTAGGCGTCGTCCTCGCCGTCGCCGTCGTATATGCGTGAGGTCCCTAATGTCGCGTGGTTGCAACATTTTTCCGTTATGACTGTACCAATGATAAAGTAGTGTGTACAACTCCTTTTTTAGACATCAAAATCTTCAACGGACTCCAAGATAGTGAAACGTAAGTAAATATATATGTATTTTTTCATTCTGTACACCGGTGTTCTATTTGTGAGACAATCGCTTTATTTCCCGCCAAAACCAGACCATTTCACCTGCGATGCTTTCAAATACGGTGTTGTGACGTAACGTAATTACCTTCTACTTTCCCTTCATGTATGTAGACACGAATCTGTTCTCTACCGACCATGCAAAGTTGTTGAGTCAAGACGTGGTGCTGTTACTGAAGCATTTCTGCTTCCGACTCACCGCGGGACCAAGGTAAGGAGATACTTAGATCAGTTTACTCGATGTATAGAGCAAAAAGGCCAAAACAAACAAACAAAATTATAACTGAATACTAGGGCGAGAAGGTCTTTAACACCTTTTACTCACAAAGACAATCATGTGGTTCTCAGTTTTGCGGTTGTAGATGAAATCGTGTGACCATTTAACTGAGAAATTCTTTGGAAGTCTTTTTACGTTGAAATGTCTGTTATTCATTGTCCCGTACAGTAAAATTTGGCATTTCGTTTTCAATTTAGAGCTTTCGTATCATTTGCAGTGCAATAGATAACTCAAACTTATTAAAAATATCAGAGAAACAAAAGCGGTCGCTTCATCACTGTTTCATTTAAAAAGTTGAAATGAAAAAGTTGAAAGACCAGAGCGGCCATGTGTTAAGGATGGAGAAAATAAACGTGTCTGGTAAAATTATTGTTTTTTGTTTTGCCCTTTTTAAGTTTTACATAGCTATTTTTTGTGGTTAAGAATATGTTTTGTACTTCAAAATAAAATTATGGTTCCTCTATGCACCCTACAACGAACCATTGTGATTGTCCCATAGAGAATATTAAAATTTGAGTACAACGAATAACAAATTTTCGTACTGATCGAATGTAGTTCCCTCGACGTTTATTAGGAAGGAGCATTTGGCAACCGTTTGGCACCTAAAATAAAAACAAATAAAATAATTAGGAAAATGTAGTATTGAATGTTAACATAAGTAACACAACAAATAAACAAATTTGTCAAAATTTGACTAAATGTTTGCTCAGATAATAACTCATTATGTAGGCTTGCGAATATTGAGGCACTGAAAAGTTTGTCGCCCTGTGTGGTTTTTATTGCGATAGGATGATGTGATTTAGTTGTTACCAGGAGTCAAAGGGTAAAGCGCTCATATAATTACTCAGTTTTCTGTCGCTCAGCGTGGGATCACTGTGGAAAGAATAATGCCGGGCACGCAATGCTATAAGAATAAATTGTAACTTCAACTTGAAAATTTTTTTGTTAACATCAGCACGTACCAGAAAACATATGTACGACTTTATGAGAATGTTATCCTCAAAAGTTGATTTTTTCTCTTCTCGTTGTCCTTCAGTTACCTCTAATTTCCATTTAATTGAAAACCGAAAATACGAGAAAAGACTGGGAAAGTTTTTATAACAAAAAACAAAACAAAAACTCCCATCTGCTCTTCGGCTCCGTTCGATTGGTAAAATTCGATCCAGATTCTATGTCGATGTAAACTTATCTTATGCGTTTGTAGTCAGTGACTTTTGGCACGAAGGAAGAAAACAATTAGTTCGCAACTGTTTATTTCTTCCAGTTACTAACGATGCAAAAACAGTTTACTTAGAAATCTTCCTGCAGTCGTTAGGAGTGTTCGTAAAATCTTCGGAAAACTCTCGGAGTAAGCTCAGAAGTTTTTGAAATTTCAGGCAAAACATCGTTTAATCTCGGCAATCTTCGGAATTTTTCGAGCGATCTTTGGAAGTCCTCGGGTTACATTATCTAACCATCGTGATTCTTTAAGTGATATTTGTTTGGAAAGAGAAAATTTCTTATTCGATTTGAAAACCTGACTTTGTACTTTGATTTTGCTTGGTGAGTTTCCCATGGCATTTCCCTCCATGAACGTGGATAAAAATTATTTTTGATTATTGTCGTAGTGTGCCGGTGCAAAGCGGCCAGGCCATCCCATTGTACCTTGAGGCCATCTTAGTGATGCTTAGCAGCCTGTCGACAGCCTTGCAACAAGAGAAAGAGTTTATAAACGTCATCTGGTGAGTTCAGGAACATGGCGAACATGGCGGAGTTATTGGTATTTGCTACTATTCAAGAAACAGACGTTTGATTTTGTAACAGTTCCGAAAAACGACAGGAACCTTTGAGGAAGTGAGGATAGTAAACGTTTGAAATGGGTTGAAACTGCGAGACAAAACTCAACAACCGCGAGCAAACGTTCACAACTTATTATCAAATAAATCCCACTGGTAAAAAGTGTTAAACACCTAATCCTTCAGGACAGTATATATAAACATGTTGTCTAGTGGATAGAAATACGAGTAACGAAAATGATTATCCCACCAGTTTCCTTGACTTGTTGCCACAAGAACTTACGACAATCATTAACTGAAAAGCTATCAGTTTTTCTTTGAAAAAATCTCAGAAAGTACTTCATATATGAATCATCTCACTTCCCCCATTTCCAAGAACAGAAAACACCAAATCTAAATTTAATAGCTACAGACATTACAGAGCCAGGACGATTGTTTCTCTCTTTCTCTTTCAGGCAACTTCTTTGTCCCGCGCTCATTCAGTTGCTAGGCAGCCCCCTGAATGATCTAAACAAGCGGCCTAAAACCGTTACTCCATTCCCTGAAGAAATCAACCGAGGCGGACGCGGAACAGGGAACTTCGCTAAATCGTCCTCGGTTGTGGGGCCTATACCAAGGACCATTTATAACATAGCCACGGAGCTCCTGCGGCTTGTGGGCCCCTTGGCGGCCATGAGGCCCGTGTTAGAGTCACTGTTCCATCGGATTATTTTGTATCCTCCAGCGCAGCAGAGAGCGGAGGCATTGAAAGCGCTAAAAGAGGTACAGTGGATTGGCTGATCAAGTGGTTTATTCTCACTACTTGCATGTTAGATTTGCTAAGAACAGAACGGAGAAATTTAAAATTGATAGGAAGATAAATTGACTTCACTGAGACAAATCCTGTTATGAAGCAGCTTTATTTCAGTCCAGGCGTTAACATTAGTTTTATTCTAAACATGTATTCTCCTTCGGAACACTTTGAGCGTCTAAAATTTCACGTGAATAGACGGTTCTTTCCAGAAGAAAATGTTCATCTAAGTGGTATCTTTTCTTATTGTTAAAATGTTGTTTAGGTTACATTCATGACCCACAAAACGGTGCTCCTCACGGCTGCCACTCAACACTGATTAGACTACACTCTACACTGAGTAATTTTGTTCCCGAAGTAGCCATTTTTCAAGGTTCACTTCTACGTTGTTAATTGCATTTTTAATTCGTCTCCAGTTTCTCTCCAGTCCGCAGCGACTATTGGATGCCGCAGGTCCGACGATTATTGACAAGGACAATCCTCCATCACCAGACTCCCCGACCGAGCAGAAGAAATCTGAATTGGATTTACTACGACTGTAAGTGTGATACAGAAGAACTACAGTCCGTGTTAATTTATTTTAATAACAGGAATGTTGCTAGGACAAAAAGAATGCGACTCTCCGGTACTTAATCGAGAGTTTCCGCGAAGTCGGCACAGTGTGCCCTGGTTGTAACAAGGGGTGCTTTTCATTCAACCAAAAATTCCGAGAAAGAGACAACTCGTTCGAAAATGTTCTTAGCAAGTTCCCGGAAAATCCGAGAATTGTTGAATTTCCGAAATACAAACCACTCAACCAAAAGTTCTGGAAATTCCGGATCCTGGAGAAAATCGAATAAAACGAAACTTCCAGGTAAGAAATTTCCAAAATTTGCGAGTACTTCACAAGGTTATCCTCTTTTCCAGAAATTGTGGGAAATGCTGTTCCATTCAAGTCGCCAATGGAAATTTTGGAATGGAAAGCTCCCTAAGATTTGCACAATGAGTCAGTTCCAAAGTAGCCACAATACCTACCGTAATGGTTAAAATTTGAGTAGTTTACAGTTTCGATATTTATGGGCCTCTTGGTATAAATGCAAGCCTAAAGGCCGCCGCACACTAGCCGAGTTTTTGTCGGCCGACAAAAAATCTTCACTTGTCGGCTAGTGTGCGGTAAATTCAGACAAGTCTGCGACAAGATCGGAGCTTGTCGGGTGATATCTGACAGTTCTAGATCTCAAAACGTCTTGTCGGGCCTTGTCGGCTAGTGTGCGGTGGACCAAGACAATTTGTTGGGGCTTGCGCGCGCCTCAACCAATTAGGAAATGTCAAGAGAGTCACGTCGGTGGAATAGGCTCCATCTTGATTTTGGATGACTCGGCCCCAAGCCTCAACGCGGTTAGTCGCTTCAAAAAATCGGCTAGATTGCGGCAAGCTAATGGCCCGACAAATTTTAACCCGATTTGACCCCGACAAAAAAATCTGCATTTCTACGACAAAAATTCGGCTAGTGTGCGGCAGCCTTAACTGAAACAAAATAAGTTTTCAAATCGCAAGTTTGAATCGACTATCTTTAGGGAATAGTATTGTGGTAACAATCCTTGATTAATGTCTTATTTTATTTTATTTAGTTTGATGGATGGCATTGTGGAATCTGCCCGTTGCGCCGACAGTACTGTGGCCAGCTGTAGTGTAGCATGCGTGGTAGCGTTGCTTGGATCCTTAGAAGACTTAAGTCAAGGACGAGGCTTGAGCGATGAACACATCGAATTCCTGAGCAAAATGAAAGAAACTGATAACTGGGACACGCTCAAAGAACAATACGACAACGCTGCTTCTGCTCGAGAATCGGGAAACTCTGTTAACGGTAGGATGAATGGAGAGGGAAGCAGTTATAGAGGGGGAAACCGGTGGGAATTGAATTCCCAGGGATCCCCCGATGGAGATATTGAGTCTCTGACCGAGCGATTTGAGAAGGATGGAGGAGCCTGGGACAATCTTACAGATGGCGAAATAATGAGAAATGATGGTAAGACATCTAACCAAACATGTGCTTAACGAATACACTTTTTTAAAGAAGTATATCTAAAGCCACTAAATAGAGTGTATCAATAATTAAGTTGTGGAGCTCATGCACGGTTTTCTTTCTAACAATAATGAACACGCGATAAATTGAAGGAAAAATAAAGGCACAGGACTGTCTCAGAACAAAAGTTTCAGAAAATTCTAAATTCGGGCATTTACGAAGACAATCTGGCATTTACTGAAATTATCCTGAAAATTATCTAAACTGCTGAATTTTTTCTGGGTGTTCTCATACCGAACATTGAATTGAGAGCTTGGGATTTCTCTTGGTTGAAAATTGGCGAGGGTCAAAGCTGCAAGCCAACTATCACAATCGCCGGTAGAGATCGAGAGCAAGAAGCCGTATTTTTTATGTTCGTTGAATGCTTTGCGCCAAGAATGACAAAAAACGCTGCGCTCACCCCGAGGACTTTCTATCGTTCGATAGTGTAACCATTAAGATAGCAAATTTGCAAGTATGTCAGCCAGCTGGATTTTCGCAAGTTGTCCCTTGGCACACCACACGAGGTGTGCAATTGTCAGCTCAGATATCACGTGTAGATCTGTATATAATTATAACGCCTTAGCAGTAATTCTCTTTTTCTCGTTCAGTTTCAGAGGACGAACCTGAAATCAGGCCTCTTATACCGAAGAGCGTACACTTCGCCTCAGAAGACGAGATAGCAATGTTTGAAATACACGAAACCGAAAACATCAAAAACTCCCGCCTCAACAATGCACCGCGGTCCGGGACTCCACGCAAGAGCAGCCTTCCGAGAAGAGTTGGCACCAGTCCTCACGGCAATGCGCGGACAACAGTCAAACGATCTTCATCACTTGATGGCAAAACAAGGCAGAAACCGACTGTTCAAAAACGTACCATGAATGGGCATGCGCATCAGCGAGAGCGCGCAGGGTCAGACAGTGGTGCATTGTCGGAAAGAAAAGCGAACTTTTTAGCGTCGCTATCGCAAAGCGGCTCTAAGACGCAGAGCAAGTTCGGATTGCGAAGGTCTTATTCTGACAATGATCTTTCGATTAGTAAAGGTTCCTCGCCTAGTCTGCAACATTTTCCGTTAAGAAGATCTAATTCTTGGGCGTCGCTTATAACTGAAAACCACGAAGCACCTTCGGCTGATAGCGATAAAAAGAGAGGAGGTCAACCAAAACGTAACAGAGGAGGAATTCCCAAGCCTCAAGCGCATTCATCAAGTGATTCATCGTTCAATCCGAAACCCGGATTAAGACGGTGGCCGAATGATGGGAAAATAGTCGAACCTATGAACAGAAAACCTGTGGAACAAGCTTCGCCAACGCACAGGAAATACGTCGAGTCCAAAGCAAATAAAATCGAAGCTAGAGAAAAGGCTTTGAGGGAGGAAAAGGAAAAAGACCGATCGCCAACGAAAGGCCCCCGAGGGACTCTTCGGAGAACTCGTTCGGCTTCGGAATACGATCGTAAACAACAAAACGGCAACGGTGATAAACCAAAAGGAATTCTGCTTAAAAGCCAGAGTTTGGACGAGCCTGATGCTAAGGGAGCAGCGAGCATGCCGAGGAAAAATTCGTCGCAGGGCGTGAAAATAAACGGTGTTTTTGTGAACAAAGGCAAAGAAAACGCTTCAGGCAAATCGCCAGACAAAAAGAAAGTAAAGGACGTCAAAAAGAGTGTCGAGGAAAACGAGAAAGAAGGCGCTAGAAACTTTGCACGCTGTTTACTTGGCATTCTTCCATCAGTACTGAGCCTCTCTGATCCAGTGGCCGTTGACGAAGCTCTGCAGCAGTTCGCTTCTGACGTCTGTGAAGCGGTCACATGCATGGCACTCAAGCGCAAAAACGTTCCAAACTTCGGAACACTTCGGGGACGGTCGGATTTGGTCGATGAGAAGTCGGGCGAAGGAGCGATGTCGGACCCGAGCTTCCCTATTCTTAATGCGGATGGTGTGTACGTCACTGTGTACGCTACTATGACGCTGAATTTGAAGTTACTGAAGAGTGGATACTATCAGAAGAAAACAGCCACGCCCGCACTAGCACAGGTAGGAAAGAAAATAAAACGTACCGCGGCTTATCGTGCTATGCGTGGGGTATTGACCAAGGTCAAGATGGTCGAATATTGGCAAAGTTCTTTTTTGTCCTGCGTTTTTATGAACCGAGGTGCAGTCGACTTTCATAGCCATCTTGATCGAACAAAATTCGTCAATAAAGGAATTATTACATAGAATCAAGAACAGACTAGCCTTTTTTATTTTCTTGCGGAACAAACTGGGCATTTTCGGGCGAGCAAGAGAGTCCCATCTTGCCCACTTGGGTAGCCAATCACAATGGGTCACTTGGTTCATCTTACATTTTCGAAGCTAGCCGAACAGAGAATCAACAACGCAAACAAATTGCGAATATTATGCCTAAAGAATGCCAACTTCAATTACCCACGTACTTAAAGTTTGGGCTTTAATTTTGAAAGAAAATAGAAAGTTTCACATTGTGGCCAGCTCTATTTATTGAGATTTTCTCCTTTGGAAATAGCTGCATTTTTTCCCTTTTGACTAAGAATACAAATATACCTACCTGGAACATCCTTTACTTTGAGGCTAGAGGAGATATGGCCACATTTATCTGCTGATAGCTAAATAACCAAATATTAGTTGGTCTGAGAGGGTGAGGAGCGAAGGGAGGGATATATAAAACTGATTTTTCCTGTTTTCCTCTGATTTCCAAGGAGGACTTCATTAGTGCCATCCTCAACAGTGGCGTTCCCATTGGTCTGTCCTCCGTCTGGCTGGGTGAGCTGTACCGCCTTGTCACCACCTACAACATTTTAGGAAAGGCCGGCTACACACTGGACTCACCATTGACCAACCGGGCCCTGATCAACACACTCAACGACAACATGCTTTCCGAGGAAGACGACAGCCCTTTCCTTCACCACAGGAACCCAAGCACGCTGCCGCCAGCTAAGAGAGAGGGGATGAAGTTTGCAAGGAGGGTGCTGCTTACCACGTGGGATTCAGTGTTAGAGATTCTGTCAGCTCCTCTGGAGACTTCCATCTCAGGTGAGCAGACTTGGAAGGAGGTTGGGGACGAGGGCTGCATATCCCTTCGAATGTTCACTGGGAAGTATGCCCTGCGCCTCCAAATCCTGACCCCTCATAACATTAAGTATGTCAATTTTCATACCAGTTCTGTCGGACCTGCTGTTGGCCTATCTGAAGCGATAAATCGTGCTTTATAGGATCAGTTGCCGCTCTTTCTCTCTTTTATAGAGATAACACGCTTAATTAAATACGTTCAAACGGCTCCCTTAAAACCATACCCAATTTGAGACCGAAATGTTAAAATCTATGACCCATATATTTTCCGACCAAACAGCTAATTACCCATTCCACACCTTTTGGGATGCACATACCTGTATTAGTTACACAGGGTAATATCCCATGACTAGTGTAGGTTTTTTTGGTAATCCTTTGATCAGAGTCCGTAATAATTATCTTACAATCCAGGTACTTCGAATAACGTTGCTGCAATGCTGGGCGGAGAATCCAAGAGAGATCACAATCGCGAACGTGACACCATCTGCCTCAGTCTAGATGGTCTGCGACGAGCAGCCCGCTTGTGTTGCACACTGGGAATTCAAACCCGCTGTGAACTGGTTCTAGCCCAGTTAGCAAGTGCTTCTTGTGGGGGAGAGGGTCTGGAAGGAAAGAGAACCAGGTCCCACTCCTCGCCAAGCTTCATCAAGCTTCACGCTGCGCATGTACTAAGTATGGATGGACTGCTGGCCGTTGGAGTGGAACTCGGAAGTCACGCACCAAAATGCTGGAAACACGTATTCAGGTACAGCCAGTCGTAATAATTAAGAAAAACCAAGTGACTAAGCACTAATTATCCAACGAAACAATTGACAATTAGTATAGGTAATCATACGGTTTCGAGTTCAATTTGGAATTAATTTGCACGAGGGAGCTTTTTGAAGAACTCACAAGTGCAAATTAACTCCAAATTGAACGAGAAAAACCGTATGATTACTTATTAATAATATAAACATGAAAAAATTCGCGCGGAGGAAGTGCCGGAAGATCTTTCTTGAAGCCATTTTTTCTCATTTGAGAAAACTTTTTTCAAAGTTTCAGCACAAAATTTTCATCATCATTTTACATGATATCATTTTCTTAGAAAGGTTGCTATTTTCTTACAGTCAATCATAATCCAGAATTTCGATGTGTAATTTGCACTGGTGTTACACTTTTTGCACTGATGTTACACTTTTTACACTGGTGTTACACTTGAACTGCACTGCTCTTAGCCAATCAGAATCGAGTAATTTTTTCATGTGTATTATTACATAAGTAATACTGCCAGTGTTGTTGTCAATTGCGATTAAATTTTAGTTTGAAGAAAAGCGTGGAGGTGCGTCAAAGCCGTTTTCCCAAGCTGACGATTTGCCTTACACTAATAACAATTATGCTAAAACATGTAGTTGATAATTTTATAAATTCTCATCACCCTCCAGCTTGAACTATGTTGAGAAATTTTAAGGAGAAACTGGAGATTGATCACATGGTATCTATTTGCAGATGCTGTACGTACATATCGCAGCTGGAACGTGTGCATTTCAGTAGCGGTGTAGGAGACTTGTCGTCACACGTGACACCACCGAGCTCTTTCCGCATAAACTCCGACATTCCTTCACCAATGTCGGAATCTTCCAGCATCTCTGATTACCTTTCTGGCGAACTCTCTCCGAATGGTACCGGCGTTGTCCGACAAAATTCCGAAAATGGCTCGGACCATGCGCCATCCAACGGCGGACTGTTGACCCCAGCCGATGCCTCCCGCGCAATTTACGCTCTTTCCGCCGCTGTAGATCGTCTTTTCGAGCACGCCGCCAACACGCTTCACCTCGAGGGTCTTCTGTCGTTCCTTGAAGCCCTCGTCTACGCTTCCAAGACGCAGCTGTTTGGTTCCGTAGTTGACAAGAGTTCAAATTCCCCTGGAGGAGGAGTTCCTGCAAGCTCCAATGGTCAGACGCCATCTTTTAGCACAACACTTCATTTGTACCGACTAGCGGATGTGATACTGAGGAGCGCCCGCAATACCAACAGACCGTTATTGCATCTAATGAGAGCATGGGCAGTTATAGCGCCCCATTTTGTAGAGGTTGGTATGAGAGAAAATCAATTTCGTTCGCGTGTTTTCCAAATCAATGATGCAACATCGTTACCACTGGGTACATTGTGGCGGGACTCTTTTATCACTGAACATTGCTTATTTTGGAGGTTTAGTTTAGTAAAATAAGGAATAGAAGGAAATGGATTTGATTTCATGAGCTGAGTCAAACACCAATGGTTTTAGGCAAATTGATTTCGTAACGTTTTCCGTATTGCCATTTGTTCCTTTCAAACTAAGCAAGAAATTTTAAAAATATTCTAATAAAGATAATTGAATCTATCATACAGTGAATGCCAGCCCAGTGGCTGAAATGAGTACATATATCAATTTAATTTTTTACTAGTACTTAGATAGTTTTGAGATGCATTTGTGATTCAAAGGCAATCAATTTATTTTCACTTGCACATCATGACCCCAACAGGGCAAACAGTTCTTTGAAGTGTGGAAATATACAAAATCCCAGTGGTTTATCTGAACAGGCATTTTCTTTTCTTCCTTTTGCGCAGTTAATTTTTTTACAATAACTATCAATACCAGGTGCATTGAAAGTAATTAGTGTGATCAATCGTGTAAACGAACTTGAAATTTACGGATAGATGCCACCATTACATATCTGAGCATCGGCTGTGTAATGAAAATTTACCTGGATTTGTGCGGCGGACTGCTGAACTTCGGCCTCCAAACGCTCGGCGCCATCAGGAATTATATTTTCCTGGCCTCTTTGTGCGACTGCTGCTGTTGATACCTGTCCGTAGACGAAATTACAAATAAATAAGCGCTAGAAGAATAGTTAAATTATTGTGACAGAAAATTCATTTGAAATATCTCACCTCTGCAGTTACGTCTACATCTTCCTCGTTGTCCTCTTCATTCGAGTCCAATGCTGAGCCATAAAAATTTACAAGTGTGCTTACGGCATCTTCTGGAAAGCTATCCATGAACCACGGATCCGGCAAACTATTGGAATACTAGTTATCGGCCAACAAAGTGAAAGATACGATCTTACAGTGGCGCGCTTCGAACCGACAAGAAACAGAGGAAACCCGCGATAAGCAAAGAGCCAATCAAAAATCATTTCGTCATTTGAAAACAATAACAAACGGCCGCAATGCCGAATGGGTGAAACTGGGCCTTTAAATGAGGAATCAAAAATATGCTCTTTTACACTGCAGTATGAAACATGTTCTGTTTGAACGCTGTCTGCTAACTCAGTGCAAACGTTTTGAGTCTCATATTGAAACATTGAAACACTTTTATCAATACATTAAAATGTTGTATTGACATCTTTTCAATCTCCATAGGCTGCGTCTCACAAAGACAGGCACATATCCAAACTAGCAATCACGTCCCTTCACGATATCATGACAGAGCTCCTGAGCAACCGCAGCGAGCTCCCTCACTTTTGGTTCCACGAGGCGCTGTTTAAACCGTTTGACGGCATCTTGTCTTCACCATCTTGCAGTGAAGACGATCAAGAACAGGTAAATAACGAGAACGACAAACCAGTAGTGTGGCTTTACGATGAAAATAGGATTGGAATCTTACCAGGGAAGCTTTTTCTGAGTCACCTAGTAGAATGAAGTGCTTAGAAGTATAGATGAATGGATGCTAGGCCATTCAGGAGACAGCCTATGACACACACCCCCCTCTCCCCCACCATTCCCCACCACTCTATCCCTCCACGTTTTCCCATGATTTCCTAACAGTTCATCAGCCCCCGCTTATAATCTCTTTGAAGAGAAGCTATGTAACAGAAAAGTGTCTTGCCAATGAACATAACACAGTTACCCTTCCAGCGCTAGAGGCTGTACTATTCCACCTGGATTTCAAAGTATCCACGAATAGCAACGCAAACGTTTCTGAATTTGTGCCATATTCCTCAATTAAAAATTACTTTTTTCGACAGATACTGACAACGCTTTGCCAACTGGTAGAAACCCATTTAAGTAGCATCAAGTCTGGCTGGAGACCTGTATTCTCCGCATTGAGAAACATGCCAGTGGTTTCTCGCAAGCTTACGGACGGGGTAGAACAAGACCGTAGACCTCATCAGATACTTGACATTCTCTCGGCTTTTCTCACGAACAAGAATTCGTCGGTGTTCGCATCTGCCGCCGTGCAGTGCATCCAGACCCTTCTCATGTTCGTACGTGGCTCGGGCGTCAACGACAACTACGAAAGCAGCCGAACTGATTCCGAAAGCAACCCGAACAGTGACGTGGGAACAGTCAATGAGATGTGCCTACCGGCCTTAGAGTACCTGCTGAGCATGTCGAAAAAGTTGGCATCCATCTACATCATGCCTTCGAGTTTGGTCTTTCATGGATCACATGCTGTTCGTTTGGTGGAGCATTCTTCCGAATTTCCAGGTACCCCGAGTCCCATTTCAAGTCCCATTAAACAAAGCGAATCAACCAATCGGAAAGCAAAAACCCAAAGCCCAACTATGACGTCAGCAGCTTCGATTGCGTCAATCGACGACACGGGAGTACTGCGCGTATGGTTCCTTTTGCTGGAGGGGCTTACGAAGGTGGTCGCACAGTGTCCTTGCAAATTTCAGCCCCAAACTTTAGAGGTCTTGTTCGATATTTTGCGCTCAATTATCACCGTGCCAGGCCCTAACTTCTCTATCTACGTAGTCACCAATCTCCTGCTGCCGATGCTTGAGTCCTGGGTCGAGCGCGGTAACAGGGATGGGAGCTACTGGGAAAGTACAGCGGGTAACTTTAAGCACGCATGTGGGCTCGTAACTGAACTGGTTGTAGAAGAGCTGGGACAGTTCTTAAGTGTTCAAGGTAAGTTGGCTTTCTTTGTTTATAGACATCGCAATGATAACCAGTAATCAGATTTCATCCTAATACGCAAGGTTTCGCATGAGGACCTAGGACAGATATTGCCACGAAGCCCACTTCTAGTAACTGCTTCGACATAAATTAATAGCCTTTTAGCACAGTATTAACTAATAACAACTCAAAGTAAAGATATGAACATGGCGGAAAGAAACTAAAAGCAGTGTGAACCAAGATTCGATTATTCCTTTTGGTTTAAGGCAGACCATGAAGCATGATCTTTGTTCTGTTAAGCACATTGTAGAAGTTTCACAAACTAATTTTATCTAGGTTATAGCGCTGAGATAACGCAAAACAATGGACGTGATTTCAAGTACGTCTAATGTTTCATACTGCTTCAACACTACAGGCGCGGCAGAGTGTGTTCCTGGAATGATCAAGCAAACCTTGGATCTGCTGTTAGAATGTGTCTCTCAACCTGTAGAAGGAATAGCCAGACTTGGATGTTCTTGTCTAAGGTAATTAAAACTACTCATTCAGTGAGCGAGGCACACGAGATAAAGTTTTCTGAGGCACTGGTCAGGTACGGTCGCAATCTTCTCTCAACTCGCTAAGCTATGTAATGACGTAACGTGATAACTGGTGAAACGCTGGCGTGACAGCTATCACGACATCAACATGTTTTGTACTTGACACGTGACAGTGTCACTGGAGAAAAACTCTTAGTTCTTCAAGCCAAAGACACACCAAATAACGCCTTTGCACTTTGTTTCTCTCTCTATCCAGGCACCTGTTACTCTCCGGAGGGCCTGTCTTCACAGAGGACCTATGGCTCATTGTCAGTGAGGGCCTCAGGGAGGCAGTACACACTACCCTATCAAACCTTAGGGACATGGTAGCGTGCTTCCAGCCGGGATCATTCAGTGTTTACGGCGACGAGGGCATGACGGTCAGGGTTGTCGCGCGACGTGACGTCATAACGGCCGATATGATACGACTACAGCAAGTGGCGGAGCAGGTTGGTTATCTGAAGTTGAAAATATTTCTGATTATTCGAATGAATTCGAGTTCTGTCCTTAGCAAAAGCATGGAACTTCAAAGTAAACCGCAACGAAGAAAATCAGTTATTTTGTGTACGTATGGACAAGAGTATCTAAGAAGTGAATCGAAAACACGCGCCACTACCATTTCGTTATTTTAGAGACCCTCCCTCGACTGTAACCAAACTTGATAGCCAATTGTCCGACCAGTTGGAATTAGTTTCTTGGACATTTAGTGCCTATTAAAACACAAATTTTAATCTATACGTCAACATAAGACAATCCGTATGAAAACGCGCAGTTTTTCGACACATTTTGACCATCTGAAGGTAACGGAAAGGCAAGTCTCTACTAACACTCGAGGACAAAAACGAAATGGGAAGTGACCTGGCTATAATTTTGCGGAGTGAATCTGTAAATTAACTTTTTTTACTTACCAAGATAGAGTTTACTCAAATCGCCTGCTTCAGATCTCAGCTAGCGTTAGCCCTTTCTTGCTTCTAGTTCCTCATGCCCAAATTCTAGCTACCAAGCCAGTTGTGGTCGAAGCTAGTTTTCGTTCCTCTTTCTCCACCCTTTTAGGTTTTTTTGCTGGACAGCCAAGTTGACAAGTCTTCCACTCACAAACAAGACACTCCTGGTCCTGCGAATGAAGAAGATGATCAGCGGTCCTATGTCTTCGTGTTGTCTTCGGTGGAAAACAAAGAGAAGCCAGAGAATGCAGATAGGTTAGTTAATAAATAACTTCGTTTTGCTAGATACTGGGAGTAAGTATTAAAAGAGAGGAAAGGCTTTTGAGCAATAGGAAATAGAGTGTTTTGTCGTTTAGTTTTATGGCCCTATTCTCCCAGAGGAGAACTAGGGATTAGTAGTCGTTTAGTTTGTAACAGCCTCGTTCTCATCCACTCATTCCCAGGGTTCCTTTGCGCGGTTTATTGGTCAGTCTGCTATCCCATCAGCTCTTGCTACAGACTCTCGGCTCCATTCTCCTCGACAATGCAGACAGTGTCATAGCGCAGAGTTCGAACCCAGGCAGCCCAGCCTCGTCTGTGGAAAACTTTAACAACGAAGGCTCTGAGGCTAATCTCCCAGGTCTCCTTTCGTACCTGTCACCAGCTAACTTGTCAGTGTTGTTTGATTGTCTGATGGAGTCACACACTGTCGCGTACGAGTTCAATGCTAGACCTGGTCTGCGGTCATTGATACAAAAGCTGGCGAAGTTGGACGCGCCTGCGAATCTCCTGCGGCAGTCCACGACTGCGTTCACGTGCTACCTTCACACGCTGTTCCAGATTTGCAGGCACAGTGGCGAACACTTCTCCAGTTCACACATAAAGCGCATTCTGACCGGGGACCGTGTAACCAACACCCAAGAGAAAGAAGACGATGTCGTCAAAGAGGAATCAGTCAACAGCCCCGCGCGCAGCCACAATGACTTGCTCAAAGGCGATCGCAACGTGGACTGGATTGTGCGGCGACTAAATGAAGCTTGTGATCAGTTGAGCAGCGTATACGTTCGTCTTTATAATCAATACAAAAGTGAAGCGCAGGGGAACATGTCGTACGAAGTTGAGTTGGAGAGAAGTTTCTCCTTGTCGTCTACGTCATCTCCGGCTCGCGATGTTTCAAACTGGGGCAACGGGTATCCGGAAGAACCTTTGCATTCTCCTCTCGCAAGATGGAAACTCTCCGCTACGGAGAAATTCCCGCGGGATCCGAAATCGAAACACTATCAACATCTCCTGGAGGAAGATATCCGCATGATAGAGTTTGAAAGACAATTCTTAAAGAGAAAAGAAGACGAACTATTTCAGGTTAACATTTGGACAAATCTAGTTATAACCATGCTTGAACTTCTTTTGAATTTACCCACGCTGCAATTCAAGGCCGTCCTGCCAGCGGTTTTTCCCGCGGTGACATGCCTTATTTCCACTGGTACTGATACCAAAGTGAAGCAATTAGTGTGCGAGGTCGTGCGAAGAGTGGGCTCCATATATGGCATTTTATAATAATTAGCGGGGAAATCATAATTTGAGAATATTTCCTCAGAGGGTAAGAAATTTAGGAGAATTGTGAGTCGGTATGAGAGAGGATCTCGACATGATCTGAAAAATGGTTTTTAAAGATTCATTGAATTAGTGCTAAAGCTATGTTAAATTCTCCAGAATGAACTTGCAGTGGAAGCAATGAGGAGAATTACTCAACTACAAACGGGAATGGCTTGTATTAGCCTTAATTGCAAGCTATTCCCACTTTCACTATGGAAACACGAATAGATATTGTTTTATCACTTTATTTCAACTTTAGAAAACTGATGCAAACTTTTTTACATAAAACTAAGTATATGATACGAATTTTTGCAGAGCCCTCCTTTTGCTTGAGAGAAAACTCGACGAGAACATTTCGCAGCCGAGTTGACTTTCGCTCATAAAAAACGAAGGCGTGTAGCTCATTGTAAAAGTAACTTGTATTGTAATGTAGTAGTACGGCGCATGCTCACGTCACAACTTTCGGAGTGATTCACGAATACTTGCACTAGTCTGTGATTGGGTAAAGAGAATCGGAAAGTCTACGATTTCGGCGATATTTCGACGAGTTTTCCGAATTTCAGTTAAGTCTTAGTGAAATAACAGTAGTTTCTTGGAAGGCGTATACCAACCCAACCCCTACCCGCCCAATTACGAAAGAGGAAAATCCATTTGGTGTATTAGTTAGTGTTGTTCCGACGGCCATGTTAGAAAGCAGGATCTTTAAAATTTTAAGAGGACGGAAATAGGACCACTTTCACGGGTTTTATAAACTATTAACCTGATTTAATCGTACTAATATGACGGTATAACAGGGCAAATTTGAGAGACTGTATATCGTTTCATTTCAGTAGCTCGAAGAATGCGATACCGGGATACTAGGGAATACATTTACAATGTAAAAATACCTATTATCACAATTTAAGACAGAATTATAAATTTACATTGTGAAGGGAAGGGTTTTTTAGGCAAGCTATTGCACTGTCTAAATTGAATTAAATGTAGAAAGAGAACACTATAAATATGGTTTTGTATTTGACGCATTTAACTGACCAGTTATGTAGTAGAACATCGAGAAATAAAGGTTTATTAGGTTAAACTCTATATCTGTAGACGAATCTTTTCCTTCATTATATTGATTTCGTTATTAGTTTATAGCGGAACTCATACGGGAAAGAAAAGGAGACCCAACAATGAATTTTCTCATGGTTTTCATGGCTAGCGGTATTGCTCGTGGGCGCGTACGCACGACGATGACGGCGGAGTTGCCCAACATGGCGGCCATACTCCAGCTAATAGGTCGACAGAGACATGCACCCTCAGTTTGTAGCGTAGCTCTTTGATATTGGACATCCATGTACTGGTCAATTGACATCTGTCAAAACAAGGTTTCCGCTGACTAGTATCACGTGACCATATCGCAGACTCAAGTTTAGAGCTCATCAAGGTCACGTATTTTTTAAGTTGACCGCTGACCATGTGCTCGTTTTCGATTAGATTGCGGGCTCATGTCAGGTCAGGTTAACTTGCTAGCTGGGTTGTTCGGAAGTCGGTTAACGCTAACCCAGGATTATAAAAGTTAACCGAAGTATAATTTTTCTTGTATACAAATGTTTTTCACTGCTTTTTGTGTATTTTGAGGATCAGGTTCTTACCGATAGTGCTAGCACTTTTTTTGGCATTATTTTGTCTTCGCGAGCATTTTTTTTTACATTTTATCCCAAAAAGCACTGCTAGCATTATTTTTGATTTTCGACTGATTATTTGTATAATTTTGTGTTAAAAAGCACAATCTGACTATATTTATGGCGTCCAAAGCCTCCCAGATGCATTTTGCCCTCATTTTAGTCAAAGGAGCCGAGGAGGCCAGGGGAATAGGTTTGATAGGTCAGCGGTTGCCTTCTAGAAACCCAGTCCATCACACTCGTTCCAAGATGGCGTCATCCACGTTGTCATCGAGTAACAATGGAAGTCAGCCAGAATGGACTAACGGAAAAAAAAAAAACATCGATCGTTACATTTTGTTGTTGAAAAATGTAACTTAAAATCTGAAAAATGTAATATTCTATGTTCAAAAAAATCAGAAAAAAGTGAGCATTTATATGTAACCCACGAGCACTTTTTAAAAAAATTAGCATTATTTTAGCACTTTTTTGGCAAAAAACAAGCACTGCTTTAAGCATTTAATGCTTTTTTTTACGAGCACTATCGGTAAGAGCCTACCTACGTGGACCTTAAGATAATTGAAACTCAAAACAGAAGGCCAAACAACAGAAATGGAAAACTCCACCGTAAAGTTTCAAAACTCAAATTAAAATTCTCGCCTATCTTGGTTTAGCTTAATCGGGCCTTCAACAACCCAGCCCAGGAGCTCTGCTTTTAGGCTCGGCTAAATCTATATATTATGGGTTATTGACCAAGCGTCAGGTCAAGATGGCTGGATATGATTTGGATTATTGTTCTCTCTTGCGTGTTTATGGACCGAGGTGGAGTCGAGGTCCACAAACACGCCAAAAAGAACAAGGTCAATATCAAGCCATCCTGACCGAACAAGCTTGGTCGATAAAGAACCTATTATATAGAAAAAAAGAACACTATTTCTTGCGGGACACAGCGGGTAGTTCCGAGCAGGCGAGATAGCGCCATTTGCCCGCACGGGTAGCCAATCACAGCGCAGGATTCGGTTCATATTGCTAACCATATAATAAGGGCTTTAATTTGTTTCCCAAAGCTGTACTGTCGAAAACCACTGTAGAAACCGATATCGTTTTAGAAACGGACGATTGTTTATCCTAGTTTTTCTGACGGGAATTTTACTATTTCGGTTTGTTTGTTCCGAAAAAAGTAAAATCCTAATCACGTAAGCTAGTGCTTACGTGTACGCTGAATTTGTTTATAATGCTTTGACGATGCACAACTGAGGTCAACTGAGATCGCGGTCTTTTATGAGATCTTTCGTCGTCATGTGACGGGTTTACTTCGGGCAGCAGCCAGCCCGTTGATCCCTTGACAACTGTATTATCCCTTGACGATAACTAAAAAGATGATGGAATAAAGCTATTGTTAGGGGTGAGTGAGTGGTGAACAAAGGGTTATAAGTTTGGATGTTGAGCACATGACCGAACCATAGGATAAAAAATACATCCAACTTTAATAACAAAATCCCAATAAAATTCTTCTGGTTTCCAATAACTTTGTTTATTTCGTTTTCTTCAAAGAACTTTAACATTATTATTAACAGAACAATTTAGACAATTTTTTTTCCAGACGAAAAAAGTGAATAATTCAAATGCGCCTTGACGGCTACCAGCCATTCTTGTTCTTTCTTCGTTTTTTCTTGGGCTTTGGTCGCCATATTGGTTTCTTTGGAGCAGGGGGCAAATTGGCCGCAGTTATCCTGTCTTTGCGAGCTTGCCTGCAAAAAGACAACCAGTAAAATTAGACAGTTTGCGTAATCTAAGTAACTTTTAATACATGTGGCTTTGCAATTGGCAATATCAATAACTGATCAAATCAAACAACGTGTTTAATTGCAGCTGTTGTGTTCGGGGTCACTTAAACAAAAGAGACCAATCAGATTACAGCACACGAACGATGAATCTACCAACTTAAGTCGTTTGGAGTAGTCAATCAAAATCCAGTCAAATCCAAAGCCTCCTGGCCTTAACTTATTTTCCCGCGCTTAGAATCGGTGGAAATTTTCATTTGCGCCGTTCGATGATTGTATTATTCGCGTTTTCTGTGATGTGCAGGGTGTGGCACGTTATTCCGGCCTCTGCAAGTCTCTGACCTGTCTGCTGTCCTTAAAACCCGATTACTGTGTCAAAATTTAGCGACACGAAACTAATCAAAATCTCTTCTTCAAAGAAACTGGTTTCGTACAGTTTTCGTCATTAATGCTCCTATAGGTGTTGACCTTAATATATAGGATCATTTACAGAAACTGGTTGATTTTTGGTGTTTTCGATGTCTTTCTTTTCTTCCTCTGTATATTGGAGGTCTGGGGTGAGTGTCTTTTGGAAAGCTCTAACGTCACGCTGTCGATAACGAGAGTAGACTGGAAAAGATATTAAATGGCCATTAAAACAGAAGTTCCGTCAAACAACTCACCATAGTCGTCGAATGAAGCGGACTGTACATGTAACCAACAAGTAAATGACAAGGAGAGCAAAATTCACGACAAAAACAGTGGACATCATGTAGAAGACATCTTGCCAAGTGGAGGCAGCAATGCGAGCTCCAATATGATTCACATGGCCTGTAGGGAAATAAGTATAAGCCAGATAACTAAACAGTGTAAGTCAGAAGAAACCAAAATGATAGAGGCGTATTGAGTGGGAGCGCTTTTTCAGTCTCTTCTAGTTTTACGTACGGAACTCGCCATGTTGTTTTCAAATAATTGAATTATGCGTTTCTACCAAGTACACTTCGCTGTTAAGGTCTGACAATACCAAAAAACAACACAACTGACTGCTTTTATCAGCGTAAACATCTACGGTCCTTAATCTGTACGTGTAGCAGGATATCTTCTGCTTTTCTTTACTTTCCTTTTTCGTTATTTTTTTCACTCAAAGAGGAAATAAACGACCTGAACTTAAATGAAAAAACGAATAGCATAGTAGAAAACAGAACGGGATCAGTAATGTTCACTAGATTACTAATATTTGGGCGATGCTTCACTAGCTACTTGTTCACAAATCAGTCGAATTATTATCACAGCGATCAACTAGGTTCTTCATCACTTACTGTCTAAATATCCGTAATAGAACTTGACAACACCATCAGTTACATAGTTGCCGGGAACAAACAGTCTTCCAGTCCATGTAAGTCCGTTCCAGATCCACTCCGCCAGCCATGTAATTCCATTCCAGGTCAAATCGGCCAGCCATGCAACACCATTCCAGACCTCATCGGCCAGCCATGTAACTCCATTCCAGACCCCATCAGTCATCCATGCAGCTCCATTCCAGACCTTAGTAGCCAGCCACGTAACTCCATTCCAGACCCTGTCAGCCATCCAAGAAAATCCATTCCAGATCTCATCAGCCAACGATATAACTTTGTTCCAGATCCTCTCGGCCAACCATGTCATTCCATTCCAGACCCCAGTAGCCATTGCCACCGTAATGCCATAACATTTGTTCTGTGCACCTGTCACCATTGCCCATGAAAAGTTCCAAACCCTTGCGATCAATCCAGGAGACCTGGGTCTGAATGATTCGAAGTCCTGACACGTGGCTTTTCGGGGATATTTAGGACATCCTTTGAACTTGTGCATCTGCCAATAGATTTGACAAGAGATTTCTAAAACCGTCTTCCATATAGACAGGAGCCATAATCGCTCCTGATATAGACCAATGTTTATAGTTTGCTAGGTGTGAAAGTTATATTAAAAGCTCTCCGGCACACAGATTACTTATTCTTACCTGAGAACTTCTTCCCAAAGCTTGTCAACAAATATGAGACTTACTAAATTTTCACGACAGAGAAATATATCAACCTCATTTCGCAAAGATGAACGTTCAATACCTTGCCATGTTCGGGTGAGCTGTTGATATCTGCCGAGCCTATGTTCTCAGTGAATTCGAAAACCAATTCCATGTCCAGTCTGATGGAATTGATTTCCATCTTAACCACGTAATCCTGTAACAAGAAAATAGTAATATTAGCATACTATTGGAGAAGCGGGAGGGGGGAGGGGGGAGGAGGGGGGATTTCCTGGTCCTGCAAATGACGTTTCTCTTTTATCGGGTTTCAAGTGACCGCCATGATCATTGTGATGGTCTCTCTTTTCGCTGTACGGTAAATTGGAGAAATTTATGCGGAAGACCAGTGTCGATTCTTGTAGGAGCTTATGTCGGTTTGTGTAGCATTCAGCGACTAGGAGTATTTCTACTTTTGCAAGGATGGGATAATAATCCATCGCAAGGTTACCCTCGGCCCAGCATTAAATTTTTATACACCAGGATGGAGTGAGGCACCGTGGCAGTAAATTGTCTCGCCCTGGGGTCGGAGCTCGGACCAATAGATACGGAGTCCAGCGCAATCAAAATTCGGTGGACAACATAACGCGCCGCGCAACAACAACAACAACAACAAAATTAACAACAACAACAACAACAACAGCAATTGCAACTGGCCAAACAAACAGAGAACAATGCAGTATGGCCTTGCGCCAGGTTTTTACAAATATACCCACCTCATTAATCCAGCTTCCAGTGATGGTCGTACCATGGATAAAATCCTTGAAGAAGAAATCCTGTTTCTCAACAGATTGTGGAGTTTCTGTGAAGATGAATTTACATTAATTGTCTCATTATGCATCTCGGTTAAAACAAAGAAGCTTTTTCACTTGAAGGAGTAGTTTAAAAGGCCAGAATAAAGAAAACAAAAGGAAGCGTGAGTACTGTACTAAACAATTGTTTGTCCACTAACAAACAAATGGAAAGAACAGAGCAACGGTTTCAAAAAAATACAGTGGCGTTGAGCTGGGAGTGAACTTAAATGCAACCGTTTAAGCGCGCGCTTTACAGAGAAAAAACGGAAGAACGCTCGTGCGCAAGTTCCCACGTGAAGATTTCCATGACAACCATAGTTGTTTATGTTTTCTAAAAAGTGAAAAAAACTTTTGTCTGTTAACTTTCCCCAGAATGAAGAGCACACTTCTCGTTTTTAAAGACTGTGGTGAATTGTTTCTTTCGCATTCAGCGGATAACAACTACATGATTTGTTTAGAAACACGAGTATCAATAATGGGAAAAACGCTTGTTGTTAGAGTGTAGGGTAAAGTTTTAGAGCGACAAAAAAGAAAAAAAGAAAAAAAGAAAACATGAATAGAAATGAAACGCATTAAAGCTAAGACTTACCGTCTCGTTTTCCAGAGTGCGTAAGATACGCTAAAAACAAGAAAAATGTCAGCGCCGAAAGTGGAAATATCACCTTCATGCTTGCCAACAAAACTTCTTTTTTCTCACGATGAACTCACAACTTGCTCGTTCCGTGAAAAAGAGCGAAGTGAAAAACGACGTCACAGTGACTGTCTTATGACGCAGCGCGCGCGGAACATTCTGACTCCTTCCCAGATTACTTCAACGAAGTCAGTTCAGTTTGTAGTCATTTTCTGAAACCATTTTGTTTATTTAGACAGAAAATGTCCTTACATGTAGAGGTCCTTCGCTCATTTGACCGAAAGTCGCGATGAGGGAAACACATCAGGCTTTTCAGTCTACTTCTGTCTATACAACAACGCTTGTTCTATACACGTGTAGGTTTTTGGCATTAGCCTTCAAGCATCATTTTGCGGAGAAATTGGAAAACTAGAAATTAAAACAGTATTGTTCATATCTTTGTTCTTTTAGCCGTTCAGTAATGAATTATCTTAGTCGCGTCGCATCTAGGCTCGACAGCATCGTTGAATAGCCGAGCGCAAAATATTTGTGTTTTAAGGTAAATTTTGGAAAACAGATGCGAAGACGGAAAGGATAGGGGAATCCAGGGCGAGATATTGTGGAGTGGGCCGGACCAAAAGACTACGTTTGAACTAGGTCAAAAGCAACTTAAAATATTAATGGCCAAAGCGAATTAATTTTTTTTTTAAATTCAATGTTGTGTGCGTTTGTCCTGACGAATTGTATCTGTTGTTATAGTGATGTTTACTATTTACTTACTGGTGTCAAAACTCATTCACCTTGGCTATTAAACCAATGATTTTCATGGAAATGGAGAAGAACTTGTTCTATTGTTAGTCTGTTTTTCTATGCGCCGATTCACTTACAAGATTTCTCTTGACAAGAAAGTTAGCGTTTGAAATTGCAGTTATATTATAAATAGGGGTGAAAGAATTTTCTAGCCACGCCCACAAAACATTATCATGGTACACTCTAGGGGTTGTTTTCGAACTTTCCGACGAGCACCCCCGTCCCTTTTATATGGGATTCCACCCGGGTGGCAATGGTGTCCTGATCTGACAGTTCTGCTTTGTGCGTAATCCGACTTAAACATAGCCTGTTTACCTACGCCTATAATTCTAGACCGCTCTGTTGTGTAGGACAAAACCGGGTTTGAGTAGCGTAACAAACAAAAATAACTGAAAGAAAGAAGGAAAGAAAGGTCGTGGATCATTCGGGGATAGAAGCTGGAATGTCAGTTCCGATTTGAATTAATCGCGTGCAAGGATCTGTATACGTAATCAGAAAATTCCCCCTCAGTCAAAGGAAAAGAAGCTAAAAGAGGTTTCGCTGCGCTAGTCTGTGTCAGCGCGCCACATTCGATTCCACATGCGAGCCTGCGATCAGTGAAGCCGCTGATTATGGCGGCTCTTGGGGAGCAGTTTTGTTTATCTCTAAATTTCAGCTCGGAAAAGCTTGGTCCAGATGTTCTTTGGTATAATCCACCACAGCAGTATAAACTACGCTGCAATGGCGACACAGGATTAAAAGTTTTATCGGTATGTCCCCATATCTAGTAATAGTAAATTATGCATAACATCCAATTAAGGTCTACAAATCGGTATCTCCTAGAGTCATCAACAGATGAGCTCAAGTAATTAAGATCTTCTCAATAGCATTTCACCCGGTTTAGCTGGAAAAACCATGAATTCTGATAACGAGAAAATTTAAGGCCAAAGTCAAAGAGGGTTGAAAGTGACGCTTACGTACTAGACAACGTTGTAGAATAAACTTGTTCCTTCAGTTGATAATATTTGACTTATTTAAGAAGCTTTAAAAGGTAGAGCTGAGTTTCTCTTTGCTTGGTTCTTGGTATAATATTCCTATGAAGATCAAAATTTGCATGGTTATAATACTTTTGAGTTTGCTCAAAATTAAAGATTGGATAAATGGAGCAGTAGCTAGGCATGCCAATCCAAGTTTGCTGAATTTCCATAATACATCATATTAAAATGGTGTCCTTCTTTTCAGAAAGGACAAACAGATTTTTGGAAGAGGTTTGTTTTAAAAAATTGTTTATAATAAGCATCATAAATTATCGAAGTGAAACACTTTAAGAATTATTTCTTTTTATTGCTCTATCTTAAGGTTTGTGCCAAAATATTTTTATGTACACTGCAGTTAATGCTTTTTTGGGAGCAATTACAGAATACCCGGCCACTTCATTTACATGTGCCAGTGTGCTTTCAAGAACGAGGTATATAACAATAGTTGCTATTCTTATTCAATGAGATGCTAATAAGTGGCCGGGTATTCTGTAGTTTAGCCCTTTTTTGTTCTCTGACTTGGGTTTGCAAAGCATCTAGCATACCATTGTAGTCTTTCACATACACTGGCATCCTTAGCTTAAAAAGGTTGACCTTGGAGCTCAAAGCTTTGGTCTAGAATGTGCAAAGAATTTGTCTTGTGGTCTAAGTTTCATGGTAATGAATTGTCGAAAGTGGCACACTTAATCAAAGGTACAGATAATTTGCAACAGTTTCTTCTTAAGGTTACTCTAAACCTTCGTGGGGCTACTTTTTCCAAATTTTCTTTTTTCCAACCAAATTAAAGTTCATTATTCAAGGTAACATTTCCAAAAAATGAAAATAACATATTAAAATGTCCGTGAGTTATTGCGAAAAAGAGGTTTTTTAACAAAAGTTAATAAACCGTCAAGGTGTCATAATCCCCAAAAGGCATGGACTCCTCAGCGACCTTTTCGTGGCAAATGACTTAATCCAGAGATCCTATATCAAATACTTTCAATTTGAGATTTCATGTCGGTCAAGAATGCCTTTTTGTAATCACACTTCGGCAATTGCTCTTAAGTTTCTTTTTGTCTTGTTGCACATCGCTTTTCTCCGTTTTGCCCTTTATTGTTGACCACCGGCCTAAAACATATGCACCTAAAACGTGACTGTAACACTATCGCTTTATCACGAAGCTCAACTTTCCTTACTCTGAACACTAGGGGTTCTGTTATTTCATTGGCTGGCGGCATTTTGAGTTGACATGTCCCTCTGAGAAGGCATGACATGTTTATAAATCTTTACAAGGCGAAAACTTGCACTCGTTTTTTGAGAGAATCCCTCCTCTTTAAATGAATTAATAGGGTATTTAGAATCGACAGTTTTCCTTGAAATTTGGCCAGAACATTCACTGATAGATATGGAACAAAAATGTGTCAGTGAATTCTCTTATTTCAAATACTTTTCTTGTGGCGGTCTCTAACGCAACATGTTATGCGAATTTTTTGATAGTGGAACTTGACAGATCTATAAAAAGATAACCAATAGAAATGAAAGAAAATGCTGACATACTTTGAGAGATTGATGCTTTGTGATTAACACTGCACAGTTATTTTGCATCAACGACTGCATTTGATACCCAATTAATTCGCCGGAATTTCAGTCGGTCGTTTTGGCGTTAACGGCTTTTGCCACCTTAGGAAAGCAGTCATCAAAAAAGAATATAATTTTATCGAATTCTACATTTTATAACCTTTCTATTGATATATAGTTTGTGGGGGTTTCCTTCAAAACAGTGCGCATACGAATTTTTTTCTGGAGGACACCTGCGAAGGTTTGAAGTAACCTTAATGAAGTGGGATGCTAAATGGATGTGACACAAGAATGCGATGCTAAGTGGACACTAGGTGGATGTTGTGCTAAGTGGGTTACCAGCAATTTTCTCTACAGAGTTAGGCTTCTTTCTAGAGTTAGAAAGTGGCATTGGCAGGATGCCATCTATTCCGAAAGCATTATTTCACAATAATATCAGACTGTTAATTGTAAGCCTTAGGACATTTTCAGTGTTCCGAAATTCCCGAAATAAGGTAACTGACTCTTATTTTATCTAAATTAGAACTTACTACAGCCCAGAAATCATTAAAGACAATGGGCATTTGCTTCATCTTGTGGTCAAACAGACAAATAGCATCATAGAGACATCGTTTGAACTAACAGCTGTGAACCAGTTTGATCAGGTTAGTCAATGGCATCTGGATCTCTGAATCACAACTGAAGTTATCTCTTCATCACGTATACCAAAACCACTCATGATTTTAGAAAAAGTTCTGTTTGAAATCCATGATCACTGACCATCTTCTCTTTCCTGAATAGCAAACCTAATTTTATACAGGGGCAAGCTGTCACTTCTTTCACAACCTCATTCTACCAGCTGTATTGAGTCTTAATTGTGAGATTTAGTAGTATGATGTTTATATCTGCAGGCTGGTATAATGATAAGAGTAGATGGTGATCATTGGATAAAGACAGTAAGTATTACCTGCTGATGCTGCGTAAGACATTGTTTTATGGTTATGTGAATCACATTTACTAGTCCTTTTCAAGCATTGTAAAATAACCCTGACTTTAATCTTTTATAAGGAATAGAAACCTTTGCAACATATCTGGGAAATTTTTGTAAAACTGTAAATGTTAGGAATGTCTCTGTGTCTCTGTCCTTATTTGCAGCCTTCCATAAAATTTCCTATAGAAAATAAACCAAATTGAAGGGTCTATTATAAGATAGCAAGTGTTTGCAACTTAGTTGGTCAGATTTAGAAGTGTTGTTGCTGTTTAAATTAAAATAGGGTAGTGGTAGTCAGGAGCAAACATTGTAAGATAATGGTTTGACACTGACTATTTTTTGATGTTTCATTAAAGACGTTTTGGCTGGTGCTTGAGCACTCGTCAGTTGAAATATTAATGTTAGTAAGCATGATTCAAAGAGCAGCACGTCAAATGTGCACTGAAGAAAATTCTGTGTGAAGTTTCAGGGAAACGTAGCACAAGACTTATGCAGGTTCCAAAGACTTGTAGACTTCTGGTGATGTGGTCATTTCCAGATTGTGGATCCTTTATTGACTTTGACGCTGTTGTTGTTGTTTATTTTCATATTTCCAAACTTGGAAGGGTTTAGAGTATGTTGATGGAGCATGTTTCATGAGTTGTGTAGTGACAAACTACTGGAGTGACTGGTCAACACAGGCCTGGAACAACAACAAATTGGCAATTAGAATTCACAAGATACAAGATGATTATGTGGTAAGCTGGAACATGACATGATGTTTTATGGCAATTTGCATATGTTTGTTGTTAAGCTGAGAAGGCAATTTAGGCTAGCCTAATGCAATCCTGTACATGTGTATTGAGATGCTAGCTATATACTACATAGTAGCACTACTGGAGAGGTTTAAGTTTTCAAAGTGCAAATTATCGTCAGGTATCTTGGTTAATGAAAGCAAAGAATTGAGGGGTCAGATTGAGGGGTTGGTAAGAGACAGAGGACTTATTGTGTAATTCCATTTTCTGTTACATGACACTCCCTATTCTTTGTCCCTGCTGGGACATAAGGCCATATAAATAATTGCTGCATAAGTCAGCATGGAATTTGCTTCTCCCTGCAGACAGTGCCCTAGAGGTTTGTCAGCCTATCCCCAGAGTTTTAAAGTTTGAATTTATTTAGATGCCTATGTCATTTATTGACCAGGCTTAGTCTCCACTGATTTTCACAATTAAATCCTGTGTGCACTGGAAAATTATCAAACATTTTTTCTTTCTGTAATAGATTGAGAGTAAATTACCAAACGGAAGCTCTGATGAATGGAAATTTGTTCGAATTTGTCATCTGGACTCCAGAGGGAACGCAGTGAAGATTGGACTGTACTGTTGTTCTCCTACTAAAGAGGGAATGAGTGTGGTGTTCGATCAATTAAGCATTCAACATTCCGATGGCTCATATAGTCACAAAGCTTCTTAGAAATTAAATCATTTTGAACTTTAGATATAATAAAATTGATTTTGATTTTTCACAATCCTCAAGGTATGTTAATACATTCATACTCAAATTTAGAATTGAAAAAAAAAATCACTTTATATGCAGTTGACACAGGGTTAGATTGATGGGGGCTGGGTGGGGGCAAAAATTGGACTTGAGCACAAAACTTTTACTTTTATATCATGCTATTGAAAATACCCCATTGACAAGAATTCATCCCCTGCCCCCAATATTTATTATCTCCATGTTTTTCAAGCTTAGAAATCAAGCATCATGTATATAAATTATATTTACCAGTTAGAATGGGACTCATAAAATTCCTGGAATTTGCCTTCAGAAACAAAATCTAAATTTTTTTAATTAAAACCAAACAGAATATACAATTTGTGGAAGATCATTGTTTTGACTTGTTGAGGATTTAACATTTTTTTCTTTGTCGTATTACTTGTTGCAAACTGAGTACATTTACTTCTGACAATATGATCACAAGATGACATTTACCATTTTTAATTTTTTCCCTTACTTGATGTTTGATCCTAGTAAGTCTAGTAATATGTAGCCTGTGGTGGCTGCACACAGACGTGTCACAAAATCCCTGGTATGGTCTGTCCACCAGCCCTATACTGGTGGTTTAGACTGTCTGCGACGCAGGCTAAGCAATACAACGTTTTTTCAAAACAAAGCAAAACATTGTAATTACTTTGTGTCCTAATTCACACTTACATTATACATGCATTTTTGATAACTGGTATATATAGCTGAAATTATAAAGAATTTGTTATGTATTATTTATTCAACTTTAGGAAACTTCAAACAAATAAAGCACATCAGAAAACAAATGTTTTGCCATCTGTACTTATCTTGAGTGACTGTAAATATTATAAACAGAAAAAATCAGCATGTTTACAAATTTTTGGCCCATATAATATCTAAAACTTATATTTAACAAAATTAAATTAGTCAGCGACTAGATTTGCAAATATAACTGTTAGGATAAGCGGAAAGGGCTAATTAAAAGTACGTGTCACAGGTCAGATCACAGGTCACAGGCTGGACAAAATAAAACAAGTAAGTTACCGATGTCACACTCATCTAAATATTTTTTTCATTCAAACAAAAAGTAAGCCTCATGGCTCGATTCATCATGCCAAATTTTGTAAGTATGCGAAGTTTCATAAGAATCCGTTGCAAACTCATGAAAAAATTTGTGGCCCCAAACTTGACAGTTTTTGCAAAGAGAATGTTTCCTCAGTCGGGGAAAACCGTTGCTTTGGAGCACATCTGTCACGCTACGGAGTCACGCGAGGACTTGTGACATGACAATACCAGCTATATAAAGTACTCGTTGAAACACGTGCAAGTAGACAATATGGCGGCGTCCTCGAAACTCTACACACACGTTACAGTACAGTGTAAACGTTTGTAGGGAAGATTTCAAATGTAAAAAGAAGCATGAAGAAAAGAAAAGGTGGAGATGCAGACGAAGACGGAATGCCGCAAAGGAAGAGAAAGGCTTCTAGTCTTGTAGACGAGAGGCAAAACAACAACAAACCGAGTGAGTTTTTGCGCACGGTGAAGGGGTTGTTACAGAGAGAACAGACAAGACTTGCGGGTATGTTTAAATTAGGAAAGAAATATCACTTTTAACTTTTTGTTTTCCATAATAATACCGTTTTTGTTCATTCTACAAAGGCTGAATAAACAGATGTAAAAAGATTCGTAATCTTATAGTACTGGAGAATGTCATTATGTACGATAAGAAGCTTATATCAATTAGCATGTTGTTTGCTTTGATTTTTCTGCTTGTTTTTGTAAGGTTTGAAAAAACTTTTGAATGCACTAAATGGATCGCAAAATAAGGAATCAGTGGAAAGCATCGTCAAGGAGGGAGCAGAGTTTCAGGAGATTTTCAAAATTTTAGAAGGAGGCCGACACAATCTTTCTCAGCTTGAGGTAGAGTTGATATACAAGTACACGTGGAACTTTTATTTTTCATGTTATGTCCAATGAAGTGCATAAAGTGTTGCTATGATGCTACATTGCCTTTTGTTTTTATTATTCTTACAAGCTTCCTCAGACTCTGACAGTGCTAAAACACCACCATATGACACTTGACGACTGTCTTTCTTGCTATAGATCCAAACATGCCTGGAGATCTTGGAAAGTATTTTGTTGTTCACTGCAGCCGAAAGCCATCTCTCCTCAAGAACAGGGATGTCAATAGTACAACGAGTCCTGCAAAGTCACTTAAGTCTACTTTATTCATGTTTGAACCCAGCAAATCCCCCTGAAGTTATAAAGTCTGCTTTGAAACTTCTCACAGCCATGGTTACACAGGGGTCCTCGGCTGTGAGGGAAGTTCAACGGTCATTTGACTTTACCCTTAAGTCCCTCTCCTCACTACCAAACAAACGTGACAGCAAGGTACAGTATATATCAATTCTGTATTTACTCAGTACTTAAATGTTTTAGAGGTCATAGGAAAGAGAGAGGTGGGGAAAGACTATAAGAATATTTCATTGCATGTATCTGTACTTCCTTATACAACAAGATAGCATATTTATATTTTGATAAGTAATTTTGGTTATGATAATGATGATGACAATGATGATCATGCCCACGCACTCGTTCAGTGGAAATGAGAATGCTTGCATAAAATGTTCACATGTAATACATGCCTTTTGGGTTCAATTTTACCCTTGGTTCAATCTGATAATTTTCTTTGTTTTATTATGTAATATAAAATTGCACGAAGGTTAAAATTGAACCACCACATATACACACAGCACATAGCACAGGCCAGTATTTCCATGGCTGATTGGCTCGCTAAAACCCATTTCCACTATTTGTGTCAAGCTCTGACTGGTCACTTGCATGCTTGTACAGTGTACATGAAAACATTAAAATGTAGAAAGTGTCTTATTTCTGAGAAATTTATGATTGTTACCTTGAATGTTTTGTTACTCAGTCAGTGCAAGATGTCAGGACTTGTTTCATATACTTATGTCTCTCATTCCTGATGTTTGGTGACTTGGCTGTTATGAAGCAGATCTTAGAACTGAAAGGTAGTTTGCATTCACTGTATAGATGTAGCAAGCATGACGAGAGTAACTGGGACTAACTAAAAAGATGAGAGTAACTGGGACTAGCCCAAGTGATTATTATGGGATTAAGGAAAAGGATCTCATGAGGAAAAACAAGATAGTAAGAAATGACAGTAGAGGAGAAAGGTTTTGTTAATGTAGTTTAGTAGTTGTTTTTGCGTGATAAAAGTAGTGTGCAACATAGATACATGTATAGGCTGTCTTAATGAGTGGAGATGGAAAATCATGTGAATGTAAATTTATTCCACAATAATAGGCCTCTGAAAATACCCTTGTAGAACATTCATTCTAATAGAAGCCATGTGTCTACAACATACTCCACTCAATGTATGTACAACACCACAGCAATGATGTTTATTTTGGCCATTAAATGTGTACCATTTAAAACAATCAAATTTGTCACCTTTGCAAATTGATGTTCCCCTAAATTAGTTACTTCAATTTGTTTTGGAGACACTTGCAAGCAGTCATGAACAAGCTTCTGTATTAAGTAATATACGAAAAAAGACTCTTGTAGGGACTGTAGGTGACTTCCACAATCCCCTTTACTGTGGATGTGGCATCTAAGGAAGATCTATATTATTGTACACACCCAGCTGGAAAAATGGTGTGAGCTCTATTAAGTCTAACTTACAGTTACTTAATTAGTCAGTTAATTATGATCTACTAAAAACAGAGCTTCAATAGTAAGAACAGATCAACAATGGTACATGTACTTGACACTCACTCTGAGGTCTTTTAGCAAACAATTAATGGTACTGTAGGTACCTCAGGAGATCTGTTAGTATGGAAAGATTAGATGTACCTTTAGTAAGTTACTTAATGTCTATCAGTGAAGTTTTAATCATTTCCCGACACCTTTTCTGACCCTAGGATTCCTTCAGTCAATAATGAAAGGTCTTCAGTTTGATGCACCAGATGTAGTTAACACTGTGTTGTCAACCCTTCAAGGACGAGTAAGTAAAATAACAACTTGCTCTTAGCTAGGGAAGGGTTTTTAAACTGGGTTTATTGTAGGTGGGTAACATAATGTTGTTTTAGCAAATATGCATACCGTCCCGCAGCATAGCTGACCAAGGCTACAGCGTACATGTATGTTGTAGGTCAAAATGAAATTCAGGTTAAAATGATTTTAATCTAGTTTGATTCTCAATTTCCTTTGTCTTCTAACCCTAATTCTTCATGAGCCACGAATAATTAGGGTTAAGAGACAAAGGAATTTCATTTTAACCTGATTTTCATTTTGACCTACAAGATGTATATGAAGGAGATGGTGATTTTTGCCAAACCTGAAAGTCTAATGTAAAACAATGCTATTACCAGTGTTTTAATTGTTATGCTGAAAATCAACTACAAATTCTGCATTTTCTTTTAGGTGGTACAAAACTCTGGGATAACAAAGAAAACCAAAGTGCAGTTCTTCAACTCATATGTCCTTTCACAACTGGCTAATCTTTATCAGTATGTTAAGGATGCCAAGGAGGAGAACAACAACAAGGAACAATCTGATAAAACAGTGCGTCACAACGTCCATGAACTGCTATTGAAGATCTGTGGGTCACTCAAACTTGGAATTTGTTTCTCCAATACTACTGGAGCATTTGCTACCAGGTACAGTCTTTTCATTTGTATGGAGTGATTTTGAATTCTCTTATCGTGAGTCTGAAGTACCTGTGTCAGGTATAGGCAAAAATTCACCTGTATGACATTAGGCATACCTGTACTGCACAATACAATATGGCTGTAATTCCTAATTAATAAGAATGTTATCTTAACAATTAGATCATAAGCTCTAAATCTCTATTAAACAATTAAATTATGAGCTTGAGATTTCCATCGTGCGATAGTTGATGTGGGTGCAGACCTAGTCAACTATCACACATAGAAATCGAGAGCGAATAATCTAATTATTTTAGTATAATCTACTAGTCGTCAAAACTTTATTCAGATCCTTTTCACAGACAATTCGAAAACGCAAAGAAGCAGCCGTCATTTTGGTAACAACTGCACACTGCTATGCTACTCACTGTCTATCACAGAATAGGAAGTGTGTTGCGTAGCCAATCAGGGAACGGCATTTGTGATAGAACGCTAGTGGATTTATTCCAATGTGTGATAGATGACAAGGGCGCAGCCCAAGTCAACTAGAATAACACAGAAATGTAGAGCAAATAATGATTAATCAAATTGTTCTTATTAGTATAACTCTACTAGTTGTTTAAAACTGCATCTAAACCCTCTTCATAGACACTTTGCAGATGCAAAAAAATTGACTGCAATCTTGTTAACAACTGTGTACTGCTTTCATGTAGAGCTCTACACACTATCTACAATAGAATAGATAGTGAAAAGAATGGCCAATAAGAGGTAATCATAATACAATACTAGTAGATTTATATATTAAATGCACATGTATGTAGATGTGTAAAGTAATATGTACATGTACATGTAGATGTGTGATTAATTGTAATTTTTGTTTTGTCAGGAGTAATAACCCAGTGTTATTGAAGTTCCTTCAAAGCTTAACTTCAGTAACAACAGATGTACTCATCCACGAACTGGTCATCACTGTGTTATCTTGCTGTCAAGATTTGGTCACACCTTTTCTTTCAAGTATGTCAGCAACATATGAACCCAGGCTTTCTATGCCATGGATTGCAAATATGAATCTGGTAACAAAGGTGAGAAAATGATGACGTAAAGTTCAAGGAACAATAAATATGTGACCTTTCACGCAAAAACGTGCTTTAACAACTCTCCGTTACATGAGTGAAACGAACGGCTCTCAAATGGGTTACAAATGGGTCACCAAGCCATTTGAAACGGGTTTCAATGATTGTTCGAATGGGTGATTAAGTATTTCAATTGCCGTTTACCATAGACATTCATTACAAGCCGTGGCAGTGATTCTGATGATTCTTTGCTGCTTAACAAAAGGTTTAAAGATCAGTATGTGTAATGCCTTTCGAAGAGCTCTAGCTACACTGTACATACATGTACATGTATAAGCTCGGCTCTTGTTCTTGTTGGGTGAGGCTCTTAATTCATTCAGTGGTATCAAAGTTTCTCTCCAATGAGCTGTATATTAAGAAGGTTGGTACTCAACAAAAATCAGCGAAGTCTTTATGCTGCCAGGGATAACTTGTTTTTGGCTAGTATACATGTATATCCCATTTACAGGAAGAAGTAATTTGCTACCCCATGCTTCAGGAACTGAGTTAAAGTGCTGATACTGGTTTTCATATCATTACATGTAACAGTATAAATAGTGATTCATCCCCCAAAAATAATTGTACCTGTATGTCATGGTCAATTTTCTTGGGTCTTGCCATCTCAATTTTTTGACTATAATGATGCAATTGTGGCTTCTTTTGCAAGGCTGAGAAAGTCTCTGGCTCGCACGGTATAAGTCTTCCTGTCTCATAAAGTCTTGGTCTTACCACTTGCTACCCATCATATTAGCAGTGGATCAGAAGTTGTAGATGTATTTTTTTGGACTAAGTAGTGGTATTCATGAAGATATGCTCTAAAGACAAGAATTGAATCAACTTGTTCCATGTCAGGCTTGCCCCTTCATTCCTGGTGAACATAGGGCTTGACCCAATTTATAAAATCTGTTGGTTTTGATTTTGTAGATTTACATGGCACTGCCTCAGCCTTCACAAATGCTGGAGAAATCTGGTTTGAAGATGTCAGCAGAAATGCTACCAGCCTTGATCAATGTAGTTGTTCCTTTGGGAGTAAGCCGGATAGGCTTAAGTCGTGGAGTTCAGGTAATTTAGTTGAGAAGTTGTTACAAGACATTACTGCCTGAAATCATTTGGACAATTGATATAAATTACGTGAACTGCAACCTTGGGCAGAATGTATACAATGCCCACAGGAGGAATGAGACTAAACTGCCTGGCTAAAAAAAAAAACTTGTGTGGGTACGATTGAAGACCTTGCATTGTTGTAATATTACTTACATGCTTCATTTGAAAACCATCAGTTTACACAGGGTTTCATTGAGGACCAGGTAATGGGCAATTGACCGACTTTGAGGATGATTTTGCCCACCTGGTGTGACCATCTAGTGGAAAGTTTTTCTTATAATTAATAGAGAAGTGTAGTTCAAATAGTTTTGCCCGCCTGTGAAAGCCAGTTGCGCTCTTGCTGAAAATGTAATGAAACCCCTGTTACAGAACATTTGTTTACATATTTCGATGGCCATTCTCTAATATTTAGCTTTTCTTCTATCAATAGCATGCTAGTTCCCTGGTGAAGCATACAACATTATCACTGTTAGTCTTGATCCTCAAGAGAGCACAGAATACTGCAGGTTATCTGGCATCATCAACGTCGTTATCATCATCATCATCATCATCATCATCATCATCATCATCATTACCACCACATCATACAAATGCTGCGTCACAGTCAGCTGAGACACCATTACTGCAACATTTTAGAGAAGAGGTTATCAAGGCACTACCTGATGTAACAACCATCATTTCACTGCGGCAAAACCTTGTTAGTGGAAAAGCAAAGGCAGAGTCCCAAGAAGAAGGTACACATGTATGTGGTCAAATAAGAACCAAGACTCCCTGAATGTAATAATATATTCTACAAAAATTAAAAATAAATTATTTTTTATTGTCTACTGGACAGAAATCTCTGAATGGACTTATGTTGTTTGTTTAAGTTTGGAGGGTGGCTGATTTCTAGGGGGATAATTTTGGCAAGATTACATACGTGTACTGTACATGCACTGTCACTGTCTTTACCTGTTTTACTGAGACACATAGTCAGCAAGAAATGTTTTCTGTCAAGAAAAGAAATTAATATAAATAAATATAGTTTGCTGTACACTGTACCATGTACTTCATTTTCACACATATGTCAATTATTTTATTCTTCAGAGACAGCCTGTCCCACAGTTCTGCTAGCACAAAGTCTGAAAGTTATCTATGGATTTCTAATGCTATGGCCGTCAGTCCTTTCTCATGTTAACTTTGACCTCAGGAAATTATTACCAGGGCAGCAGGAGATGACTTTGCCGCCCATTGTACAGCAATTGACTTTGCAGATTCTACTGCAGGCCCCACCTGGTAGCCTAAAATGGTATCAGCAGGTCAGTATTACCCAGCAAATTTCAATTTACAGTACAAGCAATGTTAAGTTTGAGCACAGCGACATGTTTAGGAGGCAAGACATTGTAGGTTTGGTAAGGGGTGGTGCCTTTTGGTTGACAAGCGTACCAGGGGTTGGAACGCTTTAAGATTCGTTTGTATATGTTCATGCACTGTATGCTCTCTGCTGGAAAGATACAAAAATTCTACATGTGTACATGTATCTCATGAAATCATCTTGGATACAGTCTGGTTAAATTACCTCGAAAAACTTGGCATTTTTTCCATAAGTTTTTGGGGTAGGAAAACTTACTGTAGGGGTACACACTGGTGTGATTTCATGTAATTTAGAGGAAGGATTGAAGAGAAAGATCTATGTAACAGGCGCTATTAAAGGGTGTGTATAGGGCTTTACAAGTGTTTTACTGCAAAATACACCACTTGTAAAATTTGAACAAAACAACATCCCGGTCTCGAGTGCCATATTTTCCATATCCTCACCAGTGAAGATATTGATGACTTCTTTCATATCATGTTTGACCCTTAAACTGTACTCTTAAATTTGTTGGTGCATGATCGAAATGTCTTCATATTTTTCTCTTTCTTAGGGGGAACCTGAGCCTGATTTCATTTTTAACAGAACTTTGATGCATGTCAACGTAATATCTTTCCCTCTTGTGATTACTCATAATTAAGTTTCCATAATTTATGTTTTAGAAAGGTAAAAGCTCCACATCTTTTGTATACTCAGTGCTCAAATGGTATACATCAGCTAGAAGTGAGGATATCAAGAGTGAAGCTAAACAACTTCTCTGGAAGGTTAGTTTCTTAGGAAGAGACATCTTGTAGGAAATGGGGTACAGCAAAGTCTCATGGAAAAACATTTGTTCTGTGCAGTTGATTTTCGCTGGGTATGTGGTTTTGCTCAATTTTATACACTGTGAACATGGATCGAGGAAGTGGGGACAAAAATTAATAATTTATTGCAGTGACATTTAGTGTTTGATGTTAAGGAGCTGCCAGGGACATTGTGTTCTTGGGCAAGACACATTACTCCCTAAATAAGAGAAGATACAGAGAAACACAGTCTACGATTGTGGAGGCGCAGTGGCCTCATGGTTAGTGCGCTCATCCCTGCCTTGAACGGTCTGGGTTGGAACCCTGGCCGGGGACAATGTATTGTGTTCTTGGGCAAGACCCTTTAATACTCTCTCAGTGCCTCTCTCCACCCAGGTGTTATTAACATTGCCAGAAGCCATGCTCCTTTTGGTCAGCACCAAGAATTGCGACCTCTGGCTGGACCTGATTTTCTGAGCACGTGTAGAGTTTTTGTTTCATATTCTCAGCCAATCAGATTTGACAGATTTGACAGAAACTCTGTGAATTGCGGACTTCCGGTGTTGGACCAGCCCAGAGGTTGCGATTCTTGGTGCTGACCAAAAGGAGCACTGCCTCTGGGGATGACAATGTTCAGGTGTATAAATGGGCAATGGTGAATTTAATGCTGGGGTAACCCTGCAGTGGACTAGCATCCCATCCAGGGGGGAGTAGAAATATTGCTAGTTGCTTCATGCTGCAGAAACCAAGATAGGCTGCAGCGCAACCGGCCACTTATCATGTTTGCAGACTTAACATACCATTACATGTACATTGGTGTTTGATGACATTTTTCAAAATATTTTTCGCAGCTTCTAAGTGAAATGGAGCTTGTCAGCAGCTCTCCTTATAGAAATGAAGTAGAAACTTGGTTGAGTCACCTGTGCCATAATCAACTATATGAAGGACACCGAGAGACACTTCTGAGGTTCTTAGATGAAGTATTCACTGCAGTAGCTGCTGAGCCATATGTGTACACAGACATTGTAATTGACATGCAGACTGAAGCAGTTGCTCGAGAGGCAAATGAGGTGCAGTTTGCTATGGACTCTACTGAATGGAATTGGTCCTCTGATAAAAGGTTTGACTTTGATTACTTGAATTTCTGTTTCAAGGATAAAATGGCCAGTCCCTTTTTCAGCGTCACCCATGCAGCCTTATGTGAGTAGTCACAGTTGCTGGTTTAATTACTTACAGTAATAACATGCAATATACACCCATTATGTACTTATCTTGCTCTTATTGTCTTGTAAAAATAGTAGAATCATGATTAGAAAACTTACTGAGATTTGATTCTTTTCAGTCTGCCAGTGAGTCTACTTGTTGTTGGAGCTTTAAAGCACTATTTACAGATGCTCTCTAAGATCAATGAATCAGATGAGGAGACAGCAGTGGGTAGTCTAGGTATGTACAGTGTAGGTATTTGAGTAATTATACCTTGAAATGTTAGGGACTTGGTGAACAATTGTTGTAATATACATGTCTGTAGAGTAAGCCTTCCAGCTTCTACAATGCACTGTAATGATAAATACAAAAAACTGCAAACAGCATTATTTTGTGCATTGACACGTAAAATGTTATATCTCTACAATTAGTTGAAAGTTATTCCTTGATCTTTGAGGAAGTGGAGGTTCATTTAGAAATTGAGGGATGCACATGCTACATTTTGGAAACACACAAAATAATATTATTAGCCCCCAAGAGTATTTATTTTAAAACAAAATGCATGAGACTAGACAATTAATATCTTTTAGTTCAAATGTTTATGACAACTACTTTTATTCTCTACTGGGAACATAGCAACCTTATGTAATGTTCATCAGTTATTGTCAAAGACAAGTGATTTTATTTGTAATTTTTGATTAGTTTTCCTCTGGTTTCAGGTTGCATAGTCCGGTACATGAATTGTGTGATCTTTGATATGATTCACAGCACACTTAATCCAGTCATTCTGTGCTTCACTGTGCTTCATTACTATGGTAGCATTGAACTGCCAGACCATGTGACCGTCATTAGAAGTTTGCACCAAGCCTTGCTGCAGTATGTGAACTGCTGGTTTCCTGCTCCAATGCGAGTGGAAGGTGTAACTGATGTTTTAAAGGTAATGTAAGGCCAAAATTGGGTTATGAGCACTAACAAAGTATGCAAAGTTATCTTTGTTTCTTTCCTTGATTTTTTCCCTCTGCTATCTTTCTGAAGAGATGCATGTAAGTTACAACTGTACATGGAGGTAACTTGGATAAGGAATGCATTGTAGATGTGAAATACTGTAACTGTCAAATTTTGTCATGAGCAACATCAAAATATTAATAAGAAATTTAGTAATAAAAGTTAAATGAAGTTATTGCCTCACATTTGTGCACATTTCCTGTCCTTGCTTTTCCTTTGAATGACAGAGAATTTCATTGGATTTTGCATTGAGGCTGGAGTACATTCACTTTGAATTATACATGTATCAATGTTCAAACAGTAATGTGCAGTATTACTGCATTTAATAAAAAAACTATTTATTTTGAAAAACATTTAAGCAAGAAAATCAACATAAGTAAAGTAACCTGACATTTCAAAGTCTCAAAACGTCATGTTACTTTACTTATGTTTTTTTTCTTTAATTTAACAATTTTTTTAATTTCTTTATTATTTACATGTACATTGACAATTACGGTTACAAGCATATTTACTAGATGCACTAACAATAAAAAAGAAAACACTGAACAAATAAATAAATAAATAAATAAGAAATACAGTAATAGTTAAACACTACAATAAATAAATAAATAAATAAATAAATATACCAAAAACAAAAGGACAAAATAAATAAAATTAATGAATAAAGTACAAGACACATGCTGACAAAACTTTAATTGATGTTTAGTTAAGAAAGAGGCAATAATTTTTTCCATTTTTTTGTAGTGTTTATGGTACCTGTCATTTCTTTTGGCAATTTTTCTCTCTATATGATGAACTAATTTGATCTTTTCAAAGAAAATTCTTAATGTTGGTTTAGTTTTGTTCAGTTTACATGTATAAATAAAGTATTTAGCAATGAGTATTAAGTGATTCTAAATAGCAAAATCTTCATTGTCATTAAATACGCCAAACAGAATATTAATTAGTGTTAATGTCTCCGTAGATATGTTTTGTTTACTAATCCAAGATGAGAATGCTAGCCAAAAGCTTTTTGTTATAGTACAATGAAAGAGTAAATGTTCGAGGGATTCATCTTCTTTCTGACAAAATGTGCACAAAGGCGATTCAATCATTTTAAAATGGAACAACTTAACATTGGTGTATACGACATCGTTCAGTATTTTATATTATATTCAGTATTTTATATTCTACTGTGACGGTAAACGGTAAAGAATAGATTTTTTTCCAATCAACCACAAGTTGGGGATATTTGCTTTTCATCTTTTTTGGAGCAGAGGGAGGAGTTTGTTTTTTAGTTCTAAATTGGTTATACAGTAATTTTGATGTTACTTTGGACAAATCGATTTCAGTTTCATCCAATTCAATATATACTTTATCTCCGAGGATTGATGGATAGAAGTGTTGATTTGTTTGTGACTGTTTTATAGTAAGTCTCCACGCGATGGGAATAGCATCCACAACACCTATTAGCTTAAAATATTGAGTTGGGGATAAATTTGCTGCCAATACCTTTGAACTTTGAAGAAATTTGCCCGTGTTAGATAGCAAGTCCCCAGTTTTTACTTATGTTAATTTTCTAGCTTAAATTACTGCATTTGAAATTTTTGTGTATCTGACAGGAGCCACCAGTGGGCAAAGACAAAAGCTTGAAGGAGCTGTACAGTTTTTTGGCCAAGACTACTGTGAATAGTGAGCAAGGTAATGAACACTTTACTTTTGCTGTAGTTCTGAGGTGTAGAATGTGCAATGTAGGTCTGAGGTGTTTCAATATGCCAACGGGTGAGATCTGTTGGCATGCAATAGCCTCAGAAATAAACAATGAGATGTGTGAGTCATCACTGTGAAAATAACAACAGTGAGGAGCGATTCATCTCAGACATTTCTAATAAAAAAATAAAATATTAAATAATTAAGTAGTGACTCTTTTTATATACCAAGAAATATTCTTGTTTCGTCTCGAGTTCAAATCAAGTACTGTGGTGTTTCTGAGAAGGCACTGACTTTCTTAGATCCTGTCTTTAGAGAAGCCAATTTTGAAGTATTTAACTGAATGTATGACTGAAGTACTGATTGACAAGGTTGCCACAGGTCAGGGAATTATTTATTTGGTCAGGGAAATTTTGTTTCTATCAGGGAAGGTCAGTGAGGGAATTTTGAAAACTGAGGTTTCAATGTTTGTGGCAACCATGCTAGAGTTTGTACTCTCAGTCTGTTATAAACGATGTAAATCATCATGGATGTACAAGTACATGTGGTGTTCGTTTATCGCGATCTTTGTTGCTCGAAAACCTAACATGTATGTCAAACCTTGCCGTGTCGGAGGGAATAATTTCTGATATCAATCTGTAGATATAATTATTGGTTTCAAAAGTAATTCTCACTGATTTATTAGTTTCTTCATGTTCTTTGCAGACAAAGTAACAGCACTGACAGACTTGTATCGCTATCTTGAGTCCCTCAATGAATTGCAGCTCAGGACAGTAATTGTCAACTGTGTTGACTTTTGCAAGCATCGACTTTCTGAGGATTTCTCACCCCTTGTTCAAGTTTTGCAAGTCAAGAATTATAATATAGCAGGTGACCAAATAACATATTAAATGAATCTACACTCCTCATCCTAAATAAAACTGTTACAAGATTTGGTGTGCTTGACATGGAAAAGACGAGTAGTACTGATATTGCAGTTGCACTGTTGGAAGGTTTTTTTGCGTGTTTCGTCAGTAGGATCTTCTCTCTTATTTTGAAGTTCTCAACTGAAAAAAAGAAATATTACTGTTCTCTCCATTATTAATGAAGTCTATGATTTAACGTATCACTAACGGAATACAAGTGACATATCCTTACAACCATTTTTGTCCACAATTTTAAAGGTTCCACATCTCCTGAAACCATTGCCCCTCTGCTACAAGCCCTTCCCTTTAGCACCCTCTTGTGGCAGGTACTTGGAGAAGTTATTCAAGATACAAATACAGCTCCATATAAGGTAAAACTGACGTCAGAAAGGTCTTCCCTTGAGGATAACACTTCAAGCCGTCTTCCTAGCTCATGGATGCAGAGCCTGTTGATGACAGCCTTAGAGAAGGAACCTTTGCTGAAGACTGTTCCACTTTGCTGTCATCTCTTACTGTATCTTTGTTCTCTCAAAACAAAGCTTGTCATTATTGCCAATCCAGCTGAACAGGGCGGACTGCAATCTGCAATGGAGCTGTGCTTTCAGTTGCTTCCGTATCTACTACAGCGTTTATTGGTGCTCCAACAGAGCATAAGCAAAGACAAGACAAATTCAGTGGAAGAGGTGCAAAATGCGGGTCACGTCAATGCTGTTATGGATTCCTACAAACCTGACAAACAGGAATTGAGTCACGTGGAAGACGCGTGTTGCACTGTTCTTCATCATCCTGTGGTTCTGAACAGCTTTCTTTGGAAGCCACGGCACCTGCCAGGCTCGTGTAATGTTTCACGGGATGTAGGCACTGAGCTGACATACAATGTGGTCAACCTTCTGTTAGCTGTACTGCCAAGCCTAACATTGCTGCAGAAGAAGATTCTGATGGCTCCTTTTGTAAAGAAGCTTTGCAATGATGGAATGATGGAAATCCAATCTGCACAAAATGGAAAGGGTAATATTTAGTTCTTAAAATGCAATCAAAGATGAGATATCATTTTGCTAGGAAATAGTCACTATACTATCCAACTATGAATATGTATGTGTAGGGAAGGTACCGGCAAGGCTGGTGGAACCACGCCCTACCGGCTGAGCGTGCAAGGTTACCATGACAACCCTGTGAGCGGCAACTACTAGGCACTGTTGCACTGAAATACCAAGGGGGATTAAATACTTACCCTTTACTTATATTGGGGAGGGATGGGTTGAGAGCAAAACCTTTGACAGCAACGTAAACGTGCGGCAACACGAGCGAAATGATTTACCTCAACAGAAGAGCTGTAAATTTCCAGGCCTCCCTGCAGAATCCAGACTGCCCTGCATCAAGGAGGGAAACCGCTGGCTAGCAATTGTTTCGAGTTTAAATTAGTCTGAATTACATTTGGCCACATTTAACGGATAGTTAAGTCTGCAAGTCCTTGCAATTTGTGATTTTAAACAGTGGGTCTTTGTGTCAGTCTGCAGGCGCTACACAGCCGCTTGTTTGTTCTGACCAGAAAACAGTAAAATCCTTTTTAAGCACACAAATTTTGGATTTTCCTGAGCTGTTTTACATCTTCCTTAATTCCTCAAGTTGTCTTCTCTCCCTACCTACTTGCTTATACAAACTTGGAAGACTGTCTTCTCGTGACCGGTATCTTTTTTTGTTTTTTTTCTCTAAATAGTGGTGCCATCATCTCAAGCTCTCTATCTACTTGGCCTCTTTCATGACTACTGTGACAAAGAGCGCCAAACTGAATTCATCTCAAAGCTGGTGCAACTCCCATCCAGCATGCTAATGACAACTGATCCTGTATCAAAAGAAACAGCGCCATCTGTGTTTCTTGTGACTCTAATGATGTTGCTAGAAGGGGAATCACATGGTGAAGAAAAACTTCCACATTCATCATCTGCTCTTCTGAGAGACATTCCACTTAAGATGGAGGAACCACTCTCCGTGTCGCATTTCAAACAGTTGATCAAGATTTCCGAAGATGTGAATTGCACACAGCTGGATTCTGCCATTTTAAAACTTGTGCAGATGTCGTTACTGTATGTGGTCGCATCGTCAACCACCCTCCTTGATGCATGTCTCAACAAACCAACAGAAATCAAAGTTTCTATTGCTGTACATCTAGTCACTCATTCTCCAGCTCTGAGGTCACATTTTGAACTTTGTTGTTTGAGCACACCCAACACGAAGAAGAAGAAGAAGCTGAAAACGTCAAGCAAACCTTTGTCAACCGTTTTAATAATATTTGAGGATCATCTGGTAGAATACCTTCCTTTAGTATCATCATATTTAAACTGTATCCAAGGAATGAGGGAAGAGACTTCAGGTGAGCATTCATCAATGTTTTTTTTTTTTTTGGCTTTGTGATGCATTCGATTGCCGCAAGAGGCAAAAGTATAACTTTGCTTTGCGTCTGTTAGCTTCAAAATTTAAATTTTCTTAAATGTTTTATTTCTGGTGTTGTGAGCTTCTTTCAGGTATTCTTGCCACCCAATGCCCATGCTCTCAATCGTTTTTGGCAAAAATAAAAGCAATAGAAAACTAGAATGTTGCAATATATTTTCATAACTTGAAAGTCTGGAAAGTTAAAAAACAAATTGCTAGTTAAATGGTTAGTGACTTGTTAAGATTTGGCATTGTGCTTCATTTGATGGAAATCCAACTTTTATTTATGTCATGATGAAAGGAAACGCGCTTCCTAAGTTGAAGGTTTTGTCATAAAACGGAATGCTGCTTTACTTGTTTGTTTTCTTTGTACTGGTAGATAAGACAAGAACACAAGCTGTAGTTTCACATTTGATTCAAGCATACTGGGCACCATTGTGGGAGTGGCTTGTTCATGATAGAGAGGGAATCTTCAAACACAACGAGGTACTTTAACTACATGTGTAAACAAGTGCGCATGTGATTTCTGTAATAATTTTATGATCGAGTAGAAGAGAAATGCTGCACTGAAGTTTATATTTCTGCATTTTGTCATAGGAGTTATGTATGAAGCTGCTCACTACTCTGATTCGTACCATGCAAAGAGGTTAGATGTTATGCGTGAATGATCTGTTACACTGTCACGTGTAGGTCAAAAAAAATTTGTACGTAATTATGATTAAAGTTTTGAAACGAACTTGTTTTTATAACACATGATGATGATGTGGATGAAGCTGATGGTAACATACGTCATCAAATTTTTTGCCAATTTTAGGCCGCAGTTTTCGTTGTGAAATGTTTTTTTAAATTGTGGGTTATAAAATTAATGTATTCAAGCTTCTATCTGGGGCGTCTCTTTGTTCTAACAAATGGCCAACGCTCGAAAGTTGAGCTTCACTAACATGCTATTTGGCTAAGGATGTATACATCTATGTCAGTAACGTTGTTCCCAACAATAACGTTCTGTACATACAAGTATTGATACTATAAGTTCTCCATTGTTCTCTAGATGGCACTCTCAACAAAAAGCTCGATGAACTTTTCACGAAAGCGTCAGTGTGGGACAGGTATGAGCGAGACATTACATGTGTTAATTGAATTGGCTTATATGCTTTTATAATACCGTCCTTTTGACGTTTTTGTTTTATTTTTTAGCTACCAGTTGAGAATCTGTCACGTTCTGGTAACAAGCGTATGTCAGGACTTTTCGACCAGTGACCAGAGAGTAGATGCTATGAGCAAATTCGGCTTTGCCTGTATGGAATTCTTGTCCAGTTTTTTGAGAGGTAAATTATTTTGTAAGCTGTATCTACAGCTCCCATTGATAGCAAACGGAAGTTTGGACATGTAGCAAGTAATGTTCAATCTGTTTCAGTTTTGACATGTAAATGCACTGAAACTTCATCGTCAGTTATCGCCATTGATCGAAAATTAGCCTTGAATCGCAAGACTCTGTATTTAAGTTATTTCATTGTAGTAGTAACATCCATTGAAATCTTGTAACTCAAGATGACATTTGTTTCTGGCTAAACATGTCCTGCAAACCCGGAAACGTTCTTTTTTCTGAATCTAGAGTAGTTTATAATGAAACAAAAGGTCTGATTACTTTTTACTTGGTTAATTTCTAGAAAACAAGGATGTCTATGAAACAGTAATTGAGGATGCTCTGAGTCACTTGGAATCGATTTGCAAGGAATTTACTGACACAGGATATCTCATTGCAGTAAGAAATGTACACAATATCCGCTGAAAGCAAGAATTTATGAATACTTAGAGAATATTTGACCGGCAATAATGGAGCAATCTTATTGGTTGATTTTAGTCATTGGCCCTCTGAACTAACTTTGTCGTGTAATAAGTATTTTTTGCGTCTGGGGTTGAAAGAAAAGATAAAGTTCTACATAGTAAACTAATATTGATATTTTCATCTTGTTGTTTAGAATGCTGTTACTGTCAATGTCGTGGATGAAACTTGTATTTCAAAGTGGAATAAGTTTGTGACTAACTGTTTAAGGTATATAAATCTTATAAATACTACTCATGCAACGCTTTCGAGAGGTATACCATGGAGTATTCCACGGGTGACTTGTATTTTCCCTGTATACACACGAACCTTGTAACTGTTTTATCCCAAGCCATAGAAAGTAGAGTGGCCAACCGTTTCTGCGCCTTTATACTATGACAAAGCCGTTTTTTTTTCTTTCACTTTTCCACTTTTTTTATTATTACCCTGTGAGATTCAAAAACAAAAAGAAATAACATATTTTAATAACACCTAACATCAGTAACATCAATTATTTTACATGCCCTGATATTATAATGTAACTAAATAAAAATAAGACTGAATACTATAAATTAATTTGTAATATGAATTTTACATATGTAAAATATTTACGTATGTAAAATGACAAAGCTATTGGCACCATTCCTCTTCATCAAATGGCTCAGAGAATCCTTGCCTTCTGGAAATACAGTTTTGATAACCACAACCTTAAATGTAACTAATTTGGGTTTGTGTGTTTTTCAGATACAAATTTGAATGCTCCCAGGTTCTTAGAACTTTGAGATTCATTATCAAAGCACTGTACAAGGAGAGTAACAAGAACTTCTTTGGTGAACTGCTGTCCTTGGAAACTTTGTATGAAATGTTACTAAGCCATTCTCAGTTTCTGAATGTTATCCTCGATACTGATGGAAGGAGCAAAACAAAAGGTAACATTCTTCTTGCATTTGTTATGTCTTTCTTTTATTGTCAGTATGATCTTGTTAAGATCAAAATTGTGAGAAACTCGATTGTAGTGGATTGAGCTTGTGAATCTTTTTTCAAGAACGCTGTTAGAACGAGGCCGTGAGGAAGTCTCAATGACAAAAACTGGTTAAGATGTATTAAATTGGTTTTGTAACATGAAACACTAAAATGGAGAGAGCTATTTTCAAATCTGCCTTCGATTTCATAAAACGTTTCTTTGTTGCAACACCACTAGTAGCTGTAGGCCCCATTTCATAAAGCTTTTTGTGCAAGCTCCTCGGGGACTGTTCTTTGTAGCACAATTTATGTTCCAAGATTTTTACTGATGTCTTTATTCACAGAAGCCCTCGCTCAGCTGATGGTTACAGTTGTGGAGTTGAATCCTAACTGCTGTGTGTCGTCACACCTTCCAGTACTCTTTGCTGCTTACTCCGCGTCACTGTCAACCACAGGTGAAAACACTTATAGCAAGTGAATATCAAACATGATTATTTTAAATGCGCCAGAAAGATCTAAAGAAATTAAATATCATTGCGGCTTAGTACAGAACTTAGGGAGCTGCAAAAAAAAAAAAAAAAAAAAAAAGCCTGAACAACTGCAGGCTTGAATGGAATCAACGGGACGGGAATAGGAAGCCATGGTCAAGTTTTGAATTTGTAATATACTTGTAGATGGTGAAGATATGCTTGTGAATGTATGAAATATCACATATATTAGAGAACATTACTGTTAAGTACGCTGCAACAAACAATGTTACTTTAAGATTATCATCATCAAGTCTGTGCGCCCCAGTAGGCGCTTAAGGCCGAATACTAACCCTAACCCTTAAGATTATAGCAAAACGTAAATAATGTTGGTAAATGAAACAATCCAACTTAGCTCTCCAAGTTAGCTCTTAAGTGTCTTTGTTCTTGACTCGGATTAAATGCCTGGTTCAAGCCCACTGATGTCCAGGCCAGAAAAAATCGAACATCTATGTCATATAAACGAACCACGCTGTGAGCTGTGCAGCAATGTCGTTAGTTATTGTGCGTTGTAATGCTTGTCGAGCTACAAGCATGTTGTTCTTCCTAACCTTACAACATCTTGTGTCTCAAAAGTCGAACGTTACCTAGTAGCAGTGTAGCATAACGAATTGTTGTTGTGTTTGCTTTCAGATCAGTCCATTTTATACCTGTTGAGTCTGTATGAGAAAAACCACACATCGTTTAAGAATTACAGGTATTGAAGAGACATCGGACAGTAACTTCTTGTACGTCTAATCAGTCTCACAGACGAGCTAGTAAAACTTAATCACGAAACGACAACCAGGTCTGAAAACGGTTATGAGGGCAGAGGATTTGACAGAAGTGGCAGTATGTTAAAATCGGCAAAAAAGAAATAGGAATTTTCGAGGATTTTCTCAAATAAAAATGGGTCTATGAATCGAATGAAACCTGAATATGTCTTGGACACTAAGGTCACTGCTGAAGACTATGGAACTGTGTAGAGTGAAAGAAATGATGGTCGAACTTGTCAGTATTTGCAAGTGTCAAGAAACCTGAAGAAAACAAAACTAGGGCTTCAACGGGGTTAAACACATGGCTTCCACGTTTGTTTTGTTATGCCACTCTACCGAATGAGCTTTGAAGCAACACATTAGGATGTGCATTTGCGGTAAATGTAATTACAGCTCCTGTAGTATCGGTATTACATCTGAGGATGTAGTTTCTGTCCTTAATAGCGTAGTGTCCACAAGGCGAAAGCTGCCTGTAATTGGCGAGATCTCAATTTTCCACATCCTTCTTTTCAGACCTTTTCTCTGGGGCCCAGCCGCTGCTCACCATCACCAAACCACCAAGAGCCTGGGTCCATCATTATGGCAACAGCCAAGTGTTAGTGATGTACTGGAACAAATGGATGCCAGCAAAATGTATCAGTCAACGGTGTCATTTCCACAGAGCAGGCTTCTTCAGGTTTGTACACAGTAAGCTCTCAAGCATACGATATACTTAAGCAGGATGAGAGAAAATAACCGAGTGATACGAATAAATATTTAACAATATATGTGATTCTTTGTCGTGTAAGTGTTTTGTTTCACGTATGAGTAGACAAAGAGGAGACAGACAAAGAATGACAGGTAAACTATTCATATTTTAAACTCCTTTAATTGTTCTAATCCTACTCAACTATAATGTATGGTTCCTGTGGTTTGTCTAGGTTTGACATATTTTATTTATTAGCACGTGTTGCAGACCTATACAGGGTCGATTGCTCAGTGCGTCAGGCGTCTGCATTACTTAGAATTTTTTAAGATTTGCATCCCACTGGACTTTCTACTCCCAGCAGAACTTTGCAATATTAATAGCTCCCCAAAATCCCACACTTTGTTTGTAAATTGTACTTTTTCCTTTTGCTTTTTTGTTAGCCTCAAGTCCAGAGTGAGCTTTCGCGTCAGACAGTCCAAGATGTTTACGACCCTTGCTTCCTTTTACCGTTATTCAGCTGTCTTCTAGCTCCAAGTTAGTACTTTGACTGTTGCTATTGATTAGGCTGCCTTTAGAACCTTAATATTGATAATCTAATATACATTTTTGTTAAAATGTGTCAATTTTATGGTATCGGTTGCCATGGTATTTTTCTCGGTTTAAACAAGTGACAGTTGACTTTTTGGAAGAGTTTAATTTTCACGGGCTGGACTTTGTTTTTGGCAAGCACTTAGTGGGGTTATTGAAGCTTTCTATGGTTTATTGGCGCTAGAAACTGCATGATGTTGGAAGGATAAAATGAAGTGAAAACCTGTAAGTGTCAAGGCGTTTAGCTTTGTAAACTTGTAAACTAATGGGGGACGTATTTAAAACACCAAAACCTCGAGAGAAACCTTCTTACAGTGAAAACTCTTGTGAGGGAGCCCCCAGTTAAGAGGACAACTTTTCCTTTTATATAAGTCTGGCCCCGAAATTAGTGTCTTACATGTTTATCTGGATTTATGAAAACGGTGTCATTGAAACTCGGTCTTAGCACTTTGTTCTCGCCAAAAACTCTCCTAAGTATTTCCATAGTAGGAGATATAAAATGTCAAAAGAATGTCAGTCTAAATTTTCCTCGACTCTCTCGTACCACTGGCAGTAGAGTCTGGTGTTCCTTTTTGTACACTTCTCCTTTTTGTCCCATCACTTGGAGAGATTTTTACGGCCTTAAGCTGTCGTAAAATTAAGGTCTTTAGCTCACTTGATGCAAGGGAGGAAACTCTTCATGAAGACCGTTTTCTTAAATCCAGTAATTAATACGGTAATTTACTATTAAACGGACACTAAAATCAATTTTATTTTGGTAATTTCTATTGTTTAAAGTAAAACTTGTACTATGCGGACACCAAGGAAAGTACGGAGGCTGTTTGCATTTATATGGTCGGTGATTGTGTAACCCCAGGAAATCATTTAGCTGAAATTTGAGTTTGACAGTCGCTGAATTGCAGCATGAAATGTTCTTAACAGCTATCGTGTTATTATTATTATTTTCCTGTTTGCCAGATTTTCAAGTGGACTGTCGGAAGTTCGTGGAGCAAGGTTGCTTGGGTTTTACAGTAGCCTCGTTGTCCTCACGTGATGTGCACATGCGGCAAGCGGGATATCACGTGCTCAGTAGATACATGATGCATCTTGAAGGGGCCAGATTCAAAGAGAGAAAACAGGTCAGTGCAGGTCACTCAATATTGTGCGAGGGAAAGACAGACAGACAGTCAGTCAGTCAGACAGAGATATGGACTGACAAACAGACAGGCAGTGAGACAGACAGAAATAGAGACAGTCAGGTACAGATTGTCAGATAGATAGACAGACAGACAAACAGACAGACAGACAGGCAGACGGACAGATGGACAGTGAGACACTGACAAAGACAGACTGTGAGATACAGACAGTCAGATAGGCAGGCACACCCAGGCAAGAAGATTATAGGTTTACAGACAAGGTATCAAGAAGGTTGTCAGGGAGGCCTTTCTATCCAGTTTTTGAGAAGCCTGCGGAAAGATTGGCTCCCTACTTCTCCTCAGCCATCTTCCTTGTTTTTGTCCCGAATTCTTTTCAACATCTGACATTCACTTCTTTACCCTCCAACTGAAACTTTGATCAGGCAAGGAAAGGTTAAGTTGGCACTTGAATTACTTCCAGCACACGGATTAAATAGGTATTGACTGATCTTTATTTTTTTCTTAGATTTTCCATTTGTTAACGTGTTTGAAGAATAGCATTACAGAAGCGAATTGCCGCATATCCAGCTTAATGGTATGCTTCATAGCTCGAGTGGCAAACATTCTACTGAAACCAGGTGAACGTTGATTTGGGGCTTATCAGTACCACTTTTTTTATCATAAGGTCTGTGATGGCCTTGATGTGCTTTTTAACTTCTGTTCTCAAAAAAAGATAACCGAATTTTTCTTATTTTTGTTTTCTATCCTTAGAGCATAGTTTCTACATTATGATGAACAGCTTTCTACTTCAGAGACCTGCTTTGAATCTCAGAGACTTACCTCTGTTTTTCACCATGTTTAACAGCAGTTCCATGCAGGTAAAACGCTCATTAATTTTATGGTGGCTTGGTTGATTTTTGGCAACACGAACAAGTATCTGAAGACACTTAAAATGGTCCAACAATTTTTGTGGCATTTATCATATATATGTCATATGGCGTAACACGGTTCGTAAGAAGCTGCTTTTACTTTCTGCACGCAGAACTTGGTTATTTTCAGGAGACGTCTAAGAATTGTATGATGATTTATAACGCACTTACACAACCATTGTTCTGCTCGTTAAACCTGGGACTCGGGGTCCTGAAGACGAAGAAGAAATTTAATAAACCCAGGCCGTATTCGCCAGGTTTATGGAGGGATTTCTAACAAGGTGGGCTAATAATCTCGATATTTTATACCACAATTCATCTCTCCCTGCTTTGCAGCTAAATATATTGCCCTGGTTTGTTTGCTAGCACGTCACCGAGCGGTCCTGGATGCTACAGTTGCTGGTGGATGGAATGAAGGACAGTCCAGATTATTATTTGTACAAACGACGTCACGTGATTGAACTAGCGCTGAGTTATCATGACTCACCGGTCAGCGATCATCACTCTCGGGTAAGAACACGTCATGTAAGATTGCATCAAATATAAGCCTGGGTTTTATACCAAAGATGCATTTAAAGGAACAAACTTTGGTAACAAACACTCGTTATCAAAGGTGTTAGTTTCTTTGAAACTATTGTGCTGCGTCAGTAGGCAAGTGAAACAGGTAGTTATTTATCAACTTGGCTTTGATAAAGGTAAATTCGCCACAGCTTTCTTGCATACATGTACTGGTTATCGTAGCTGTCTGCACGCAGGCTAATTAACCGCTGTAGCGAGTTTGTCAAGCTGACGTTTCGAACGATAGCTTGTCGTCAGAAGACTGCTAGCAAATTCCAATAGCAGTGACAACTTGAACTCCTGGGAGTGATAAAAATCTAATTTCTCCTTAGGATATCAGTTTGTTATGAAGCAGATAGGGAGTGAGAACATACACAATCATCATCAATTGTATGTCGTCTTTACGTACCACCAAATTCACGGAACGAACGATCGTAATATCAATAAGAAGAATTACATTTTTATTATGTGACCGAGAAAGTTACTTCGTTGTGATTTGCTGAGAGCAGGCCAACTTATCGTAAGCTCGAGCAATTAAGGATATATGTTACTCGTGATTTGTGAAAGTTCTTTTAAATTTTCAAATGTCACGGGTAGTGTAAAGCCTTCAATTGCACTCGCATTCATACGATTATCCATACCAATCCTAGAATGTAAATGGTTTAGTTAGGTTTATGTTTGTTTGTGTAGAACCTCGTGACTCAGTTGTTGTTATCAGCTCTGAAGATCCATCCAGCTGCTTATGATTTGACCAAAAACTACGGTATTGTAGCCTGGATCCACTCCTTGTGTTACAAGAGGTACGTTAACTGATAACCTATCCTTGCTGTTTATGTAAAGATCTGGCGTATATTTTCCATCGCATTTGGAGCAAGTTGTTTCTAGAGCAATACTTGCCGACATTGAAATTATTGTGCGTTATCGAGTGCCCTGTAACCCAACGAGATCTTGACAGACTGGTCCGCCTAGACTAGCACTAGCTATCCGGGGGCCAGTCTAACTGTACAAATTTTAATTGAAGATTGTTGTTGTTGTTGTTGTTGTTGTTTTGTATTTCTGTTATTAGTCCTGGAAGACTGAGCACAAGTCTAGACTTACTTCAAACCCTTTGGTTTACACTACATACTGCCGACAAGAGAAGCAATGACGTTAATGGGGAAGAAAAACATGTCCGTCTGCCTCCAAACTTGGCTCAAGAGTGCGCATTAGTTTGCTGGACTCTTCTTGAGCAACTAAGGTAAGCAAAGACTGTTTGATTTCTCAGTTCAGTTCAGTTCATCTAGTAACTGCATACTGTAATTAACTTGCAGATCTTGCCCAGTTGTAGCTGATACCTATAGCTATTTACAACTGCTGGCATCCGTCATCAGTTACTTAGCAGCCAATGAGCAGCCTTCTGGCATGTCATGTGACCGTACTTTGAGCCTGTTGGGCTTGTGGTGTGCGGCATTTGACGAAACAATGATGCTGAGTCGACTTCTTTCATCTTTAAAATTGAATGAAGTGTTGAACAGTGACGTCCAAACTGGTGCAACCGAACGCGACTACAGTAACCTCAAGACAGAAAGCTTGTCTTCCTTGCTGGCTATTCTCACATCGTGGCATCCGTTGGGCGCAGGAACAAACCAGGTTTCACTACAACAAACTGTTCTTCTTGTTTGGCACTTCGGATTGATGTGCTGTCGTGGGTTATCCCAGGTTATCAAGCTTCATATGGATATTCCGTCAAGCAGTAGAAATCAAACTTCTGTTTGCCTAGCTACACTTCTAAGCTGGTTTAGAAAATGTCTTGTGCAGGACCGGGTACTTCAGGATCGTCTTGTCATAGAGAACCCCACATCAGAAATTAAACTTCTAGTGCAGCTTTACCAGACTGGTTCCTCCAACAACGCGACTGCTGCTGTACATGTGGAGCATGTCAAACTCGTTGAGAACTCTCGCTTGGCAGTTACAAGGGAGCTGAATATGATCTGTTTGGTTTTACTTGCTGCTGCCCAGCGCGGAAAGCGGAAGGGTATTGAGGAAGTTTTAGCGCAGCCAGCAGTTTGCCAGTTCATCTCTCAGGAGCCCTATGGTGACGTTATCACTAAAGGACTGGAGACAGTGATTCTTCCTTTGCTACCCGACCCCTGTGGAGACTTGGAGGAAGGGAGTTACCATAAGGATGAAGGCGAGTAGGCTAGTCGTAGACAAGCGCTTTTTGAATTAGAGGGTGTTCTATGGAAAAAATACTAGCCCAATTCATCTCCAGTCTCAATTACCATAGAGCCGACTTTAATCCTTCGAAACCTGTTGTACAGTTTGTCAACCGTATGCGTGTATAACACGAGTTGTGGAGTTAAGGGTGTGCTATCTCCCTGGGAATTTCAAGTTTTCCAACTGTCAAACACAGCTACCGAAACTGTTCCTTGCGCCTTAAATATTTCTTCTTACGAAAATTGGATGTAGTTATTTACGAGCTCATCAGACTATTCCAAACCAGCGGCTCATGAGCGTACATCTCTCATAACTCTGTGCACTAATTCACCCCTCCACCCTCGCCCAGCAACAACAAAATAAGGTTAAGTCTGCATACGAGTCAAGTGGGCCATCAGGCCGGTTTCTGTAGCATGAAGCGACTAGGAGTATTTCTACAATAATAGCATACCAGTATCCCACTTCATGTATGCTAATCAACGCTTGTTCATTTTACTTCAGATGTGGTCTTACAAGATTTATTGTCTCTTTTAATGCAAGAGCTGTGGTTGAAAATACCCATTCCTTTCCAGTTCCTCTCGTACTTGCTCAGTCAAGGTGAAAGTGGAAACCCTGTGGTAGATTCAGTCATACTGGCGCTTGGTGGGGCAAAGACTATTACAAAGTGGATACAGAAAGATGTCTGACGACTCAGTTCTGCATGTTGGTTCAAGTTATGTAGCTGGACAAGAGGGAATGACTCTTACTTTCAGTATCAAGGCAATAAGCGAAAGCAGAGAAAACCACGTGCAAGGAATTGATAACTGAACAACTACACTAACCTACTTGTGCCAAGGCAATACCATAAATTAGCAAGTCGACGCATCTACACTCAAACAAATTTGAGCGATTTCCCGTATGACGTTGAAATGATTAGCTTGAATACGAACAAAAAAACAAACTAGTTGTGAGCAATATGATTGGTTCAGCGAACAGAGGCCAGTGGACGCGGCTTTTGGTTGATTTAGTGAACACGCAAAGCCTCTGAAGCGTGCGGATTGCAAGTTGCTACTGTCTACGACGTCACTCACTCTTCAGTATTCTGACGCGGGTTGTTTGAAAGCTGGATAACGCTATCCACCGAACAAATCACTATCCAGTGGCACGAAAATCGCTCTATACATACATACTATATTGACTGAATAAGACTGAATAAGACCTCAATACTGTCTTTGTATTTTAATTATATTTATTTGTTACACAAGTATCAAAATTCAAGAGACGTCGCAGCGCTGCAGTTGTCTCGACTTACAGGCGGACTGGAACCATCAGTACTGCTCAGGGCTTCGATCTAGGGAAGTAAATTAAAATAATTAAGAATTCGACTACTTGTAAACTTGTGAAAAAATCCCTTGTTAACTTATGAAGCGATAGTTCTTGAGGTAGGGTGATGAAAAAAGTGCACGACGCCGTTGTAAGAGCGACTGAAAGAAGACAGTAACGTTTGTAAATTGTACGAGATTCTTCAACAAAATCTGTTGAAAAAGGAATTTTAAAGACCAGTCTAACTGCGTCTACCATAAAGCTAAACTTAAGAACGTGACCCAACGTCTCAAAGTTTGGCCACAAATGACAATGATCTATTTCTATCCCGATCCTCGTCAAAATTTTGAGTAGTTCTGTTCTGCACACTCTGGTTCTCATTTGTATCACTTTGTAGTGTACAGGTTTTCAAATCATCTATCAATTAAGAAAGAACCGACAGAGAAGGAACTTACCTGAGCTTTGGTTGTTTTGCCGATACCTAACCTGAGAAGCAGAAAAGCCATTAGAAACATGTACAGTCAAAGTAAATTGACGATGGTGCAGCGAAACGACTCCTGGTTACTCAGGGTCTTTACCAGAATCAGTCAAAGTCTGTGGAGCTGGAAGCGACTCATTCAAGGTAGCATGTTTGTCCTGGTAAATCCCAGGATATTTTTAAGGTAGTCGTGACAAATCACTGTTACTTATACCCCTTACAACGCACCTGGGTGGAGAGAGGCACCGTGAGAGTACAGCATCTTACCCAAGAACACAATACAATGACCCGTTTAAAAACCTCATGATGCAGAGTTTAAGGCAGTCGCCATTACGCTACCGAGCCTCGCACAATTGGTGACTTTGTTACACTGAACTGCAAAGCAAAACCGGAAATGCTCTTTACCTTGGTAGTCCCTTGTTAAGTCCTTCTAGAAGCACACACGCCTTGCACAGAGACTGACTTGAAATATAACCACATCTCTTACAAATACCTACAATATGAAGACAAATTATGATCACATGACGACACGTACCATTGACTACTCGTTTAAGACAGACATGGCGACTTTCCAAAAGAGTAAAAGTGGAAAAGGTTCGACAATTGCTTGGCTAGATCTTATGATTAAACACATTCTTTCCACCAGCACAGCAGAAGTTGGTGCGAACAGTCGTTAACATGGCCGTTTTGACAGTAAGAGTTAGGTGGAGATAAAAAGACAACATGGCTGTAAGTGATACCTTGAACGGGCATCTTGACATCCTTTTTCACAAACAAGCTTTCTCCGGAATGGATGATGTCTGTAAGATACAGAACGTGAAAGGACTTTAGTATTCTAATTTCCTCGTCTTCTCGATCCGTCCCCGCGCTATTCGGACGTCAGATCCCTAACATGACCTTTATATTGGGTACCGAATTGAGGCCTCTCGAATGAGTGCATTCGACATGCGCAGTCGCGGACTTCAAATGGTACCTTATGTAAACTTCTTAAACTCATTAATAATTTATCAAGTTTAAACAGCAAATCATGAACGTGACGGTGTTTGCATATCTGATCTTAATTGGCATAGATCTCTTCTCGGTGTTTGGAAATGTAGTCAAACACGGTCTTTCGTGTTTGATATATATTTAAACTGGGGCCAAATTTACAATCCTTGAACGTCTAGCTGATTCACGAACTGCTTATGGCGCCTCTTAACAAAGTTCAAATGCAGCCAAACTTCGAATGGTACCTTGACGAGGAACGTAAATTGAGGACCTAATTAATGATTCTCAGATTAGTCCCTTCAATATTAACCAATCTGCACGTCCCCAACTTACTCCTAGGCAGATAAAAGCTTAAATCAAATACTCACCCAAGATGGAGCTTGGACGAATTTTTTCTAAATCCTTGAGAAAGGTTCTTGCGTGACCCCTGTTGGAACAAACGACGGAATTGTTCAGTATGTCCTATACAGAGTTTGGGTAATAACGGATTCAGTATCTGAAGGTCAAAACAAGAACCTTCAGTGGCAAGACGTGAAGTTTAGGTCAGGGTTATATGCATCATTAGTATCACCCAACTAGTGGACTAATCAAATCCTGCATTTTGATTGGCTACGCTACTAGGGGACTATTAGTAATAGTCATCGAGTACCGAAATTGGCGCCATCGAGCGTGACGCTTTCTTTCGTTTTATTCCCAAATAAATATTTCTTCAACTTGCATTTGCTAACTTTATTATTGCCTTTTCTGTCCGACTAGTTGGGTGATACTAAAACAATTAGACCCTTCGCCCTCAAGGGCCACGGGTCAATAGCCCATTCGGCTTCGCCTCATGGGCTATTGACCCGTAGCCCTTGCGGGCTACGGGTCTAATTGTTAATTAGCAAGTTCCATTTTAGTTGCCTTAACGTCAAGGCCAAGAAACATATGCAAATCTTCGTGCAATAACGCTGCGTAACAAGTTGAATAGTTTTTCCTGAAATAATAATTTTCAACTTCGAAATCTGATACAAGACTTTCAATCCCAAACTCAAAACCAAATTTCTCTTAACTTATTCGCCTACATTTCTTTCACCGCTAGTAATGAGAATTGACTACTTTGTATTTTATTACTGCAAGGAAAGAATAGATCAACTGCTTTTGAGGCTAAAAGGAAAAGACAAGGCACACCCACCTGTAAGCATTTGGAGAATAAATACACTCTGTTGAAAAGTAGTCCAGCTTTTTGAAGTACGCGTACCTGTTGCCATGACAACGAGAAAATAATTGACCGTTTTGAATAGTCATTCGACATTAAGAAAAAAAACTCTCTTTCCTGGACGTTCGCAGATTGTTTAAATTTCCAAAAGTGAAAACACATTTGCGTGACAACTGCAGAAAAAATCTTCCTCAAATAACGCCATTACGCGTGGCACGTAGGCCTGATGGGTAGGTGCATAATGTATTTATTGTTTCTTTTTGGGGCGTGGAGGAGACAAGGGAACTCCGTCAACTCGACAGGACCGTCAACAGAGTGGCGTGGCTTTATTAAAGGGGTTTCTAACACAAAAAAAATGGCTAACCGGGCTTCTGTTTGGGTCACAGGAACTACAACAAAGTTGGTCCTGAAATATTTCATTGACCCTAATCACCTGTTGTACGATAAAACTCTCCGCGTGTTTTCATTTATCAAAAGATGTTAAACGAGCAATGGAGTCCAATCGTAATACTTACATTACAATTTCTTTTTCGTAAGTGTACTTGAATGGTTTACAACGAGGAATGGCACCCTCAGTACCCTAGAACAAACAGACAATCAGCAATGTAAGTAATAACGCCGGTATGATATCTGAAAGACAGGCAAGAGGTTTCTTAAATACAGAAGTAGTCCGTCATATGCAGAAAACAATTTGTGTAACATCCAGGATCTAGCCTCCGCCCGTACCCCTAGTGATAAAATGAACTGGAAGTACATAAATAATTGATTACAATGGAATTTTTAAAAAAATATTTATTTATACAGATCCCTAGTTGTTGTTGTTGTTTTTTCAGTTTCCTTTTTTCCGCTAGTAAAAAAACCCCAAGTTTTCTTCAATTGTTCTTTTTGCAGTTTACATCAGCGATATAACACAGTTACATCATATTATATGATTGTACATTTTTTTTTTTAAACTAACAGTATATTTAACCCATACCGTCACAATAGCTGTACATCGCCTAAGTCTTGCTATATCCCCTCGTAAAACTAAAATACACAGGAAAGTAACGTTAAGTTTTCAATCGTCTTCAGCGAAAGATAAAGTCTTATAGAAATCAAAAGGATGGGAAATTAGAAAACACCAAATTTGAAAACGCCGGCTTTGTGTTTTAGTGTGGACGGAAAGCATTTTGAAAAAGGAATTTTCAAAAAAATATGACTTCTTGATAACCATGTGATCAACCTCCCAAAGGGTGCACTCAAACTTTATTACCAGAACTGATTGTTGCGTATTCAAATTTTTCTGGTGTAGTGTAGACGGAAAAAAGTTGATGCGTTTCTAAGTGAGAAGACTGAGAACACCGTTTTCAAATTTCTCCGGCGTAGTGTGGACGAAAAACATCTGATGCGTTTTCGGAGTGAAAACGCCTTTTTCAAATTTCTCCGACGTAGTGTGGACTGTGCTTGATATGATTTCACAGATGGTTTCACTTAACAAGAAGGCATCAATTCTAATATCGATCTCAAATACTTTATGTGTAGGCTTACCGTTCATTAATACTGTTTCTGCTATGTCGTCTGCATTGTGACCTGGAAATGTAAATTCGCAATGTTATTAGGCTTAGTCAGAACGCTTGCCTTCTCACAGTTCTGATATTCTGCAATATCAAGTCGGTATGTCTCACCAAAGTACAAACCAAGGACTGAACAAACTCGCTCACAATTAGGTTTAAGTACTGTGCTGTTACCAGATGTTCAGCGACTAGATTAAATTTTTTGATCACAGAAAACATCAAATGTTTGTTATGACAATAGTTACCATGTAGAATTCTTTAGAGCGGTTTTCAATTGAGTGTCGTAAAACCAAAACCAAAACCCATTACTTACCAATTAGACTTCTCAGCTAATCTCGAACTGTAGTAAAACCAAAACCAAAACCAAAGTAATTGTCTAATTACTTTCGACACTCAACTGAAAACCGCTCTATTATTCAATATTCCACCTAATGTTATGCTGTGACAAATCATAGTCACTAATTTAAATTACAATTACTAGGCGTGAATCCTGTTCCAACCTGTTACTATTTTATCAACCTTTAAAGCCACTGCTCCTCTATCCAAAGCTTGCCGTCTAAATACTCCACAAAATGTACCTGCATGTAAAAAAGACATCAATGACAATGCAGAATTAACAGCTTGTTAACAGATCTGGAAACCTGTAAAACACACAGGAAACAATTAAAAGGTTGTTCAGGAAAACAGCAGTTCTCAACAACGTTAAGAAGTAATATATGGATTTAGGCCAGCCTAAAAGCGTAGCTCCTGGGCCGGGTTGTTCAAAGCCCGATTAAGCTAACCCAGAAAAAGGTAGAATTTTGATTTGAGTTTTGTAACTTTGCGGTGAGGTTTCTGTGTATTGTTTGGCCTTCTGTTTTGAGTTTTAATAATCACCATATACGCAAAACAAAACAGCAAAACACATTTGTATAGAAGAAAAAGTTATAATTCGATTAACTTTTAATCCTGGGTTAGCATAAATTGGCTTCCGAGCAATCCTGCCCTGTTTCCAACAAGCTAACCCAATATGAGCCCGCGATCCAATCGATAACCAGCGCTTGGTCAGCAGTCAACTTCAAGAAAACACGTGACCTCGAGGAGCTGTAAACCTGAGCCCGCGATATGGTCACGTGATACTGGTCAGCGGATACCTTGTATTGACAGGTGTCAATTGATCATAACATGGATGTCCAATGTCAAGGAAGCGCACGGTAAACCAAGGCTGCATGTCTCTGTCAACCTATTATTTGGAGTATGGCCGCCATGTTGGGCAACTCCGCCGTCGCTGTCGTCGTCGTCGTGCGTATGCGCCCACGAGCAATACCGCTAGCCATGGTAACCATGAGAAAATCAACTCATGGGTTTCCTTTTCTTTCCCATATGAGTATGGGGCTCCGCTTGGCGGCCCTTTGGGCCGCCGGAGCTCCGCTATAAGTTAATTTATATTAGGTTATACATTTGATAAGAAACAGTCAGTGGTAAGTAACAACTTTTGACCCGAGATTATAAGAGCTGTTAGATAAAGGTGTTCCACTGTACTTCAGAAGGGTTAAAATATTGTCCAATCATTCTCACGACTTGTTCTTGATTTTTAAATGACCTCTTAAATGAATCAACCCGTAGTATAGTTTCTATTTAGAAGGCTGAAAAAGTTAAAAAGTAAAAAACACTGAACGTTTTTCAGGGTCAACTTCAGGGTTAGCAAATATTATGGACAGGTAGTATATGTTTCGCTGATGCAGCCCTAGCTCTGGGCGCATGAGAATTTTCGGAACACAAGAGAAATGCAAAAACTATACTGTGGGGGAAGGACAACCTGTGATCAGGGCTTCAGAAAGAAGAATCTGCACATGGTTGTTCAAGTTACATGTATCCAGGGGAGATTTCAAGATGCTGTAGTGTGTACAAAATATCTCCATTGTAATTAATACATTGTATAGACATCAATGTTTAAATTAGTCATTGAGTTTAAACAGTCATTTGAGATCAATCTTTGAAATAATAAAAGGAAATTGAATTCTGCACTTACAATTATTTTTCAGTCCTATCTGCTTGACAATAGCATCCATGGTCCAGCCATAGAGTTCCTGAACACATAATCATCGCATTATTAACATCTGACATCTTTTTATGTTTAGTTGTTGACATTTAAATGGCTTTGATTAATGGGTCTTGGTTTTAAAATGACCAATACAGGGTAACTGTTTCTTTCTTGAAATTTCAAATTATTAAATCTCTATCAATTATCTAAATCTCAAAAGTACGAAGGTGTGGAGTGAATGGCAAGTGTATCACTTCATGTGTACAGTAATATTAGTCAGACTTACTAGTATTTATCTAGCTTGTCACCATGAAGAAATAATCATATTTACCTCATACGAAACAATCTTGAGTGGTAACTCATACTGCATTTCATTTCTCTTCACTGTCTGTTGTGAAACAAATGCATTCTGTCATTTCACTGCCTTTCGATGCATATGAAGTAAAATACATGTATGACTTCCACATTGGTAGGGTGTTGGTGATGTATTGGTCTTGTGTCAGCTGACGCATTGGCTAACATGGTGGTTGGGTTGGAATTCTATAGCTTAACCCAGATTCCACAGTAATATTGCATTATTTCACATGCTACCTTATTTCACTAAATTTCGTGAGTATTTAATTTTGCGAAAAGTCAAGCGCCATATTTTGCAGGTATTAAATTTCATGATCTTCAGAGGAAATTACAATTGGAGTGTACTAAATTTCCGGACTTTTTTCAATTCTTTAATATGTAGCGTTGACCTCAGAACTGTAACAACATAATTAATATGATCGTTATTGTAAACAATAGCAAACATAACAAAGTGTGACAAAGTTTGATGACAGTACAATTGAGATTTTGAAGAACTTAGCAGCAGAGGATCTGACAGTGAGACCAAAACAAACAAACCAAACAACAAACTCCTAAACATGAAGCTGAGACATGTTGGAATAACAGTGATGAAATAACAGCTTGAATTTCATTTAGTTAATTGATATTACTGTATATAGGTATTAAATTTTGCCATTTAATCCTCACATGTCCTATATTTTGTGAGTATTAAATTTCACGATTTTTTCAAAATCGCAAAAATTGCAAAATTTAGTGAGAATAAGGTACTTGTAGTGCAAATGCTCCCAGTGTGTGGCTTCAAAATAAGTTGATATCCAGCATTCAAATTCTGTTAGGGCTCTACGCATTTCAATATCTTTAATCCTCCATCAAGAATTCATTTACTTCATGTTGGTTAAGTGCCAGCTATTTTCGTATGAGTAGCAGTGCTTCATCATAATTTAACAACTGTTTAGAGCTCAAATGTTGCCAAAGTCACCATGATTATCGTGTCATTGATATATGTATAAAATTATATGTTTTGCTCTTTACATGTACCTCCAATGAATCATCCCTGTAACCAGTTATTCCCTCATCCACAGACAATAGAATCAATTTTAACCCATAGTCATACTCTTCATTGAGTTTTTTAAGTACATAAGCCAACACAGTGGAATCTGAAACAAAAACAACAGTTACAGTATTGTGATAACTTCTTCATGAGCTTAGTAAATGACAGCTGCTGGAGTTAAGGAATGGATTATTCAGAGGAGGGGTTGGACAATAACATGCACCTTTCAATGAACTTATCACAGGCTAAAATGTCAGCGGAAAGTAGCTTTCAGGCATCAAGCTTAAAAGCTTGTTAAAAAGCCAGCGTAGTACATGTATTTTCAACCGCATTCCTGCAAGTAATCTCCATTTATACACACATGTATTATGAAAGGCATCCTCAAGAAGGGTATCCTCATTTGGGAGATTAGTTACATGTTTATGTAGGTAGGTTATGCATGCCCCCCTCCCTCACCCCCCTACATGCTGTATGATAATGAAATTCAAACCTTTTCAGAACATCCCCACATTGCCATCAGCATTTTAACACAAGTTATGCTGTTCATAATCATTTTATCAGCCTTGACCACATCAACACTGTCTCATACATGTCCATGTAGGTCAGAATTTTACCCTAATAGGACCTCTTACAAGGAGCCTTTTACAAGAAGGAGCATAATATCAGTAGCAGGTTGACGCATTACCTTTTCCACCAGATGCACCAATAGCTACAACTTGTCCTTTTGTAAAGAGTTTATTTGAGATTATTGTGTGGTGGACCTCAGTCTCAAATACAACATAAAAGCACTCCTTACACAAAGCATCACCCTATCGTAAAGTGTTTCAAAAACAACAAAATTACTAATGCATACATAACGAACACATTAAAAATATATCTAGAAGTAGCAATGGTCTCTCAAAAATGAGGATAATGTGTCTTAAGGCAGCTGCGGACCGAGTATCTGTTGGAGTGTCTGTCAACATGTTGATAGAGTATCTGCTGATATATTGACCAACATCGGTCACCTCTCAACTGACACAAGTTGGCTGATACTGGTCAATAAGCCACTGACACTTGGTCGATACTCTATGACGCTTGGCTGATACTCTTATGCCACTCTGGCTTTCCCCATATGGGCACTGAGGCTAGAGAGACTGTTATTTTGCACCCTCAAGCTCTGTGAGTTAGGGGGAGGAGATGGCTGACATTTCAAACCATTACAGGAGAAATAATGATTAATAAGACACGATATACCACTGATAGTTGACTGGTATACTCCTGACATCTGATCATAACAGTAACAGTTGAAGTGTCAACCGAGTGTCAACTGACATACTGACTGTATTATAATATGTCGACCAATAATGGCAACCAATGGTCCACCAAGCTGAAGAACATTGCAAGGGACCCTCGACTGATTGTCCATCAACATAACCGAGTATCAGTCCAGATGTCGATCAAGTGTCAGTTTTAATGTGGACTGATACTTTGCCAATAGTATCGACTGATACTCAACCTACAGATGCGTTAAGTACACATGATCCAAAATGATTCAATTAGAAAATCGATTCCCAGAGTGTCACATTGAACAATCTTTCCTGAACAGTGCTCAGTAGGCACCAAAAAACGTATCACTAAAATAAGGTTTAAGATTATGGCATCTAACAACGTTTAAAAAAGCCTTGAGCAAAATCAGTTGTTAAAAAAACTATCTTATCGGTCAAATGCCCCCAAAATTCACCTAGTTAGTTTGTGATGCAATAATTTTGTAAGTCAATCTTTCAATTCAAAAGCGACTTTTTTGAATTAGTGTCGTACCAAACGCAACTTACCGTTTTTGGTCGCTTTAAAATGGCTTTATTGCCACAGATCTTACAACAAAGAGGCATCCCCTTCCTTTAAAAAAAACAAATAAGCCTAACTATGTTTCTGGAGCCAAAATTCTCAATTATCGACCACCATGTTGGTTTGTTTTCGATCCCAGTCTCCCAATCGGCCACGTGACATGCGAAACCTGGTTGATTTTGCTTCATCGGCAATTTTCGTTTTGCTTGTGGCAGCTAAACCATGTGTGATATATTTTCAGCGTAAAATGTTTCGTTCCTTTTACATGAGAGAGCAAGGCACACTTCCTGCGTTTCTTCTTCCCCAAGCTGAGCGAACGAAACGAGTGCGATCCGTGAAACTGAGTCGCAATGGCGAAATGGAACAGGTACATAAATCGGGGATAAACTGTGTTGACATCGACACAGACGAAGGTAAATATCTGTTGTCTTCGGGTTCAAATGGAAAAATAGCCATTCACGATATAGAGGAATGTTTTTACCAAGACACATTCAAATGCACGTCAGTTGCTACGGTGGAAAGAACTTTGAAAGACAGTCACAAACTCAGTGTGGAAACTGTACAGTGGTACCCAAATGACACTGGCATGTTTTTATCCAGTTCAGTCGATTCGACACTCAAAGTATGGGATACAAATGCACTCGAAGTTGTTGAGAACTTTCGGCTCGAAGGAATGGTTTACCATCATCAAATGCCAAAGAATGCCAAGAAACATTGTCTGGTGGCGACGGCGTGTGAGGACTCCAGAGTGTACCTTTGTGATTTGAAATCAGGTTCTGCGATTCATATTTTAAAAGGGCATTCGAGGGCAGTCATTTCACTGGCCTGGTCACCAAGGAATGACTACCTTTTAGCTAGCGGTAGCCGTGACAATAAAGTACTTTTGTGGGATGTGCGTAAAGCAGTGGGAAGCATCCTCTCGCTGGATCAGCACAATGGTAAAGGCGGCTCTAGATCATCAACTATAAACACAGCTCACAACGGTCACGTGAATGGTATTTCCTTTTCACCTGATGGATTGTATTTATTGACTTATGGGACAGATGATCGTTTAAGATTGTGGGACACGTTCACTGGCAAGAACACCCTGGTAAATTTTGGGCGTGTCCACAATCCCAGTCGGAAATCTGTTAAACTTTGCCTATCCAGTGGAACTACAAGGGAAGTGGCTTTTGTTCCATCTGGTAGCAGTATAGAGGTGTTTGAAATTGAGACAGGAAAGCATATAGCCACTCTCACTGGTCATTACAATAATGTAAACTGTTGCACATTTCATAAACATTTTCAAGCTCTTTTTAGTGGAGCAAACGATACAAATCTCTTGATATGGCTTCCTGAAATGAACCGCACTGGAGATAAAAAGGAAGGTCAATCAACTGAGGCTGTTGCTAGGGCTGCAGATCAAGTTGTCAATCCTTATCAAGACTCCTGGAGCAGCGATGAAGAGGAAAAGTGAAAAAAAAAAAATAAACAGCAACAACACTGGTCAACAACAACAAAATTTACATGTATATAGCAAATGGACTTCCTTCCCACCCATATGGGGTGTAGCTGCAATAGTCCTAGTTACTCCATATTATTGAAGAACTGGTGAAGTGAAAGAAATCTCTTTTCTTCCTTTTCAAACTCATTGATAATTCATCAAGTTAAATGAAAATCACTACTGTGAAGGAGGTTTGGATACCTGGTCTTAATTAGCGTAGGTTTTTATGATTTTAGTTTTCCGTTTACTCCTTAGTTTTTGTTTCAATTAAGAAGATACATTGTCTATCAAACACTCAAGACAGTGTCTCCTCGGCTATCCAAACACCTCAAATTTTGTCAAAAATACTCTGCTGTATGTAGTAGTAGTAGACTTTATTGGAGAGGGTAACATTTGACAGTAACAAAACTGATAAACTAATGGCCCTCTAAATAAACACAAAAAGGAAATTAATTAAAATCACTACATACAACCTATAAATATGACTGATTTACAATGTCTAAGTAGTAAAAATGTAAAACTGCTAGATACTAATAAATGATTGAGTAGTAAATTGATTTTTTAAAATTGATTTTAAAATTATTGTTGTATTTTCAACTCTCTTCTGCAGACTCAGTGTTTGGATATCGTAATGAAGCACCTAACCTAACCTAAACTAATCAATAACTCATCAAAGAACAAAGGGAAATCGTAACTATGATGATGTTTGGATATCTGATCTTAACTGGCATGGATTCATACGATTTTATTTCTCTGTTTTTTCCTTAGTTTTAGTTTTGATTGAAAAGATGTTTCAAACAATCAAGACAGTATTTCACTACATTTCCAACATTATGCATGAAAACTCTTCTAACACTCCACTGAGCCTGATAGTTTCTGTTCTGATGTGAAGTATATATGAAATAATTCATATTTGAACTGCGGTTGCAGATGAAGGTGAAGAATGATCATCGCAGTAAATTTACAAATCATAATTTTTATTTCCTCAAAAGCTTGACAATGTAACAATGAAACCTCTGCTCTGGGCTGACATGTATATTTGTTGTGGAAAAATGCACACATGATCTTTAGATCAATAACATATTACCACACTTTGAATGCTGACCACTTGGCAGATCTATTGTGGGGAAGGGGTGAGAGCTCAATCATATACTGGTAACCTGCACTTCAGGGTATAGGGAAGGCGAAAACTTGAAAAATTTCCATCCCCCCACCCCTCCACACCCACATCTACCCCCATTTTCCCTTTCCCATCTTCCCAGGGGCAGATTCAGAAGGGTGGATTGGGTGGCTAGCCACCCCCCTGTTTTTGAAATAAAACGTAAAATATTTGAAAACGGTTGTGAAAATTATGGCAGAAATAAGGGCAAACTCTCTGAACAGGTACTTCAATGTAATGTCTTCTTCCCGATAATGAACTCTTTAACTGGCAATTGTACATTTTTGTTCACTGAGGGGTCATGCACTTTGTACCACTTGTGACGTCATCAATTTAGGCTTCAATAGATATTCTTGATAGCTAGGATAGATCTATCTGCACAACTGTCTGTTTTGGACATCAATCCCATTCTGACATAGCTACATGTAATTAAAAAAATGTGAGCAGTTTTTGGTGCAAAAATGGTGGTTAAATGACCCATTACACTTAAAATCGATCACGGTTCCATTTCCGGCTTTAAACATAACCAGTAAATTGTTGTGTATTATTGTTTCTGGGGCTCAAAATGGCCAATTTGAGCGATTTGGTGGGTTTGGTGTTGACTGTTACTACACGTTGTATCACCCATAAACGACAATACACAACAACTGAGGTAGGTTTACGTTTATTTTGAGTTTAACATAGACGTTACTCGATATAAGTTTACGATATTAAGACTCTTCAATATTCGCATACATTTCGTTATATTTGGAACATATAAACACTGACACGCCTCTTCTGTGGGTGCCATGTACTGTAACGTGAGTAACAGAACATCTGAATGTCTTTGAGATTTGTTATTGCAACGACAAGCTGTTATTCAAGAGCCCTGACCCTTTGAAATGAATACTTCGTCTAATGTATAAGGACTCTTCAGTTGGCCAAAACTTAGAGATAAGTCATCTTTTGACGTCCGTGACAGCCTTCTCGGAACGCCATTTTAATGTCACGAAACGCAAAAGCTGGGAAACGTTCTCTGGCACAACGAAGACCCCTGCCGAAATATAGCTCTGTAAAACGTCAAGTTCTTTGATGTTCTTGCCCGAACTAAACTAAGACCTCGGAAACGTCAAATGAAAATGAGCGGCGCGGCGTACGGCAAAGTTACGTTCGCAGATCCCCGCTGAGAATAGCGTGACGTAACCTGTCGCGTGTCTACTTATATAATTTTAACGCTAGCGCTTGAAAACGTGACCTGACATGGGTTGCCTCAATAAAAATCTTCGTGTACCTGCCGTTCAGATTACAACAGACTGTTTCAGAGCGTAGAGGAGATCAGTCAAGATTAGCCTAACACCGATGGAAGACCACTCAAACGAGTGTAAGCTTGGAGATAACATCTCGACGAAAGGAGTGAGTCGTACAACGAATGAAGTTCTGGACAAAGATAAATACATGGACATCGATGAATTCATGACCGTTCTACGAGACGTGGAACTGATCACTCCCTTTGGGAAGGTACAAGGGGCAAGTTATACAGATGTGCACCAGGTTGATTTTCAAGCTCTTCATGCGAAAGAGAAAGACTTTACACTCGCAGGGAGAGTCATACCCCGTACACCAACTGTATTGCAAGTTATCGAAATGGAGAGACGATTACGCGAGGTAGATACGAACAAACTAGTGCCTTACTCAAAGCAGAACAGTCGGCAGATCGTGGAGGATTCTGTGACTACAAACTATTTATTCTTACTGTTAAGTCGAAGAGCGACTGAGTCAGATTGATGTGTTGGCGTTTCTGTAATAATCGCGAAAGTATGCGAAGTTTTCGCTGCTTTCCGTTGATTACATAACTTCGCCATCTTTGAACATCAGGGCACCGCTTCGCGGAAAACGTGCAAACGTTTTGAATTGTCCAAATGTTTCTGAAAGGAAAACTTTCACTGAAATTTAATATCACCATAATGCAAAGTAAGTATTTATTTTTCTTTGGCAAGAACGAGAAGGCACGTTATAAATAACTTTGTGATTGTTGATACCCGGTGTGCCTTGAGAGCACATCATTTCTTTCTGGAAACGTTTTTAACCCACGCACCTCTAGAATCAATTTCTTCATTTAAATTCCGTCTTATATATATTTAGTCTTTTTATGGCGAAGAAAAGGTCATTGCTGAACAGTTGTGAATAAATAATAATGATGTTGCTCTGTTGCACTTGTAAAATACTAGTAGTAAGAATCGTGACTTTGCTGTATGAAAAATCCGCTATCAAATTAAACTCGATCTCAACAACTGTTTTCCTACTTCTACTTAACGACTCTCTTTATATATATATTTTTTGTGACCAGTGTTACCATAAACTCGAAAATCTTTGGGAGGTTTTCATCACGCGAAATTTCACGCGCAGCATTTATGTTATGTAATAATACGAAAAAAATATCTAAAATAGGCAGAATATTTTGATTCATCCATTGCCTAAAGCTTCCTACAAACATTTTCAATTAATTATTTGCCTTGAATGATTTTCCTTGCGATAAGCAGATTGATAATTGAATTTACAACATACAAGTCAAATTTGGAAACACCAAGGGCAGATTATCGTCACGTGTGGATGTGTTCTAATTGCACCTGAATTGAATTATATCACAGACGACATGGCAGACAAAGTTCCTTAATATGCTTTGTTTTCTCATTTTCACAAATGTTAGGCTCGCTGCGGAAGTTCTTTTCTTTTTGCCCTAAAGTATTAACACTTGAAGCGATGCCGCAACGCTTGTATTAATTCTTGGACCAATGTTTTAGAACCTGTCCTGAACCGAAAAAAATTTGAAAAATTCATAAAGTTCAGGCGCACGTCACGCAAACCAAACGATCGCATGTGCGGTCGTACGGCTGGATGCACGTGCCCTGTGATCACGGCAACGTGCTGAGAGTAAGTCTTCCCAGAGCTCCTCGCGTTTTCTCCGTTTCGTTGGAGCCTGGGGATACTAGTTAAATCATAAGTCTCGAGAATCTTGACCCAAGTATCATGATCAGGTTTTTTCGAGGCCTCCCTGTTTTCTATCTTGTAAAGAATGCGTAAATTAGCAAATGAATTCAACAACGAGCATCTCTTACGTAACGAAGCAACCGTTATAAAACCTTTGTAGCACAGACTGCTGTTTCCCAACATTACAGTTAATTTACATTACAATCACGTACACGATTGTGCAATCAATTTTACAGTCGTATAGCTAAATTGATCAGTAAGTGAGGCCCTGACCACGCTACGCCGGAGGAATTTGAAAACGGAGCTTTATTTCGCCGATTAGGCATACCGTCCACACTAATCCGTCACGAAAGCGGAGCGTTTTCGAAAACGCTATTCAAACCGGAGGAATTTGAAAACGACGGCTCTGCGTTATAGTGAGGACGGAAAACATTTTAAAACGGAGCTTTTCGAAAACGATCACCATCAGTCCTCATCGCGCCATCGGACTGACAAGGCCTTCACAGTCTCTCTCCAGCGCGGACGATCTTGTGCCGCCTTCCGGATTTCACTCCAGGTCAAGTGTATGGTCCCGAGTTCTTTTTCCGTTGGCCTCCTCCAGGTTGTTCTAGGCCTTCCCCGTTGTCTTTTCCCTTCTGGTGTCCAGAATAGACCTTCTTTTCGAAAACGATGGCATCACGATAATAATGTGATTTTCCTCAAACACAAATCCAAAATGACCGTTTAATCTTGCGTTCATAATTATCATTGTTCTGTCACGCAAAAAAGTCACGCTCCTGTGAAGCGGCATGCCAGCGTGAGTCAAAGGCTCATACGTCGCATTTCTGCCGTGTCGAATTCAATTCAATTAAGTGCGCCAGAAATGCGACTGTGGATTCATACGTCGCACTTGTGTCGCACTTAATTCAGAATTTATACTGTCGGGTATGTCGGCCAGCGGAAAATGTTTTAAACGTAGAATATTCAATACGGCGGACGAAAATATTGAGCGACGAAGGACTTTAATTTTTCTAAAAATTGTCCGCCAATGGAAGGAGAGGGGGAAGGCTGACAACGGAGCAGTATGTGTTGCAATATGTTCAGGTTGCATCGTATCGGGTCGAGAACGGCCAAGTTTCTTCTTTTTCTTTGGCGGGAAAACATTTACGCATGCTCAATACATTAACATAATGTATGCATTAGATTCGAGACGGCAGAAATTCGACGTCTGAATCGGTGTCGCGTTTCTGTCGGATAATGCGACAAGACCAGTCGAACGTGCGGCAGAAATGCGGCAGCCGACTCAGACGTCGAATTTCTGTCGAATTTAATTCGTTGAATTGAATTCGACACGGCAGAAATGCGACGTATGAACCGGGCCTGACTCACTCGGTCCCTTTCCTTACCATTTTAACCGGTTTAACTCTTTTATATTGTTGTGGCTTGAAAAGAGAACAGTGCTAGTGCTAGTTAAGGGTTATTAGAATTGAGCCTTTCTCAAAATCTGTTCGGAAACGTGTTGTGAGAAAAATGAGCGAACTCAAATTAAACTATAAGACGGCAAAGGCAACGAAACCTTCGCAAACAAAAGGTTTAATGAAGAGAACAACCGCTTTGCACGTGGGTTACAGATCTTGTAAATTTCGTAACACAAGTACAATTGGAAACCGTCCACCCTACGCCGGAGAAATTTGAAAACGCAGCTTTATTTCTGCGGTTAGGCCACCGAAAACGGATCGAGCTTTTCGAAAACGCTCTTCAAACCGGAGAAATGTAAAAACGCCGGCTGTGCGTTTTCGTGTGGACGGAACACATTTTGAAAACGGAGCCGTTCGACAATGACGAAGTCACGATAATCACGTGATTTAACCTTGTCCGAGTTTTCCCCAAACACAAATCTAAAATGACCGGTTATTGTTGCTTTTCAGGAGTCATAATCGGGGTCCCCAATTATGGCTCCTGTGCGTTTTCAAATTTCTCCGGCGTAGTGTAACGTCGTTGCAAGACTAAAGCACCGTCCACACTACGCCGGAGAAATTTGAAAACGGCGTTTTCACTCCGAAAACGCATCAAAGTTTTTCGTCCACACTACGCTGGTGAAATTCGAAAACGCAACAATCACTGGTCATGGTCATTTGGGATTTGTGTTTGAGGAAAACTTGGGCAGGGAAATCACATGAATATCGTGACGCCATCGTTTACGAACAGCTCCGTTCTCAAAATGTTTTTCGTCCTAAGGAAAACGCACAGCCGGCGTTTTCAAATTCCTCCGGTTTGAAGGGCGTTTACGAAAAGCCTCGTTATTTTATGACGGCTTATGTGAACGGTAGGCCTAAACGAGTACAAATAAAGCTGCTTGTTTTCAAATTTATCCGGCGTAATTGCTTGAGCCTTACCGGAAGTCTATAAAGTTCTCCAGGGGGAGACGGTAAGGTGTGTACGTTTGTTCATCTACGTCAGTCCTCTAGCGAGACCGTCAGCACATTGCAGTTTGGGTCAGCGGCAAAGTAAGTTGAGCTTGGAAAGGCTACACAGAACGTTACTTAAGCGTCCTAGAGAAATTAATCGAAATCATTTCTGAACTAAACTGTACTGTAAACTAAATAAACTGTAGGTTGGAAGAAAGCCGAAACAAATTGCCATAGTATAACTTAATCTTTCAGCCATAAATTTGTAAGGGTGGGGAGGAAGGTGCGGCTCGCGATTTACGAATTCTTCGAGTGTTCTTCCAACATCCCGCGTGGTTTATCAGCCTATAAACCATAAAAACTTGTGGTCTATTGCTTTTATATAATAATTCAGAAGACCCGCGAAATTTCGATGTGTTTACTGGCACAATAGCTGGTTTTCACATGACGTCACTAAAATTCAAACTACAAAACTATTGATCTTCCTGAGATTTTACGTTAATGATGTATAAGAGCAGCTGAAAACTAATATTTACACAAATGTTCGCTCCGAATGGGTTCTTGGTTTTGTGATAGACTACGCTTGAATTTCGAAACTTTTGCGTGACGCGGCATTTACATGACGGAGTCATGATGGTTAAAAAGTGACTTATTTCGGGGAATTTGGCTATCTGAACAGTTTATGTCTTAGAAAAAGTATTATTTTAATGTTTTAGAGTTTCTCGAGGAATAAATTCACGCTTTTGCAGCAAAACTCACTGACAGATGTTTCTGTTGGTTTTGCGGCCGCCATGTTGGTGTCCATACGGATGGGCACCAGCATGGCGTCTCAATACAAATCGCTATAAATTTGGGTAAAAAATTTCTCCGCATATCTTGCATAAGAAAAATTGCTGTGACCAGAATTTTGACGAGAGTCTTTGCATATTTACCTTCTTTCATTTCCCAGATTCTGGACTTTATCTATTGAACGGTTTTGATTTTTATTCTGATCTATTTTGAATGGCGTGACACTGAAAACCAGCAATAAACCATGGCTGATTGACCAATCAGAGCGCGCCCATTCATTTGATTATTATGTAATGGCTCATAACCCATGATGGTTAAGCTAATAGGAACTCTCGAATTGCATTATTTAATGAGTCAGTTTTTAATCATGAAAATTAGCCGATGAGCGCGCGAGAATTTCCGCAATTATTGTGAAAATATGGACTAACTGCATGTATTTTCTGCTTCTTGTTCTTGACAATAACAGTATCGATAACAACAAGCTTTATTTGCTCGGGAAATGTTTTTACATGCACGGAAGATACTCACATTAGAAATTGATTAGCCATTACTTTATAAGCTTTGACGTGTTGGCTCTCACGTTATAGATGTCAAGAAATTTGATATGAGGGCCCAACGAAAAGTTTGATTGTAGAACCAGAAAGGGCCTGGAAACGATGATAGAATATTGAGCATGTTCTAACTTTGCTCAATACTACTCATTCTCTGAGCTCATTGGCTCTTTATGTGAATGACGTCAGACGTTCATCTTCATGAATTAAAGCTTGATTAATCAGTTACCTAACTGTAAGTGCAAGTAACTTCACTGAAATGACACCTGAACTTAAAATTTACATAAAGTTACATATGCATAAAAGTCATTGCAGATCAGTCAAATTGAGATCACAGAAAAGCCATACGAAACATTGTAGCCATGTTTTCTATATTTCATAGCTACGACACTTTTTGTTTCCAAACCCTCTTTCCAGCTCATCTCATGACAAGACTATAAAACAATCTTCTGCACCGCGTGCAGTATCTAGTCCCACTCATAATCCCCCACCCATCCCAGACTCTTTTCGGGTGCCATGTTTCGTCAACAAATGCGCTCTAAAATCAGAACTGTTTTGCGGTCTAGCCAGGAGATTAAACCAGTTTTTAATGTTTCCTCTCAAACAGGTTTACTCATATTTCAACAGTTTCATTATTTATTGGACAGTCTGGTGTCAATTTCAACTGGCGTAGTAGACATCCAGTGTCTCAAACAGAGGTTCGGAGACGTCCAGTGGGGGGTCGGGTAAGGCTTTGTCAAAGCCTTCTTTACCAACCAACCAGTAGGTAGTCACCAGGCCCTGCCTCTGTCAAAAGAAAAAAACGCAGCGAAATTATGTCAACTGAAATGCAGTAAACCGCTAGCACAAGAGAATGGAAATAGATAATAAAAGTTAACATTCTAATGAAATTTTGACATTGTTTAACAACTTTTTTTTTGTTGGTGTTCCTTTGTTTGACCAATGTACAGAAACCTACAAGTTTAAATTCTTGTTAGCAGGCAGAAAAATTAACGTTTACAATTGTACTGTACGTTTGTTTCGTTTTTAAGAAGGAAGAGAAAACCAGCAGTAAGTTGTAAGATATGATGGTTGTCATAATTTATCATAGTACGTACAACTTTAGCGTGTGGAAACGGTACAATATGTTAATTGCATAGTCCTTTTAAATACCAAGCCTGACCAGCATCTATTTTCTCTTTATGAAATCAATATCAAGAGATGGATAATGAGAATATAGGTAGAGGGAACGCATGTATTCTTTAAAAGATGATTTCGCTCTGCTGATAAGGTAAAGGTGACGGTGACGGTGACGGTGACGGTGACGGTGACGGTGACGGTGACGGTGACGGTGACGGTGACGGTGACGGTGACGGTGACGGTGACGGTGACGGTGACGGTGACGGTGACGGTGACGGTGACGGTGACGGTGACGGTGAAGGTGACGGTGAAGGTGACGGTGAAGGTGACGGTGAAGGTGAAGGTGACGGTGAAGGTGAAGGTGAAGGTGAAGGTAAAGGTAAAGGGTGGCCCATTCAGCGACGAGGCTGATATCCAGAGGGGCCCTGGACTAAAAATATAGACCTGCTAGACCTGCATAGGCACGCAAGAAGTCTGAAAGTCATTACCAGTTGTTTCGTACCTTAATTTGAACTTGTCCTCTTTCCTCCATGTAAAACCCTCCAACTTCGATCAACCGTAAATGTGTTTCGTTGCTCACGTGGATACGTAAAGCTGCAACAATATTTCAATAAATGAACCAAATTCACGGCATCAACGTGCACTAGCAGCCTCCCCATGTTTTTCCCCTGCAAGATCGCGTGGGTACTTTGTACAACAAAATGGAAACCATCGTGGCAGCTATCGTGAATATGGCCTATTGAGAGCCATGTGGAATACCCTTACCCTACTTCTAAAGCGTTCCAAGGTGGTGCATGTTTCAAATTTGCACTGGTGTCACATGAAAACTGCTCTCCTTTTTAGCCATTAAGAATCGAGTAATTTTTCTAAATGTATTATTAAAAGTAAAACAACTAAGCGTGTTCTATACATGCATGAGTGCGTTCTTAGGATCAGTTACACGGTGAATACTTACGCAAGGAGGTGCTCTCCATTTTGGAAGCGATGTTGACAGCATGGCCATAAAGACAGAAGCGAGGCATGGTCACTCCAACAACCGCTGCTACCACGGGACCTATAAAAACAAGGTAAATAAGTTTTTACGTAGTCTCTTTTAATATTGCTACCACAAAGCTCCCACCCACCGTTTCCCACTGGTCCAAACACGAAAACAGCTACATTCAGAAAGTAGCTAGGAAGTCAAGGCCTGCTAAACCGCTGACCAAGATGACCGCAACCCTTACCCGTGTTGATGCCAATGCGCAGCTGCAGCTGATGGTCGGGAAGATGACGCACGCGAAATACAACCATGTGACTGAGGAGTTCCAGAGCCATGCTCGCGATCTCACTCGTGTGTTTGATCCCGTTCAACTTGGGACAACCGCTGACAACCACGTATGCATCACCGACAGTCTCCACCTGCCAAAAATAGGGAGCCGATTTTCTCAACATACGTTACAGGTCAACCAAGACAAGATAAGCTGCAAGCGTTGGAACAGATAAGCAGTTGGTGATAGTTGAAAGCTTACGTTTGCAGTGTGATTACACTGTACGTGGAAAGATTGGAAACGAAAGTCATAGAGCCCAAGACTTTACTTGCACTTTACCTTTCACGCCTTACACTTACTCAGCAAACTTACCTTGTAAACATCAAAACGACTGATGATTTCATCAAATGATACGTATAAATCGTTTAAAAAGTCCACAATCTGTAACAAAAGGAAAATGTGCACGACATGAAATCTTTCATTTTTTAATGGCAGCGTTTTCGTCTTAGAATGAAAATGTGAAAGAGACTAATTTTCAACTCAAATTATTGATTTAAAGCTCAGCGCCAAGTTGTTTAATGCCCGATTAAGCTAACCCAGGATTAACAAGAACTTTGATTTCAGCTTCGTAACTTTTCTCTGAAGTTATCTGTTTCAATTGTTTTTCCTTTTGAATCAAATAATCTCAAACTACACAAAGCATAAGAAGTGAAAAAACATTTTTATACAAGAAAAATTAATACATAGGTTGTTATTTAATCCTGGGTTAGCGTTAACCGGCTTTAGAACAACCCGCGGCCCAGTATACCAAAGATGACATTCTTATAATAGGTACAACATTTCTTCAGGGACAGACCAGCCCCAAGGAGTGAAGAAACTGCAATGGGAACTTAAGGGTACTTTAACTTCAACCAATATTAAGTGAAGAATATTTATCAAGTTTGCGCAAAGTGCATTACAACATACCTCCAGTGGAGTACTAACTGACGCCAGCTTTGTGAATCCAACAATGTCACTAAAGAAGATGGTGACTTCTTCAAAACCCTCGGCCTGCACAGAGTTATGAGTTTTTAACTGGTCCGCTACCAAACTAAAGACAGATATATAAAGCGTTACTAAAGAGAGCTTTTAACTTGCCTGTGTCGAAAGTGATTAGCTATGCTTTGGCTTTGCATTACCACGTCTTGTGATCGGTTAAAAAAGCTCGCGCAATTTTCTTAACCAATCAGAAGAAGAACCAAAACTAATCGTCACTCGCTCACACACGTTTTCCCGCGCTTCGCACCGACTACACGCACTAGTTATTTATGATTGGCCAATGATTACGTTTTACGAGTAATCCATTGAAATAGCTTACATAACCTGGTGTCAAGGCGGCGAAATCAGGAGTCAACTTTGAAATCCTTGCTGCCTGTTCAAAACGTATATCCATTTATATCATAAAGGCTTTTGTTCTTGGGCCATCGTAGTTTAACGTGGAATAAAACACAAATAGCGGTGATAAACATATTAAACTTACGCATTTTAATAACTTGACGTTTCGTATGCTACGCAACATACATTTTCAAAAGTGGAATAAAGACCGTTACAATTTTTGAAAACTATATATGAAATGTAAATAAGGGGTCTGGAAACGAGATTAAGAAACATCTGTTTCTTAACAGTAAAACAATAAACGCCTAAACTTATTAATAAAGTATCAGCTTCTCACTGCTGACGTTTACATTAAGAGCCGGCTTAAGTTCTTGGATGAGAAAAGTTTCTTTAATTTTACAATGATAATCTGTTTTACCAGAAGCTAGAATATCAAAATGATCCCACTTGATGTTGTGACCTGTGGCTTTTATATGGTCGGCAATGGCTGATGTGAGGTCATTCTTAGTGAGAGCCCTGAAATGTTCCGTTTTCCTATCATGAAGCCGTCGTTTTGTTTTGCCCATGTAAAAGTCACTGCAGTCCCAGCAAGCAGCTTTATAAATGACCTTAGATTTCTGTGAACGATTTAGACGGTCCTTGTATTGAAAGAAAGATTTGATTCGGCGAGTGCTTTGAAAAATTATGTTAAGATTGACAAATGAACAGAAATTGCATTCACATGATTTCAGACGCTTAGAGATTTGGTAACTTTGTACACCTAAGTAAGGTAATAAGATGATAATATCTTTCTTCGGAACCGTAGGGACAGGGCTGCTTGGCTTGTTTCTGTTTCTGTTTCCATTTGTTACAACTTGCCAGATATGATCATTCTCTGAGTTTAATTTTACTTCAGTCACTCAAACCTGCTTGACTGGAACTGCCTCTTACTTTAGTTGTACATTCTACTTACGGGGGGAGTAACCGGTAGAGAATTTTCTCGGTCTTTTCTTTCTCTTCATTAAGCTGCCTGGTTCGTTCCTCTACCAGCTGTTCCAAATGATTGGCGTGTTTTTCCATCATGGTAACCATGTTCTCTATGATGTTTGACCCTCTGAGGAAAATGAATCGGGTTAAAATTAATATCAGAGCTACATCAGAACTGAGCTGATATGAATGTAGCTTATGGAAAGACTTCATGGCATTTCAAAGGTTTGTCACTCCCCCCTCGCTTTGCTTGCAGTTTTTCTTTCGCACACGTATACGTTCTTTCCAGTTGCCGGAAAAAACTGATAAGCTCTATATTTCCAATAACGAACTATACGGGGAGAATCCGCCAGAAGGTAGCACCCTTTTAAGCCTTAGGAGACTCCACCCAAAGTTAGCACCCCTTTAAGTTTGGGAAGGCCCTGCCCAAAATTTGTACCCTTTAACGGCTAGGAAACATAAAGAAATGAGGTATCTCACGAGTTGGAGTATAGGAAAGAAAAAGAAAAAGTGTCACTTAGACTTAGAAAGAGACCTTTCAAAATATCACGAACAGACGTACTCTAAAGGCTAATTTTCCAAGGATTTGAGGGGTTAGTCGGTCCAAAGACATAGAGAAGAGATGCAGTTTGTCAAGTGTGGGAGTGTGGAAGAGTATCATCTTTTCTTGGAGGGATTTGAAAGTGTCGCTCTTTCGGTCAAAAAGGGCATAAAGACAGGTAGATTTTGACTTCTGGACAGGAATTCCCTGTGTAAAACTTTGTTAAGAACTCCCATCCCCGTCTCGACGCTCCCCTGTACCTGCCACTTATTTTCTTTAGTCGCTCCACAATGCGGTAAAAATGCGGTCTTTCTTCAGGGTCGTCATCCCAGCAATCCACCATCAGTTCTATGTATTCTGGCTTCATTTCCATGGACGGTATGTTGGGACGGAATGGCGGATCTTCGTGCGCTACAACACGATGAATGATCACTATGCAAAATACAATCCAGAGATACAACGCATGAGAACTGAAAAAAAAGGGTGTTTGTTGTTTCCTAATCTGATCTTGCAGAGGAAAGTTAAGACTTACACTGATAGGTTTAAATCGCTTACAAAGCCGTTGCACTATTCCTCACTTCTTGTTTGGAGGCGTCCTCACACGTCCTTTATTAGAAGCACGGAAGTTGAATGCACATTGAAAATTTACGTTGACTCATTTCGGCATTTGGCGTACTCACGTGACAAAGGAGCTATGGCTTTTATTCTTATTAATTAAATTTGTATTTTGTCTTCAGTTTAATCCATCTTTTTCCCTAGGTAAAGCACTAGTGCATTCGATAAAAAATTACTTGTGCTTAAGTCAGGTGACCAACCTTTCGGTTGCAACAGGCTACCACTGAAGGGTTCCGATCGAGTGGCCATTTCTTGCAGCACTATCCCATAGCTGTATACATCCGCTTTTTGAGAAAACCCCTCTCGCTCAATCTTGCTGATATTGATGTGCTCTGGTGCAGTCCATAAGAGATCTGAAAAATTGAATCGAAATGAATGCGTAATTAGAGAACCAACCGTGAATAAATGGTAGGCAGCTTGCTAGTCGCCCGACGATCGGGTTGGCGCTTATCTCCGGTTTCTGTTCTGCATGAAGTGACTAGAAGCATTTCACTTTCCTTTCGCTGGTGCGAGTTAGTGCCAGCCTATCTCGTATAGGCCGCCTCGTCAGGCATCAACGAGCCTGCTCTAGAGGAAGGAAGCCTTGTTAAAAAATCTTCGCTCGCGAAGAAACGCCATGAACCCACTTACACAATGTCCCCGGCTCGAACTCGCAGACCGCTCACTCCTGAGTCGAGCGCGTTAATCATCAGAGCGCCGCGCCTCACGTTAATAAAATAATAAACATGTTATAATATTAATAAACATAACGACCTGGTGAACAGACTCTAAACGTACCAGCATACATCTTGTTCGGATGTTTCTTGGTGTTCTCCTGTCCGGCCTTGAATTCGTGTAAACCCCAGTCAGTGATCTTGACGACCCAGTGACTGTCAATCACACATCGAGTGGAGGTCAGGTTGCCATGGAATTTAACAGCAGTGTTATGGAGATATTTCATTCCCTGAAAGACGGTTACAATAAGCGGCGGGTTTACATAAGCGAATATCTCCAGGTTATGGTCGGGTGTGACAAGAGAAGCTACCTAAACAAGTACGCTGTAAAGTTTGATTGGCTACAATGTTCTTGAACCTGGAAATAGATCGCCTTGTTTGCTTCATCCCAGAAAATAGCACTATTATACGGATATGATTTTTAAGGTAATAAAAAAAACTAGCTTGCTATTTGATTGGCTGAAAGAGGTACAAAAGCAAAACAGTTTTAGAAAACGTCAGAAACATTTTGAAGTTAATCAAATCCTTTATTAGTTGTCGTCTATTGCTGTCTATTGCCACGTAGGTCAGGTGGAAGTAGTCGAATACTGTGCAATACACTCTCGGAATGCACGTATACTACATTTCTATTTGTGCATTCAGTTGTCTTAATTTAAGGGAGTTTCTGGAACTGGAATTTGAATTCAACGCAGTTGAAATGCACCGTCTCAACAAGAAAATTTTGATGCGCGCAGAGAATATCATGGCCTAAAGCCATACATCTTTCATGGCACTTCTGAAGGGAGACGAACAGAATTAAAATAAGTTTTCTTCTCTTATAATAGTAAGGCCCGTCTAAGGACAAATAAAAGCCAAGTTACCGCCGCTATATCAATCGCCATAGACAATTTGAAACCATAATCAATCTTGTACTCGTCGTTGGCCAAAACGTCCTAAGGGAAGAGAGAAGACGAAAGATAGAAAGACATTACACAGATGACAGAGATTGCCGAAAGTGATCAAGTGTACTTGTATCAACAAAACTGCTCCTAAGTTCTGTAACAGTTAAGAGCATATGTACGCTGATATTCAATCCCTTAGGAATGAAACTAACGTGTGGCACAAAATTTTTGCGGGTTCTAATTTTTGCGATTTTTTGTAGTTTTTCACGATCCCCCAAAAAGTTCCCGTAAAAATTGTTCCCAAAAAAATTTACTCTACTGGTGAAATGATTGTTACACACCTCATATGTAGAATCTTGTTGATGCCATTTATTTAAAACGTCTCTTAAAATAAAACGATGAAATTGCCCATGGTACACTATGTATAGGTAAGGCTGCAGTTTACAGGAAAGGATCGTCTGAAGGTACTAGCAGGCGTAATTGTAAAAGAGTGACTGATTGCCATGTAGCGGTGTAGTAAAAGAGACCGAAAGTGTTGTATTTCAAAGAAACGGGACTTTCTGAAAATCGCAAAACGTAGTTCCCGCAAGATACAAAAAAATCGCCGGTCCGCAAAATTAAACTCCGGCAAAAATTTCGTGCCACACGGTAACATCAATCTTTCCCGCCCTTGGCGCGAAAGAAACAATGAAAGCATTGGAACCATCAGAATTGACCATATTCGTATTCTCGGTATTGGACTGGAACTAGCTTGCAACCGAGGCTAATGCGGGGAGTCTTTTCAAATGCAACTGACATTAATCTCTTTCTAATGATATTTCCCCACATGAACCTCCAACCTCCATTTCAATACTGAGAATACGAAAATGGGTTATTCTTAGCAACAGAAGTAAAGAGCCAACCAGAACTAAGCGCGGAGAAAGCAATGTGCCATCCAGGCTTGGCTTACGACGCCAGTTTTCCCTCGCTTAGCGGTGGTTGTATGTTTTACTCTGAGTCTAAATTTCATTGATATTTTTGATTTCACTTCATTTGGATCTTTAATCGACCAAAAAACAACTTGCTACCGTTTAGGTAAGAATTGAAATACCTGTAAGCTCCCCTTCTTGCAGTACGACCAAACCATCAAAATGTTGGGCGACTCGATGCATGCTCCGATGAACGGATTCAGGTTTTCGTGGCTAATGTCTCGCACCTTTAGCATAAAGAGACACGTAAATTAACAGAATAATCCTGATCTATTTCGCACACTGATTGGTCAAATACTATTTACTGAAAAATTTGTTAGCAGGTAGATCACTGATCAGACGGGTGAAAAAAGCTTGATTTCACAAAACGGTGATTTGTTGACTTTGTTCTTAAAGTGGCTATGCAATGAAATTTTTGTCCCTTTTCAGTTTTATTCTAGAAAAATGAAGTTTATGTTCCACTGATTCATAATTCTCCAATTTAAGCTCTGGTCCGGCGCGTATAACATTTAAATCTCTCAAAAGCTACTAAAAAATTCAAGTGAAGTTTCACGGGGCCTGGAACTAGTGACGTCATAAGGTGTGTAACTTTCGATCGCGTCACTTTGCGTCAGAGTATTTTCTACAAGGTTGCCACTCGCTGAACTGTTTATTTGACGATTTTGTTCAATGGAAAATGTTCTCAGATCGTGAATCATTCAGTAATTCATCATCTTCGTCTGATGTTTGAGTCCCTGCAGTCAGTGGGAGAAGGGGAGGGCTCTTTTATGTTTATTTTATGTTTATTTTAAATTAATGCTTATTAAAATAATAATAATAATAATAATAATAATAATAATAATACATAATATTTTAAGAGGAAGCCTTCAATCACCATAAGGTGGTTTTCAGGAGGGTCCTCTGAGAAAATTACCTGTTTGAGCTGTATAAGAACTTCTCTGGTCAAATGCACGCTTTTCTTGTTCAAGCGTTTGATTGCTACAGTTCGACCCTAACACAAATAAAAATCAAAGCAAATCGTGCAATGCAAAAGATAAACAAACTTTCAAGTCCCTCACCATCGAATAAAACACTTTTGTTGATCTCGTTTAAAACAAAACTCATTCAAAGTACTCTCATCCTTTGTTCATGACTGTTAAGCCGTCATTCGCAAAACGTGTAATTTTTCCTTTTTTTCTAGATGGAGATAAAAAAAAAACCGCTGCCTTTTGAGTTTACCTAACCGTAGCTTTTCTCTTGACCTTTTCCGTGACGTTATTGCTTCCCTGATTAGATTTCTAACAGCCCGTTTTTGATCAAATACGGATTATGAAAGCTCTCTTTGACCCTCTGTGATTATATTGATCACGTAACAGATATCTCAGGAGGTTCTCATCACTAAGGAGTCCAGGACATAGCCGTTTCGAGTTCCCAAGTAGGATTATCGATAAAGACATGATAACGGGTTCGATCCCGCGGGCTTTGTTATCAATACATTTAATCATAACGAGTAAAGCTTCTCTTTAATTCGTCGATAGAGAAGCAAAAAAAGATTGAGAGCAGGATGCGAGATGCGGGATGAGAGTAAAAAGTAAACATGAAGGGAAATGTGGGATTGAAATATTTCGGTGGAAGCGAGAAAATAGTGGCGGGATGTGGGATTGGATTGGCATGCGAAAAGTGCAGGCATACAGAACGATCGGGGAAAACAGTGTGCATCTTGCACCTCGATCAGCAAACTAGCAGAAGAAGGAAAGAGAAATGGCTCGTATTTTCCACTTTCCAACTCTTGGTAAGAGTTATGTCTTACTTGGTAGTTGCCAATGGTGGTGAATATTTGTTCGGTGTTTGCTGCACACTGTGAGTTGGAGGTCCCTGATGGTTGCTCGTCTTGACTCAGTGGACTGGAGAAAGTATTTGCTTTGATTGAGTCTATGCTCAAGCCATGAATGCCTCCAGTATGCTGTAAGACACAGAGTGTTTGCGTGGAATAAAACACAGTATTACTGAACATTTTTCCTCCTACGAAGGACGATTATTTGCGAGAAATAATCTTGCGATCTGATAGGATTTGGATGGTCATTTTTATTTCGCGATTCCCTGGCACAGAATAAACGTTACCAGCGAAATATCGTAGTCAAAAAACGAAAGAACCTAATAGAGTATTGACAATTATATAATATGTCGAATTATCCTCGCATTTTCACTAGTTCTTACCCATGATCAATTGGACAACAGACGTTATTAACATTTTAGTTTGTCTCCCTTTGTCGTAACTTTCTCGAGAATGAATATAAAAATCAGCGTTAAATTCGACGGAGAAAATTTTAAAAAAATAGTCGTCGTGGTCAGATTCTCCAGAGAACGCAGAATTTGGTGCCCCCCTCCCCCAACCCCCCCCCCCCCCACCAAGCAGGGAATTATGGTGTTTGTGTTCATCAAAACAAATATCTAGTCCAAGATGAATCACGAAACATTTTGGCAACAAAAACAGATTAAATTTTAGCGGATTGCGCAGTAAAATGGCGGCCTGTTAAATTGGCCGATCACAGCGCGCATAGTAACTGAGAGATATAATAGTGTAGCTTACATAACGACAATGTAACTACACAAAGTAACAGATATGGAACTTTACTGCAATTTGACGAGCTGATAATGGTGCCCTCTTCTCTCTCTTGAAAATCGGAAGTCCCTGTTGCGATTGAACTTCTGGTTCCGTTCCGCTAGGGTCCTGAATGTGCAAATCTTCATAACGAAGCTTCCAAGACTCGTTCTGTGCCAAGTCTGTCTCATACCGGAGTTTCCTGCAAATAAACAAGTAAGACATACCCATTCGTCAAGGAGAAAATTTTGCAAAATATCGTGATTTGTCAGTGTCTCACAGATCACTTATTTACCCGGCCCAGCCTTCCGTTTCGGCAAATAATTGATCTTCTCGCCATTGACAAATTACTATACTTTGCTCAGCCTCGTCCAACAAAAGTTGTTAAAATATTATGGATAGCTAAAAGACATTTAGAAGAACCGTGACTTGCAGAAATTTGAAAAAATTCACCCCGACTAAAAAATTGTTTCAAACGTAAACATTGAGAGCCAAAAAGGTACATCATCCAAAAAAAATGCCGTGATATAAGGAAATTATTTACCTGATGATGAGGAAAAACATAAATGCTAACACAAACACACCAGCGGTAGATGCTCCTATCACGACCTTGACCAAGTGTATAGTGGCTAGAATCAAATTTAAAACAAGAGCAAAGTAAGGTCAATTCTGCGATAGCGGTTTATAAATTCATTGCACCTGCATGTGACTTTTCTCGGTTTTCATTAAGCATGAAGCGACTAGGAGTCCCTCCCCTCTCCCCTGGATAAGATACTGGTCCATCGTAGGGCTACCCCCTGCATTAAATTCACTGCTACCATAACCTCGACCCACAATTTAGAATCCACCGAGCATCCAGCAACGCTTGACGTCAGAAGTTTATAATGCTTACATTATAGACTTGTGTTGGTATACATATTACTGTAGCACAACATCAGTTTCAGTATAGACTGGGTAATTTCGCACTAAGAGTATCCGCTTTTGCAATATCGACAGAGAGGTATTGTTAAATGAATACTTACCTTGTCTGTCTTGTTCTATACACAGCTCATTCTCCCATCCACACTTTGGTTTGTCAAGAGGTGGGTTTGTACGACCTCCAGCCCAAATTACTCTCACATCTGTTAAGCAAAGGTTACAAATTATTTGTTTTCTTTCTTGATTAACACCGTTAATTACGTGAATAAGTAGAGCTGCACTTACTTTGAATTCAATCAGGCTCGCTGGAAAAACGCTAAGCCAAAGATTCATGGCCCCGTCTATACTACGCTGGAGAAATTTGAAATCGCAACTCTACGGTTATGACAACAACAACAACAACAACTTTTATTTCATCCCCAGAGTTAAAAGTAGTTTATTATAATAGCATAAATTAAAAAAAAATGATAGGGGTGCTCGCTACCTACCGTCCACACTAATCGGTTACGAAAACGGGCTTTTTAGTGGAAAACGCTCTTCAAACCCGAGAAATTTGAAAACGCCGGGTTTAGGTTTTAGTGTGGACGGAAAAATTTTGAAAACGAAACTTTTGAAAACCATGAATTTGCGATAATCATGTGATTTCCTGGCCTGAGTATTCCTCAAAATCAAATCCAAAGTGACTGGTGATTGTTGCGGTTTCAAATTTCTTCTGCGCAGTGTCAGGACGGTAAACGTGCGATAACGCGTTTTCGGAGTGAAAACGCCGTTGGCAAAATTTCTTCGACGAAAGAGTGGACAAAGCCTAAGACTGAACAGCAATAACAATGTTGCTTTTCATCTAAGAAATGACCTCTTAAATTGAAGCCACCCGTGGAGTGATTGTAATCAGCGATGTTCTGAAAACTTCCGTTCACGTAATATTTGAGAGAATAATCGGGATCGCGATCCCCTGATTCGTCGATTCGCACTGCTCCTGAGGCACCTAAAAAAAGTAAAACAGCAAAAGGTTAAAAAGCCTTCATCGAAGCAAGGGTCTCCTAGCTCGGGAGCTTACTAGGTTTCAGTAATAAGAATCAACTTTGCGAATGTCTACTCCCTCCGAGTTGAATGCTAGTCCATCTCAGTCCTCTTCCCCTCTCTAACTTTACCTGGGTGGAGCTGGAAAGATGCCTGTATTGCCCGTGAATACAACGCGGTACTGACGACAGACCAGGCTCGAACCCGGACAACTCAATCTGGAGCCCTAACTATGAAGCCAATGCGTCTACCGCTATTTATTCATTTTCGCTTTTCAAAAACCCACAATGATCTGCATTGTCATGTGGCTCAAACTTATATCTTGCCTGTCATTTGATCGGCAAAAAGAACAAAAAGACAATGTATTAAAAAAGATCGTAAAGACACCATCGTCTGCATAATACTGCCACGGTATAAACCTATTTTTTGTACTACACTTTTTTTGTGTCACAGGAGCACGTACCTTCAAACTCTTTGTTGAGCATCCTGTGCACTATAGCTCGTCCATCTTTCTTGTCTCCTCCGGCTGCTAAAGTTTCATTCAGTGCAATGGCATACAAGTAAATGGCATCATATATGGCTCCAGCGTACACTTCAACCTTCAAAACATGATAACCATGGAAACGATTTAAAGCTTTTAAGGACAAATTAAAAGATCATAGAAACAAAAGAGACCTTTTAGCTTCTTGATCTCATATTAGCTCTTATTGGAACGGTTCTGGGACAAAACGAACTCGTGAGACAATCTCAGGTAACGCAGAGTGCAATGTACTGAGCACTGAAGCATGGCAGTCAAATAAGTCGCCACCCCTGGTCACGCCCAGTCTGTACTGGCTTGTTAGTCAGTTTGGGCTTTTCCCCTTGCAGGATATGAACAGAAATAACCTTGATTATGGCATACCCTTTGCAGTATGTGTGTGCGCATGCGTGTTTTTCATTCAACGTCGCAAAAATGTAAGTTACAATCACACGAGTCTTTCAAGATAAGTTACCTTGATGATCTCTTGATAATAATCATTAGTCAAGACAGCTTTCAAGTTTACTGTGGTGTCGTTCATGCTACCCGGCTGCTTGCCCTACTCTCCCCTTCGCTAGATTTTCACTTATGTGGGGGGATTGAGGAGAGGGAAATGGTAAGTGCTATTCCTCTTGGTTGTCCCGGTTTATCGGCAAATGCCATTCCATTTTTCCTTGGTTTGTCCTACTGGTCTCTGACCGGCCGGTCTGGCATAGCGGACTTAATCCTCTATATATTTAATTGATGATTTCTTCCTGCTGGTTGTCCGCCCTATCTACCGTCTCCCCTCTCCCCATCTGAAATTACCTGTTCTTGGTCATCTAACTGAATGTGGAAAGGGTAGTCATTCATCTTCTGTCTCACATTCTTCGTGAACAATCTCCAAAGATCCGTGGTTGGTTCTCTCACGTGTATGCTCAAGATCCCTCTGAACGCCAGGGCGGCCTCCGCATCTCTGCCGTCATTCCCCATAAAGGTGTTGTTACCAATGGCAGCGGATGGCAATAGGTTGACAGTAAGGAAGGCATAATCCCCATTGAGCATGCCCAGATCGTGAGCGAAGAGCATCAAAGCGCGCATGTCACCGCCGTAACACAGCATTATAAAGACTGTAGTATAAAATTAACGGAAACAACAACGAAAAAAAAGTAAAGAAATGAAAATTTAAAAAGCAGTCTGTGAGGAAAATGGCATCTATAAAACCTGCTCCACTCTTTCTTTCGCGTGTTTTCTACGCTCTTTTTGCGGAGAAAAAGCTTGCTCGTAGTGAGGACGTTTTTATTCGATTTTGATTCAGCTCATGACAGAATTCAAATCTTTGCTTTCATTGTAGCAAGAACATGGAAAGTATGGGGAAGAGTGAAAAATACGCTATAAAACCAGGAAGCTTTCCTTTTGTCCACTTAGTTGGCCTGTAGGGTCCTTCAAAGAGGTATCTAAATCAGCTTGATTTTGCCTGATAAAATTTTGTCAAAATCGTCATATTCATTTTTACGTCGAAGGTCGTTCAAGAAAAGTAACTGAAGTAATTGACGTCATTTTAAAGCATTGAGGCGCTGCCCAGTTTGATTTTCCGAGTAAATACCAGCTACTAGCAAAAAGTATTAATTCGTTCAATATTTCAAAAATCGATTTCTGACAAAAATAAAAAAAATAAAAATAAAACACTAACAACGTGGTTCATAGCAAAGAAAACTTAGTGAGCGATCAACAATTAAATGACCATAAACGCCGGGTTTTTGTGAATACGACATCAAGAAGTTTACATCAGGAATGACTGGAAACATTTCTGGCAGGTATGTAGAGGTTGACTTACTTCTCGCTGTTTCCTTGGCCAGCGCTAACATGCTTTTGTACTCCTCTCGCTCTGTGACCAACACATGTCCCGGATTCAGCGTATGAATGTAGCGGATATCAACATCATTCTCCAAAAAGACTTTCATCAACCCACTCATAGCCAGCTGCCATATGCTCTCCGTGGACGCAATGATCCCGATACTTTTCCACTTGAAGTAACCCAAAACAGACATAAACAGGCCGCCCATCTTGGAAAATGACCCCACCGTTCTCGCGAACGTTTGGTAGATGCTCTTTTCTGACAACTTGCTTGACTCGCAGCCCCAGGAGATCATGGGCAGATTCCAGGACGCCGCTAAAATGGCAGCCGGTTCACAAATTATGTCACAGCCGTCTCCTATGATGGCGTCGACTCCTGAGATGCGGAACTCCACCGCTTGGTTCAGTCCTTCGGCGGCCAAGCACATCGAATCGTTCCACAAGAAACTCATGTTATAGCCCAACAGTAGCGTGGGATCCTTGTTAATTTTGTCCACAGCAATTGTGATGGCGGACGCAGACGTTTTGCCGATCGGCCAGTAACCGGTCATCGGGAGCAACACTCCGATTTTCACTTCTTTTACGTTCTCACTATGCGTGCCTACCCCACCGTAAGGGCTTGATAAAACTAAAAGCAAACCCGCCGTGAAAATCCCAGAAAGGCGAAATTTCATTTTGCTATTCACAGCTGGAATGGCTGGGAGCGTAGAAAAGCTTTCTAACCGTCAGAAAACAAATAACAAATCACGGCACGCAACATTTATCGAAACGACTCGCTTGTTTTTGAGTATTTCTTAAACGTGCGCAACATCTAAAGCGGCCCTCTGTGATGTCTTTTTGACGTCATCGAATCATTCTCTTATGCCTGCCTGAGTAACGGTAGGGTTTCGTGTTATTGCTTATATCAAAGGACTCCGCAGTTTTTCGGCCAATCATCTTGTTCCCACAAATTGGTTTGAGATACTTACAGCCGGCGGAAATTAGAGATTCTCCACCTTCTGTCATGCATGCGACTTCGGGACGAGGAGAGATCTGGTAACGAGACTGAAGCGTGCAGATTGCGCAAGGGAACTTTTTACTTTTCTTTTCGCTGGTTTGCGCTACGAACTTCGAGAGGGAAATTAGTAAAGAGACATATCTTATTTTCTCGACTAAATTGCAGGTGCCAATACAGACCGGGTTATATAAAAAACATGTTTAAAAGCTCTTAGGTTTAATCCAAGCTCGAAATCGCTCTTTTACCGTCAGGTAAAATTTCAGCCTTTGTACAACAAAATTTGCCAGTTGATGACTTACTTGTTTTAACGCAGTGAAGCTGCCGAACCTCTTCCCTGGACACCTCTCACAGTCGACTTATCTTTTTTGCGTGTTTACAGACCGAGACCCAGTATACCAAAAAAATAATAACAATAATAACTAAATAAGAAATGGAGAAACAAAAATCGAGGCCAATATCAAGCCATCTTGATTAAACAGACTTGTTCAATAACGGCTTTAAAAGCCTGCGTTGCACACGGAAATGTAACCCTGTAATTATTATTTTAGCTAGAAAGAATTTTTAATTTATTTTCTTCATTGTAATCTGTATTACAACAGTTCTCGATAGGCGCCATAGAAATATCTATTATTATTATTATTATTATTATTAATATCATTATCATTATCATTATCATTATCATTATCGTTATCGTTATCATTATCGTTATTGTTATTATTCGAACAAAAGGCTATTCTGCTCAAAAGAATTGCCCCCAAAAATACCCTGCGAGCAGTTGGTTTCTCTTACGCCGAACGAGAGAGAAACCAGTGCGAGCAACCGTTCGTTCGAGTAAACCGCCGTCCACCGCCATGGAGGAACAAGTCAACTTTGAGCTGGTAAAAGGCTTAGGCTCGCACCCATGCGCTCAACAACATAACTGCTGTGTTTACGCGAGCCCACTGTGTAGTGATCAAAGTCCAACTCCACTGCGAACGATTACGATCTGGGTTACGACGTTGAAAGACGTTTCATAATTCTTCGAGACTGTGCTGTTCATCGCTGGAAGTTCTTCCTCTAGTGCTTGGAGTCAGTCGCTTGAAACAGGCTTTACAAAACCGCCTTCGATCGTATTATCTCAGTTAAAATCGTATTGTTGCTTGGGGTAATAATTGTGTTCAACGAGCTCAGGAATCCCGCACGAGAGAGGGCAAGAAAACCTATAGGCTTAACACCACAGACTTGATAATAAATCTGACACTTCGACGAAGGTCTGGGGCGTCTTTTGTCGGTGTTTTTGGACCGGTGTACAAAAAAATGGATCTGACGTCAAATGCATCACGTGTGGCGTGAAGAATTCGCGCATGCTCGAAGGAAAAGCAGACGGTTTGAAGTGGTTTCTCTCTCGTTCGGCGTAGGAGAAACCAACTGCTCGCAGGGTACCCCAGAAGTACTATTATGCTCGAATTATGATTCTGTAAAATCAATATTCCTGGGTTCAAAATACTGAAACATGAAAAATGAGACATTATTTCACCCATCCAGGGTGAGGCTAAACCATGCCAACATAAGCGCATTTATTATTTAATCCTTAAAACTAACATGGGTAATTTCTTGTGGTTCTTGTCCTTCGTCATGGTCAATGACTTCTACCAGTTCCGGGTTTGGTTCCGCCATCTTGTTTCGCTCGGATGCTCGTGTCCAGCTCTCTCTCAGACTCGTTCCCAGGCCCAAAAATGGCCTATTCTGCTCGGATTATGTCCCAATTATATTTTCTGCTACTGAGGCCCTATTATGCTCGAAATTCTGCCGGCAGAATGTGTAAAGGCCTAGCGATACGTTCGGCTTTTAGGGAGCGAACAGGGAGCAGAGACGCATTTAGTAAGTCCATATTTGCAACACCTTTTCATCCCAAAACAGCAAACAGACGGACGTTGTATAAAGCCATTTTGATAATTTTATTAATACACAATATCAGCTAATAATATATTAGTAAAATACATAGCGTTGCCCTGTCATATAAACACTGTCGAAATTTAGAAATTACTGTTTTATGAAGGGGCAAGGTCAACTTATTCTCTTGCATTTAAACTCTTTAATAAAATAAACGTTTTATGGTCCTCTAGAGAAGCGTTGTGATTCGATTGCAAAGAAGACTCAAATTTGGGACAATTTTCACTAAAACACACTGTTTCTTATGCACAATTGTAGTTGTTTCTTTATATGCACTCTGATTCTAATGATGATGAAAGAGGACCAGTTAATAACCACACATTAGATCTTTTGGCTTCCTTCACTTTTTTTTTCTAACTCAAAGCTTATGTATAATGATTAAAAAGCACTTGGAAGACAAAAATCCATTGACGTGGTCCAATTCCTTTATAATTGTATTTATTTGTTTCTTTGTATGTGTGTTTGTTGCATGTTTTCTTTTTTTTTTATCACATTACTTGAATAATTTATTAAATTGACTTAAATCCAAATTTTTTGGACTTAAGTCGATAAAAATTCTCTTACCCCTATCTATGGTAACAATAATGAATAATTTACGTCCAACGCTTTTGGACTAACGTCAATAGAAATACTCTATCCCTACATATGGAAGGAATAATAAATTATTAAAATCCAATGCTTTGGACTTGTGTCGTTAAAAAGAACTTATCCCCCCACCCCTATAGATCCTATGAATTTATGGCAGGGATAATAAGTCATATTATGGCAATTTGTTTCAGCTTTCATCCAGCCTACAGCTTATCTACCTTACAGTTCAGTTAAGTTCAGGACAGATTTCGGTTAGTTTCTCTTTGGCGCTTGAGTGACGTTCTGTGTAGCCTTTCCAAGCTCTACTTGCTTTGCCGCTGACCCAAACTGCAACGTACTGACGGTCTCGCTCAGGTTACTCGCAAGAGGACTGACGTTGACGAACATACAGGCCTTACCGTCTCCCCCGAGGGAACTCTGCATCAGTTGCGTTAACTTGGAGTTCCTGTAAGGCACGTGCATTGCATTTGTTCGCAAGGCCGCAAACACTTGGCCGAGGGCTGATAGTGATTTGTTAATGGCCGCCGCTTCGACCAACCTCTGTCCAGTAGCCTCGGTCTTAGAAATCCTCTCTGAGCCTGCAAGGTCTACCAGGGTCAGCGTGCCGCGCGTGATGGCATTGGTCACGTGGTCTGTCCCCTGGATTCTCAGGAGAAGAAGTAAATGAGAGCGGGAACTGTTTGTGTTCATTTTGGTGGCGCCCACGGAACGATTCGTGTCACCTGAAAGCACCAATAAGAGAATATCGTTAGTCGACGGAAAAAATACATTTTGTGTCAAAAACATTCTGAAAGCACCCGACGAGAAATCGAATCTTACTCGCTAACGAAAATTTTACTCGCTAACGAAAACATGAAAACAGTGGCTAATATTTGTCACGCGAATTCGCTGTATTGTGCTTGAGGTAACAGTAATTTTTGCTTACTGTGACATGACTTTGAGACAAGCTTAGTTAACAGTATGTGCAGATATCTCTATATAGTTAAATGAAATTTAACATAGTTAACGACTAGGAGCTAGTCTGGTCAGTAGCGTTTTTATAGGCGGTTATTAGTGTCTTGGCCGTCTGTGAGCGTTTAGTTAGCGTTTGGTGCGTTTTGTAGCGTTTGATATAGTTCAATGAAATTTTACATAGTTTATGACCAGGAGCGAGTCTGGTCAGTAGCGTTTTTGTAGGCGTTTGTTAGTGCCTTGGCCATCTGTTAGCGTTTGTTTAGCGTTTGGTGCGTTCTGTAGCGTTTGCAACAGTCGTATGGTCGTGAGAGCCCTGGGGCTGACATTGTCCAGCGGTATATTTGGTTAGTACATGTGTTGTCGTCCCATGTGCTCGCAGTGTGTTCATCGCTCTGTGTGGCGTTGTGGATCAACGTAGATCAACACAAGTCCTTACCTTTCTGCATTATGCTTTTGATATCGTCTGCCGACTTAACATCAACCTCAGTGACATCGGTGATAACAAGTTGTTTGTTTCTCATTTGAATGTTCAGTTGCTGTGAACTGCTGTTCTCGCTCAGCAGGTCTCTAACCGTCTCGTTATAAACCTCTACCATGGAAACACACATGGAATAATCCACGTTTTTTCGCTCGTCGCAAACTCGGAGGAGTTCGAGAATGGACCGGATGTTGACGCCGGGGTCTTTGTCTGTTCCCATCATGGTGTAAGTCTTCCCTGCCCCTGGAAAATAAAATTAAGTGAACTATAATAGGAATGAGCTGGTGCAGTACACTCAATATTTCGTTTTTGTATGAGCCTTTTTTATATACGAAAGTTGAGCCTGAGATTATTTGGGTCACTAGAGGAAGTTTATTTTGACAACTTTCTGAAAGAAAATTATGAACTCTGTTAAAATGCAAAACTTAAGTCTATGTAGTTCAATAACCAAATCCTTTTAGGGGCATACTTAAACATAAACGTTGAGCATGTAATGTTCTTGTATGGTTCAAAGTAGCACATCTTCGGCTGTATAGCTGCCTGTATGTTTTCATTCGGTCCCTTTGGAAGTTAAAACAGAACTAACAAAAACTTCAACGACTGGATATGGTAACCATGACTTGATGGCACAAAAAGAAAAAAACTAAAAACATTCAATCTCCGTCCGAAAATAAGACGTTCGTACAAAAATAAAAGAGGGTAGTAGGGGGCAAGGGATGGCGCAGTGGTGAGAGCGCTGGACTCGATTCCGGCCCAGTGCCATATGTGAGTTGCGTTTGTTGTTGGTTCTGGCCTTGCTCCGAGGGTTTTTCTCCAGATTCTCCGATTTTCCGCCCTCCAGAAAAACCGACATCTCCAAATTCCAATTGGACCAGGACAGAGGACCCGCGTGAAAACCAGCTTAGGCCGATGTGGCTTCCGCTCTAAATAATGCAATTTATTATTTTATTATTGTTTATTTCAGTAGTGTACATAGAAGAAAGCGAGCATACCTGTCTGGCCATACGCTAGAATACAGACGTTGTAACCATCAACACATGACGTAATGAGTGGAAGGGTATCTTGAAAGACTTCCTCTTGCGTACTGGACGGAGAGAATACTCGATCGAATCTGAACGACTTTTTCTGTCCTTGAGCAGACACCAAACTCAAGTCCTGATCTGAGGTGAAGTTCAACACATTGTCGGCATTTGGATCGTAACGGCACCGGCAGAATACTCTGATGTTGCCGCGAAGTTCTTGAAGCTTGTTGTAGAGAAGTTTTCGTTGGAGTACCTCCCTGTGGTAGAGTGCACGCAGCTCTATGATCTCCTTGCTAGAACCTTGGTCCATTAGCTTCATCTTACGCAAAGAGCTTTGTGCTTGACCCAAAACTAAAGCAATGTCTTCCATTTCGCTTGTAAAACAATTCCTTAATTCCACCAGCATCTGCGAAAAGACCTGTACAGTCGACCTGACGTTTCGACAGGTATCTTTGGAAATCTTTCGCTCTTTAGTAGCAGGAGCTGTTTGAATTGGAATAGACATTTGCGGTTGTACTGGCGCGGACTTCAGCTGTTGTATTTCTCGCTGTAAGCTCGTGCCCTTGATTTGAAGCTTTCTAGCCATTTCTTCGGATGATCTCAACTTGGTTTGCAAATCCGCGTTCGCTCTCTGAGAATCTTGCAACTGAGAATCTTTTTCTCGGAGCTGTTCCTCGAGTTGGTCAATTCTCTCCCTCAAAAGTTCAATCTCCGCTGCGTGTTCTTTACTTGAGCCCGAGCTGCCCTTAAGTCTTGACGCCACCCTCTTGCCAGCGGTATCGTCCGTTAGCAGCGTTATGTACGTGTTAGTGACTTCGTCGAGGTCATAGTTGCACTGCCTCAGTAACGCAAGAATCTCAAACTGGTCATCCCAGTCTGGAAAAGCCTCTTGAATGGACGCGACACGTGACCTCACGTCTGGTACATACAGCTCCCATGCTAAAGGCATCTTCAGCCATGTACCCGAGCCTTCATCGTACACACTGAGAACATTCAACTTTGTTTCTTCAAAGTACGTACTCAACAGTCCTAAAAAAGATTAAAAAACAAGCCTGTTAACTGATTGTCTCAGTTTTCATTTAATGTTACCTCCGATATTCCCCGCATGTAGTTGATAAGTTACATGTAGTTGATGATTACAATTGGGAATTTCGAAATTACAGTTACAGTAACGGTGACAGGATGACACTGATGAACACTTCCAAATCACATGATTATCGTGACGTCATCGTTTCCGAAAAGCTCCGTTTTCGAAATGTTTTCCGTCTACACTAAAACGCAAAGCTGGCGTTTTCAAATTCCTATGGTTTGAAGAGCGTTTTCGAAGGGATTAGTGTGGACGTTAGGCTTAACCGTAGAAATAAAGCAACAGCTGCGGCACTTAAATTTGTCTCTTTCTTTTTAATTCTTTTTCATTCTTTATTTCATTTTATTTAATTTTTTGTTTCTGTTTCAACTACTGTTGGCGCGCGCGCAGCCTTTGTTCCCAGTGTATTCCAATAAACAAATTGACCTCAGTCTTTTATGCGTCTGTCCTCTTATTAATGATAAACTGCGTCATAACATTGCCAAATGCCGGGAATAAATGAGGGAAAAGACGCCGCAAACTTGCCGTAAACAAAGATAAGTGAATTTTATTCAAAATGACGCGAACATTGTCAATAGCTTTTCTCGCTCTTTGATTGGCTACTTAATAAAGTCAATAAAATTCCATTGGTTAAAAAGTTGACAGTTCGACAGCTGAAAGTTGAACTATTGAAAGCTTACACAAATAAAATTTTATCCGTCTGTACTCTTATTGATGATAAAAATGAGCCAATCAGCGCACAAGAAATTGGACAGTTATTGTAAAGTATTCAACTTGTGAACGTAAATTTTATGGCGTACTTCTCTAACGTAATCATGTATACAGTGAAAATTCAAACGTACAACCGTCGAACATTTGCAACGGAAGATGACATAGGAATGTCGAAACATGTTTTGTAATTTCCTTTTTAAAAATTGCTGTTACTCTGCCGTTTTTAAGACCGTTTAGAAATAAAGGTACGTTTTGAAGTTACTATGGTTTGAAGACCGTTTTCGAAAAGCACCGCTTTCGTGACGGATTAGCACACTGGTCACACAAGCGTAATATAAGAGTTTGTTTGGTGAACTGTCGCTGAAATATAAGAGTTTGTATGGAGATTAGAAGATGACATTGAAATCAATCGATGTATGGGTAATCTACCAAATAAAGACTCTTGAACATTCAATGGTGTCATCTTTTCTCATTCCAGAGAGTTTAAACGAGATTTCAGCGAATGATGATATATTTGCCCTACGGTGTCGGATTAGTGTGGACAGTAGGCCTAACCAGAGAAATAAAGCTGCATTTTTAAATTCCTCCGGTGTAGTGTGCACGAGGCCTGAATGCATGGTACACCACATTAACCACAGCCACAATACAAAACAAAGATATCTAGAGTAGATAATTCTGTTTACCTCTGTGTGGGTGTTCCATCATTCCCATGCGATCATCTTCCCATCTTGGCACCCAGGTGTCATCAGCTGGTGCTGTGGCATAAGACCCTTCATCATACATGTGGTTGGCAGACCCAGGCTGATCGTTGTTTTCTATGTAACCATGTTGATACCATTCTTCAGGAAATGGGCGTGGTTCATCCGCTGGAAAGCAAAAGGAAGTTATCATCTGCCAAGTTGTGTGTGCAATTGCCAGTAACTTAGTGTTCATTTTTTTTCTTAAGACAAAATAGATTGTTTGGATTTTCATGTTAAGGTAGGTAAAGGTAGAAAACTTCAATCAGTACTAAAAATGCGGAAGGTAGAGAGTAAACTCTGAGGTTATTTTAAGTGCTGGAAACAACCCACCAATTTCCCTCTGAGCATTGGCCCATGCAAGACATTAAAACAATCTCTTGGCCTTGGTGAGATTCAAATGCATGACCTTAGAAATACAACACCACATGGGAAGTGTGAAGCCTTGGAGCCAGCTGGCTCATAGCTGCTGCAGCTTATCCCATTTCTGTAGCATGAAGCGGCTAGGAGTACTTTTACTCCCCTGGACGGGATGCCAGTCCATCGCAGGGTTACCCCCACAATTTGTTAGATTTCCCCAACAATTTGCTGGTACCCATTTATACACCTGGGTGGAGAGAGGCACTGTGAGAGTTAAGTGTCTTGCCCAAGAACACAACACAGTGTCCCTGGCCAGGGCTCAAACCCGCATTGCTCACTCTGGGATGAGCGTACTGTGCAATTAACTTGGGTGGTAAATTGAATTCCACCAAGGTCAACAGATTAAGTCTTTGCCTTGTTTAGTCCCTCATGTCCACCCTAAGGCTAACAGTCAGAGACCAATTCCAATGGTGGATGGCACAATTTTTCTTTTGCAAATATTTCCTGTGTTCCGGGGGCCTGAGAATGATGGTATTTGTACATCTTGAGACTACATGGACTGAATTCACGAGCCTGTCCTTACCACACCCCTCCCCCCAAAACAGAGGGTAGTTGGGAGTTAAAAGGCACTATTGTAAATTGACAAGACAAAATGAAAAAGAAAGACCACTCCTTGATGGAAAAATGCCCTATTTTGACTCACCCTACAGGCTCGTCAAAATATTGCAGAACTCATAAAAATATACAGCGATATCACATATCAAAACATCTAATAAGATATTTATTATCTAACTGCTGTAGTCAATAAATTCATCAGGGAAAGGGGGAGAGTGTGACAGTTTTGCGTGCACATGCCGACCTGTCTGGTAAACAGGTCTCCTAGTGTACAAATAACTGTACAATATTGCTGTATATTTGTACTGTTATTTGGACAGTATTTGCTGCAGTTGGATAATAAGTGCACATACTGAAAGGATAAACAGGAATGGAGAAACACTGTTGATGCCCTATGCACCCCTTTGGAGGGAGAGCTTTTCCTTGTGTGCCATAAAACACTGTATGGTTTGTTAACATTTTGATCTGCAACATGATGAGGGTACAAATTTTCCAGAAACAGCTTGACGTCCACTAAATATTAATTGACAGACTCGAGTAGAGTAAACATCTACTTGTAAACAGAAACAAAGGGTCCTTCTACCATGTAAACAACTCAATTGCTCAAAGAAATTTTGATTAGTTAATTGAATGAAGAAGAAAATTGTGGGAACAAGGTAGTCTGGAATACACAGGGTACCATTTAATATAGTCCTGACCAAATGCAAGTTGACAGTCACTCCAGAAAAATTTACCGGGAACAGGGTAGTAATTAACCTTCAGTCTGCATGCAGTATGAGGGTTTTTTGGCTCAGAAACGTCTCCAATCGTTTGAAGAGTAACCCCCTCCTAAACAATAACTCTACCTCCACCTGTCCTTTTTTCCACCCCCAAATAGAAAATATATTGCTCTATACCTGGATTCCAAAAGTCCACGAGATATCTCTCTCCATCCACATTGATCACACTGTAATCCCTTCCGGTTTTGACACAGTGGAAAACTTCGAATAAAATTTCGTCTGAAGTTGAGTATGGATCCCTCTCTGTCTTATCGTAGGCTCGCTGATTGTCATTCCTAAGTTGTCCATTTGTTTTTGCTCTTTTTGGGTGATTGTGTGACGACAAGACTGACTGATGAATTGAAGAATCTCCATGATTCCTGTCGTGTCTCTCTTTCCGGTGAGGCGATCGAGAATTCGAACTGGAATACGGAGCGACTGTACGCTCCATGTTTCGGTCTAACCCGTAGCTACCATAACCGGAGCCGTACGTGCCCGAATGCTGTGATGACCAACCATTTCTGAGCGCGGGATCTCCCGAATATTGAGAGTGGGAACCGTAATGGGGTTGCAACCTCCCACCATCGCCATTAGCAACATAGCTGCTAGAGCTATAAGCAGGCTGAGACCCGTAATAACCACTCGTTTGCGGGACAGGTCCTCTGGTCCGCGACGGTTGCATCACGACAGGGTTTTCGGGCCGTGAATTCGCCCCGTTGCCCATTCTTACGGTTACCCGAGAAAAGTTCGCTGGCAATCCAAAACCACTCAGTTCTTCATGACCTACCGCGTCGGAATCTTCTACATTACGTCAGGAAACGAAATCCTATATTCCAACAATGTCGAGTGATCTTTTGACAACGTCGCCACAACAATGTCAACAACTATTTTTTTGGATTTTTATCAAAAATTGCGAGAGACTGGAATTGAATTGCGCAGTCACGCATTACTTTACGTGGTAGTTTGCTGCATTGATGGATCGCCGGCACTCTTCTGTTCAAGATGGTGGACATTCTGGTCGCTGTGGTTGTCTTTCTGTGGATAACGTATTTGTGGGAAAATTATCTCTCATACCGTCAGGTAAGACATTTAAAGAACGAGTAATGTGAGTTTGGTTGCACTGAGGTGGTCCCCTCCCTTTCCTTACCCGAACTGATTCGTTTACAACAATTTGCTCGGCACATGCGGGAATTTTTGATTTTTAAAGCTCACAAGACTTATACAAAACCTCCTCTTAGAATTCATTCAGTACATTGAAGTAACTTTCAGTGTCATAGGCAAACGAGAAAAATATTCTTCATTCTCATATGTTTTACTACTTCCTGTCAAATGCATGTTTGAATTTCCCTTCTAAAGCCACGTAAGCTTATCTAGAGGTTTCACTTTCCAAGCAGAAATAGCTAGATGCAATAAAAATCCGAATTTCTCTTTCATTTTGTTTATATATGGTAATGTACAAACGTTGTTCATCACTGTTTATGTGTGGTGGATTAACAACCATAGGTGTACTGGATGGCGTGGAGGGGCTTCAACCCCCCCCCCTCTCTCCCCCCCCCCTCTCTCCCCCCCCCCCTCCAGTTTTGGAAATCAAAACATTTTTCGCTCAAAACCCTCATGACTGGGGCAACAGCACGTGGGAGAACACATTAGAAGGTTTCAAGGCTTGTCGGCTACTGATGTTTCTTGAAAATTGGTATTCTGTTTTGGAAGAGCCACAAAGGTTCAATGTGTATCGTGGAAATCCATGATATAGGTATTATTTCCATTCCCTAAATTCCCTAACATTGCTGTGACAATAGAATTGAAGCAAATGAAGACCTAGGTCATAGAGTATGCAAATTGTCAAAAGAACTAGTTTTGGAATTATAACAGTTTCATTAGACATGAGAATTGTGAGCATTTTTGTTTTTACTGCAATTTGAGTGCATTTAACAGATTTTAACACTCACACATTCAGTCATTGTGTTATAATTTTGGACAGACATGTAGCTTTATCTCCCAGGAAACAGGAGGGGGGAGGTGGTATTTGATTTAAATTGTTTATTTATATTAATAAATACATTTTTAAAACAAAATGTTTGAGAGGGCTTGAAAATTACATGTGTACAGTCATGTAGAAAGTTTAATACTTCACAACTGTAGGAATATTTTGCCTGATTCAAGTTCTTATTTGGCTATTTGTTTTTTAGCAAAAAGTTTTGAAATACACCAAAGATGTTCCCGTTGAGCTGAAAGATACGTTGGATCATGAATCCTTTGAAAAGGCCAGGCTTTACCAGTTGGATCGCTCTTCTTTTGGTTTCATTTCAGGGGCTTACTCCCAGCTTGAAACAACAGTAAGATTAGTGCACTTGTCTTGTTTAGAAAAATTCAATCTCCTTAAAGGGGCTCAGTCACGGTATTTTGAGTTATTTTGGCCACATACAAAATTACCTTTAAATGGTAGGAAACCTGAAAATAACAGTTTAATAAGACAGAAAAACACCAAAGAGATAATGATAAACCATAAAAGAACAAGGATGGCTAAGGATGGAGAAGATTGACATGGATTACAAACGACAAATTTGAAAAATTGAGGCTAAACTATTCAATATGAGCAAACCTTGACTGACCTCCTTTAAAATACTTACTATTAAATAAAAACAAACTTGACATGTACACATTGTTAGATTTGCTGGTTTATTCTACTTGTAAACAGCAGGTCATAGCAAGCATTACAAACTGGAGAGGTTGCGAGAATATTTTGAAATTAAGGCCCTTTGTGATGCCAGTTTTGTAATGTTTTGGGAGTATTACATGTAGTTGAATATTTAAAATCCCTGATTGAAAGGTGTCTGCTCCCCTCTGGTCCATCTCATAAATCCCCTCCTTAAAAAGGAGAAAAAAGAAAGGTCGTTGGTAGCATAATTTGAAACATAGAATCTTCAATACAAACAGCAAATAGTTCAGAGGAATTTATGCTGTTTATGGGAAAAATAATGTGTTAACAATTCAAAATATGTTGTTTTACTTTATTTCTGTAGCTGATCCTGTTGCTTGGTGGGATTCCATTTTTGTGGGGAGTTTCTGGAGTACTGATTTCCAAGTTTGGATATACAACTGATTATGAGGTCTGTAGAATTGAAGAAAATACATTGTAGAAACTATCACATGCAGAGCTACACATAGCAAGTACTGCCCACAGTCTGAACTTCACAGATTGTTCATGTACATGTACATTTAGCTGAATTTGGTTACTTTATGATGGCCTGCAGAAAGTGTTTTGCACCTTTATTCCAGTGCCAGGAGAACTAATATTCAGTGCTAAGTTTACTGCAGCAACAGGTGTCAGTGGAAGATTGTTCTCAAAACATGCACTAAATGTTGGTCTTTTTTATTTCAGGCAAAGGAAAATATAATCAAACTGGTTTGAACAATTTTAAACTAACAGCAAATTTTCCACAAATAAACCCCAACATACCCACGGCACTTAAGTCTTGGCTAAACTGCCAGTATTAAAAGTGGCTATTTGTTCTTCCTAGATCACCCAGTCTATAGCATTTCTCTTGCTTGGAATGTTATTTAGTACCATCACTGATCTTCCTTGGAGCCTTTATAGCACATTTGTTATCGAAGAAAAGCATGGATTTAACAAGCAGGTAAGTTCAGTACAATTTACTGAGCTATAAGGAAGTTTTCTTTTTAACTACTTGTAACCACACATTGAACACTTTGAACAATAATATTAACTGTCTGATATACTAGTGCAGAGTATTAAGCATTAGTGTTTCTGTTATCCTCTCAAGCTTGCAAATTTTTCTAAGCAGTTTTATTTTTTTTGAAAATAACTTTATATTTTGTGTTTTTGCAAATTAAAACAGGTTGCAATGCAGTGTACAGTTAGTTTTCTAATTTACAAAAGCTGTGAAGGATATTCCTTTTAACTCAAAATGTTACTTCTTTTTAGTGATATGCTTTTTGCTTAATACTGCTTCTGAGAGCTGGGTATTACATCACAGTAGTTTTCTTAAATGTGAGCTTCAATGGTTATTTGAAGTTGGGCAGATTCCAGCCTCTTTTGTTGAATATTGGAATGGAACCCTCCATCTCCAAAAGCTTCCTTTGATTTCTATAGCATGAACCAACTAACAGGATCACTAATCCTCCCTGGACTAGGTACCGCCTGCCCTTTCCTGCCCTCCTAAAATTTTGTCAGGTACATGTACCTCATCAGTTTGTCGATGCTACAGCCAGTGTACTGAATGTACATTACTCCAGTGTGGACAGACTGCTCAGTGCTGTGATTGTGAGGCGTCATGCCCAAGAACACGATGCAATTACTTATTTTCAGTTACAATTTTTAATTAATCACAATCAGGCTTTTAGCCAGGATTTGAAAAGTGGCCATCCAAAATGTGCTACAGCTGTATTAGGCCTGCGCAAATGAACAATTTATGAAAAAGAAAGCAATTTTCTTTATGAGGTGGCCGTCCACAGGTCATGCCTGGACGCCCATCTGGCTAAAAGCCTGATCACAATATTGTAAGATAATAGCTTGCAAGTTTTGTTAGTACATAAGAACTGAATTTGGTGTAAATATAGATGACATTGTTTAACTTTTGTTTATTCTACAGACTCTTGGTTTCTTTTTCAAAGACCTTGTAAAGAAGCTTGCTGTCATGCTGGTTATATCACTTCCCTTAGTTGCTGCGTTGCAGTTCATCATTAAGTGGGGAGGACAGTACTTCTTCATTTACGCTTGGCTATTTACACTTGTTGTCACCTTGGTATGTGGTATGTCAGTTTAACACTATTAAAGAAGGGAACACCACCATATGGGCACCCAATTAATATGGAAGTCCACTTAGCACAGACAGTGTTGTTTATCCTGTCGAAAAGCTAATTATATATTTTCTCTTACATTAGCCTGCTTATACAAACACTGGTTTACCGTTAAAACACATGAACAAATAAATAAATAATTAATTAATTAAAGACAGACAGACAGACAGACAGATGTCTACTGTTTCCAGACGGAATTGAAATTTACAAGTCTTGGTTTTTGTGGAGTGAGGAAAACCGGAGAACCCATCGAATAAAACCCTGGGACAAAGCGAGAACCAACAACAAACTCAACCCACTTATGATGCGAGATCTGAGATCTGAACCTGGGCCACCCTTGGTAGGAGACGAATGCTTTAACCACTGCACCATCCCTACTCCCCCAATACGGACACTTTAGCTTGTCTCCCTCCTGATCACATGATAATCGTGATGCCATCATTTTTGAAAAGCTCTGTTTTCAAAATGTTTTTCGTCACAAAGAATTGTCTCTTTGTATTGCAGGTTTTAGTGACTGTGTACATGGACTACATTGCTCCACTGTTTGACAAGTTCACTCTTCTTCCTGAAGGTGCCCTACGCACTGCAATTGAACAGCTAGCAGCCAAGATTTCATTTCCCTTAACCAAGATATATATAGTGGAGGGCTCCAAGCGATCATCTCATAGCAATGCTTATTTTTATGGCTTCTTCAAGAACAAGAGGATAGTGTTATTTGATACTTTACTGGCTGATAATCCTGTGAAAAAAGAAGACAACGAAGGCGAGGATGGAAAGGAAAATGTTGAAAGTACGGAAAACGAGCATGGGAAATTTGAGGGAAAAGAGGAAAATGATGTTAAGGACGAGGTAAGATACTGTACTACGTTAGAAAATAACCCAAAGAAAATAAGCGCGCTGATTGGTTTAACGTTGGTGTGATGTCTAACGACTTTACCGACGAAATCAAATGTAGATGTAAAAACCGTGTTTCTATTTAACAATAAGATTATGAGCTCTATCGCGTGGTAGTTGACGAGGGCGCAGCCCTCGTCAACTATCACGCATAGAAATCGATGGCGAATAATCTATTTTTTTTTAGTATAAATCAACAAGTCGTTCAAAACTTTATCTAGATCCTCTTCACAGACACTTCGAAAACGCGAAGAAGCGGCCGTCATTCTGTTAACAAGCGCGCACTGCCTCGCTACTCACTATCTATCACAGAATAGATAGTGAGTAGCATAGCCAATCAGAGAACGGCATTCGTGATAGACCGCTGGTAAATTTATACTAAAACTCGATAGAAACACGGTACACGGTCTTATTGTGTTTCAATTCCTGAACGTATTTACATCATCTACAATTTTATTAAATTATCCACTTGCATTCTTCACTATCTACGGGCATCCTGCGAACTCACAACGTGGCCAGCAGCCATTTGGCTTGATAGCTCAATTGGTAGACTAAGAGGTCATGTCATTAGTTCGAATGCCGTTCAAGCCTATTTTTTTTTTTCAGGCATTACATGTATCTTGACAACTGCGTAAGCTGCGCATGTAGGTTCTATTTCCGCCGCTCTCTCGAGTCCGATCTAAGTGCCTTCAGAGGAGGAGCACGGGCTCTTTTCCCGGACAGCAACTGGTAATGGAGCCTACGTGAGTTGTGTACGTAACTGCGAGGATAATTCATGTCTTTAAATTATCCGCTTGTATTTTTTTTTAAACGCGTGTCATCAGGCACTGATGACATAAGGCTTAGGAGTAAAATACATGTAGGTGATATATTCCCGGATTTTACTTGTTTTCCCAATGACTTTGAGAACCGAGGCTAACCAACTTTCTACCACAACATTCGTATAGGTTGTCACTGAAGATGATGAGATAAAAAAGGCTCCCAAAGGCTGCTCAAATGACGAGATATTAGCGGTACTAGGACATGAACTTGGTCACTGGTCACTCAGCCACACTCTTAAGAACCTTGGTATTTCACAGGTAAACTTGGGTGAAGTAATTGTAGTGGACGTTTAGTTATGGCATTGTGAAGATATTCATGTATTTCTTGCTAGCTGGTAGAGCTGGGTTTTAGCCTTCTTAGTCAGAAATGGGGTTGGCGTTTCACTACCCAAAACTTTAGTGGGGTATACGTTTTCCTTAAATTTTAAACTCATTGTTTTGGGTTTTCCAAACTGTTCATTGACTGGGGGTGGGTGAGAGTATGGGGGGGGGGGGGGGAGGTTATACACTGTAACGTATAAGTAGACATGCTATAAGTGTTGTTGTTTAGTTCCTTGCCCCCGAGTGGGGGATAGGGCCGGTATAAGTGTAGTACTCCACTTAATTATTTTACCTATCCACAGGTGAATACGTTCTTGTCGTTCATGATATTCGGTCACCTGATGCACAACAAGGTTTTGTTTGCTAGTTTTGGTTTCCCTGACTCTCAGCCCACAATGATCGGTTTGGTGATTATATTCCAGTTCATATTTTCACCTTACAATGAGGTAAGTCCCGAGCACAAGGTACTAATTCTCCTTATCGTCTGTCATGTAATTATTTTCTCCTTAGTTTTGAGAGTTTGGCAGTACATCACGGTAATATAGCACTTATTATTAAAAACTGGATCATGGGATAATGTAATTCAAGAATTTTAATTGGCTTAGCCATCATGACATATGAGCAATTGTGCCATGCTCTACAAATATGTTAAGCGTACGCGTTATTCTTTGGTGCGTTTTCATTTTCATTTTTGTTTTATTTTTCTATATTTTGTGGGCGTTTTTAATAAAGCAATTATACCAATCGCGCCTGTTGGATTTAAGATGATTATAGCCTGCTCGGCGCCACGCGCCTCGTTGGCTATGCATCATCTCACATCCCACGTGCGCTCGTGGAATAAGCGTTAAGTATGTAAGAGTACAATGAGGTACGAAGTTGACTACCAAAATGAAGACAAATTTAGGTGCAAAAAAGCTAAAACAAGTTATGGGCTGCCACAAAGAGATAAAAACGATAACGGTACGGTACAGAAATAGGATAACGTTTTTAAAGTTGGAGTGGTTACACATAGGGGTAGAAATCGTCGCAGAAAGATTACTGTAACCTTTTTAAAATAGCAGGAAAATTAGATACAAGCCGTCCAACAATGGATCCAAAATAAAGTGCAAAAACAGTACACGACTGGGTGCAAAAATAGGAACAAAGCGTTTGGTAGGCTCAAGTTCCTGGAGCATTTCGAAAGCGGTTGTGTCCTTCCTTTGTAAAGTCGTTTAAAAGAAGCGACATTCTTACAGGGAAATGATCTGCACTTTGCCACTAGGCTAAGAGGTTTGGCTAATTTATTATTTTTAACATCCTTATGTTAGTTTTACTATTGCCTGGCTAATAAAAAACGAACTTATACCCCGTTCATACCAGCATGTTAACTATGTTTAAAAGTGGCTTAACTAAGCAAGGTTAAAAATTAGTTGCTCATACTGTGCTCACCCCACAACTAAACAAGATAAAACCCCTGTTTGAATAAAACATTTTAGCAAAATGATTTGTAATTTGTCTTCTCAAAAGGACTGTAAAGCGTAATCGACAAATTGGAAAACCTAAACCTGATGCAGCGATAAGGCATTAGTCTTGGAACGAAGACCAATTATCCACATAGCTATGAACTGTAAATCATGTGTAGCACGCAAGTGAATATTCTTCACCACCTACGGGTATAGTACGAACTCACAACGTGACCAGCTTCCAGCTGGCTTGATAGCTCAGCTGGTAGAACACTGCACTGGTATCGCAAAGGTCATGGGTTCGAATCCCGTTCAAGCCTGAATTTTTTTCAGGCCTTAATTTCATAGCTGCTTAAGTTGTGCATATAACTGCAGTCATCAATCAGTGATGTCTTCGTAAATCACGTGTGTCATTTTTTTAAGCTTCTTGGGTTTCTGATGACCGTCCTCAGCCGAAAGTTTGAATTTCAAGCAGACGACTTTGCAAAGAGCCTTGGATTTGCCACCTCTCTGCGCTCATCCCTGATAAAGCTCCACGAAGACAACCTTGGTTTTCCTGTGGCAGACAAACTGTATTCTGCCTATCACTACTCACACCCTCCACTGATTGAACGACTCAGGGCCCTGGGAACTAAACAAGACTGATGGAAGTGGCGTGTGTGTGCTCCATATAAAAACTACAGAAAAGACAGGGCTACCGTACATATTTTGTTTAAACCGCTTAAATTTGTCTTTTCCCGCCTATCCTTTCTTCTTTCCTTCTATTTCGCGTCTGTTTATGAGATCCCTTTCCAAGTTTAACTGTTTCCTTTTGAGGATCTGAAGAGAGCGAGAAATGAACAGCCGTAACGTCGAAGCGTGGAGATCTCCATAAGATTTCGAGTATTCGGGAGACTATGAAGCGTTGTTTGGCAACGCTGTTTGCACGGTGGGTTTCCACGCCGCGCGAAGTAACCAGAACGTTAACGAAAATCTGTCTGGAGCCGACCGAGGCTATAAGACAGTTTAGCGCTAATTGGTTATAAATTAACGAATTTTAGTTGTGTTGTAGCTTTTAACGAACCAGTAATCAGTTTCACGGCCACGTCCGACTGCATTGGAGGAATTAAAAGGCCCAAAGCTTTAACTTTAACTTTAACTTCTGGTCACTCTCGAACACCCTGCAGTAGTTTGATTTTGGTCTATTCCAATGTGCCCAGACTTACTGATTATATCCCTGCGAAATGACAAACAAAGATATCCATTACATAGCAAATTTATACGAGACTCCTTCACACTTTGAGATCGATTTTCGACACATCTGCTGTGAAAGCAAAAGTTATCAAGACTAGGAATCGAATGTTGTTGGGGGGAGGGGTGGGGGGGGGATGGATCGCCCGAAGGCACGGTTGCTTCATGGTGTAATGGTCACAGTGCTTGTCAGTGCTTGACTGCTGTCACCCAGGTTCGCGTCCTACTCGGACCACAGGGGCGGAATCCAGTATTTTTCAAGAGGAGGTGATTCGTTGGTTCTTCAATGAGGCATTCCTCCAAAATGTTGCAATTAGAGAATTGGAACCTAATTTCAAAATACTAGCAATTGCCACAGAGTAGAAATTACAACGAGGTAGCTGTTCAGAGTGTTTGCCCATATTTCTGCCAAAATATTCACAATCGTTTTCAATTTCATTTTTGTCTTTCCAAAAGGGAGGGTGTGGCTAGCCACCCAATCCGCCTCCCCCTTTTCCTAAATCCGCCCTGGGGACTTTTCGTTCATATCATATGACGCAGGATAATCGTAGACCGTATTTCTCATTTTGGTACGCAGTGTTCTGTGGCTTCCAAGGGTTGTTTTATATTTCTATAATGGTTTAATCTGTTTCGATGGTGTCCTTCCATATAATTCCCTTGTATTTACTGGGTGTTTTTCTTCGATGTTGCCGGGTTTGTTTTGATTATAAGCCCACAAATGTATGTTACGTTACTACGTTACTTGGTAGTCACATTTGGATAGATCAGATAGATTTTAGGTGCCTGCAAAATAGGATGGTAAAATTGTCTAAACATATCTATATAACACACAATACGAGTTCTACAGTCGGTTAATGGACACCCTGTCTCTGCGCATACGTTTAAGCCGAAGTACGAAACAAGGGATGAATCTTAACACTGAAAAAAGCGGTCGTTGGTGACGTTATTTGTGACATTTCCCCTCATTAACATACGACTTTGCACAGAGAAGGTATCATGCTCGATACAGAATGACTACAAACATTCAAAGAGCTTGTGCAACTTAGTAATCGGTGAAACTCTTGGCTCTCGATCTTTGGTTGTAATTTTCAAGGAGATATTGGATTTCAAAAACTGCATAATTTCTGGCTGGCAAAAGCTCTAGTCGGCGCATACATTCTTTACAACATGATTTTGAGTTTTTATACCCGCGTCTAACAAAAAAGTTATTCAATACTTGGGCCGGGCTCAGAGTCTTTGGGATAGTAGTTTAATCGTCCAATACCCTTTCAATATTCAGAACTGATATTTCTATTCTGTAGCTCGATCAGAAATTGAATGGCTTATGCTTATGCCATGGGCTTACACTCAAGGTGAGTGGGAGGACGGCTTCTGATTTTTGCGTTTGAGGTTTGGGGAACTTACTTTCGGAGGGATTATTCCGGGGGGATTATTCCAGGGGATATACGGAGAGGGCATTATCGGAACTGACAAAAATGTTTACTGCGCTCAGTGTTACACTTAAGTAGCACTATCTCTCGTTATAAGTATATTATTTTTTAATGATCTCACACTGTCATTTAATCCACAAGGTGATATAACCGTTGGAATCGGTGTTCAATCGTTCTCTGGTTAAAAATGTTTTAAAAGCTCAAAACTTTCGACAGTCTACAGACACAATCCGTGAAGTTAAAAATTTTGAACCTCCTCGTACAGCATAATTAACCTGATGCTAAATAGTTGTTTGATGTGGTTGAATAATCAAGGCTGAGGTTATTAATAATTTAGTGAAGCCATGTGCATTTCCTGATCAAGATTGCTCTGCATACTGTTTTAAATTACAACTATAGGACAATAATGATTATTAGCCTCCAAATTAGTAGAATTAGAAATTTCTAAAACCAAAAATTATCTCAAACTTCAACATCAAATCAATTGTCGTTATCCTCTAATCACACTGAAACGGTTGTAAAATATTTTGTAATAACTACTTAATAACCGAGAGTGAGGTCGTTACGGGAAAATCTCAAACCTCGGCCTACCGTATTGACCTCGCTATCGCTCGGTCAATACGGCAGGCCGAGGTTTGAGATTTTCCCGTAACGACCGAACGGTCGAGGTTATTAAGTTGTTAATTATATGGCTCATTAATAAAGAGAAAAATCGTTCGAGCGGAAGTTGCCAATTTACATCCGGCGATGCGCGTGTTTACCGATTCATTCATCGTCTCAAACCTAGGGCAAAACTACACAGTCAGTGAATTTCACCACTGTATTACGTATTCCGTTAAAAACACTCATTTCTTTACGGAAAAGTCACTGTCACAGCCTCAAAAACGTATTTTAGTATCGTGGTACCACAAGTTGATGGGGAAGTTTTTCCGACTTTTGGGGCGAAACGTCAGCGCATATAGAAAAGACAGCAAGTGCTTCAAAATTGTCCAAACCAACCGTCTTTCGGTGAAAGAAAATACTAATGCTTCAGAATGCACTGCTCAAAATAAGCTTAACTCGATCTTCGCATTCGCTTTCGACAACATATCTTCGCCTTCTTCATTCTGGGATTTATGGATGAACATTTCAAGCCTTGTGAACGTCTGCAGTTATCAGAAACACTGCTACCGACAGAAACCGCCCGATTGTTTACATCTGATGATCCTGGAAGCTGATTTACACTTGCTAGTGTCAAAACGAGGGAATCTATTTGACGAGAACTTTGACGGAGTTCAATACTTCGGTAATTGCTGTGACTAAGATGATAACTTATAAGTTTCTTTGTGATGTTCTGCTCAGGATGCATGGCAGATCTGCCGATGGTGTTTTTTACTTAGCGATTTTAGCTTTACTTAAGACTAGGCAAACTTTGATTGTTTTGATTGCCCTGCCGGCCTTTCTTCCTGCTGTGATTTCTTCTTTTTTTTAGCGAAAATAAGGGGGGAGGCGGGGGGCCCCTCCCCCCTAGATCCGCCACTGCTTTTTTTCGTTTTGTTCCTAATTTTACCGTTTAGTTTCTGAACGACACACACGTTTTAAATAAAAAACATCAACAAAATTCTACATGTGATGTTTTTAAACGAGATGTTTTCGCCAGTGGAGTAAATTTTTTTGCGGAGTAAATTTTTGTGTCGTGTAGAAAACCGCAAAAATTTCGTGGCACACGGTAGCCTACTAGTCGCTGGGCATTCATCACATGTTAAAGCACGCTTAAAATTAATTCCTATACAGTTAAACACGAAACATAAACTATTGTACTATATTCTTGGATAGGTAAGTTTTTACTTTTAAACAAACTAAAGAATTTATGTTACGTATTTTTCATATGTAGCCTGTGAGGGAAAAGCTTCAAAAATGGTTGGCAGTAGCCTCGAATAGTACAACAGTTGGAGTTCCTTACATTTCTCTTTCTTTCTTAATGGGGGTCTGGGATAAAAAGAATTCTACTGAGTGAAGTGGACACTTCAGATTGCCAATAGATCGGATCTATATGAATCTTTGTAAAAGGCGGTAAATTAGTCGCTCGATGATGTCTTCAAGTTCAGTCAGTGAAACAGCAACAACACAAAGTCGTTTATTTATACACGATATGGTCGAATATGGGTAAATGCTACGACTTGCTCGAGGGTTCGTGTTTCTAACGAAGACAACTAAACGTTTCTTAGTAAGACTAACTATGGAACGTGGGATATACGAGCGAGACTCGGAAATATTCCTCCACAATAATTACCGCTGAAGAAGTTTTTATCCTGAAAAACAAAAATGATCATGTACAATGGAGATGAACATTTTATCCCTTGTACTGGTACAAATCAGAGTGTTGTAGTTGAAAGCGAAACCGCGCCTAGAGCCTATCAAAATATGTGAAATAAAAGGTCACTATTTCTTTTGAATCCATTGGTACGAGTCGTGAGGACGAAGAGTTTGCGCATCTTGAAAAGCTAAATCTCTCAAGCTTGTCCTTTGTAATCCGTGGTAATCTTCGTCATCCTTAGCCCCCTTGTTACTTTATGGTTTATTATTATCTCTTTGTGGTTTTTCTATCTTAGTAAACTACTATTTTCAGGTTTCCTTCAATTTGAAGGTGATTTTGTACCCGGCCAAAGTAACTCAAAATACTGTGACTGAGTTCCTTAAACTGGCCTGCTCTTGTCCTAACTCCGGGCGAACTGGATATCACCAGAAGAGAGTTTAAGCTGCTGTGTTCCTTGGATGAGGCTAAATCTTTCTTAATCTTGAAATCAGACAACTGTCGTTCTCGAGACATTCGATGATTGTCTCCTTCTGTTCATCAGTGGTTTCCACGACCACTTCTTTTGACTGGATCTCTTGAGTATCTCCCTGAATGCATCTTTGAACTCTTTACTCGTGATGTAATAGACTAGTGGATTAGCAGACGAATTGATCATAATCAACATTATAAGCTGGCCAATGATCAGGTTGTAGTAAGATTTCATCCAAAACCCTGGCTTAATCAGCAGCACGACGCGTAGAACGTTCATGGGAAACATTGTTACAGCAAACAAAACTACCAGAGGTGTAAGAATTCGCGTTGTCTTCTTGCTTTTTCGCCAGATTCTTTTGTCGCTTCTTTCTTTGTTTGATGGAGCTTGCGACAAGACTGCCTGATCTCCATCATCGTACTCTGACATCGAGGTTCGGAACTTGACACTTTCACGTACCCTTTTCTTGATCCTCAAATAAGTGAATGTTATGACAACCAGAGGAAGTGCATACCAGCCGACGATGAGAGCTATTGAGTAAGACAGGAATACCGCATTTGCCCCAGACATATCAGGCCATTCCAGGTAGCAGATTTCCAGAGTCGAATGGTAAGCCATAACCGCGTACAGAGGAACAGATGAAAATAAAAACGACGTCAACCACACTACGCCAATAACCACAAAAGTCGTCATTCGAGATCTGTGCTTGATCTGATATCGTTTGGCGCCAACAATATTCCGATATCTCTCGATGGCAATGGCCGTAATCGACCAGACTGAGGCTCCGAAGAATATCTCCACGGTAGGATACAGGTAATGACACGCATGTTTTCCTAACAACCAGCGAAATGGGAAGAGGTATTTTAACACTACCATAGGATAGATGATAAGTAGTACCCCCAAATCTGCTATGGCCAAGCTCAGCAAGTAATAATTCATGGAGCTCTTCATCTTGGGGCGTGTAAGGATAGCGATGCACACGAAAACATTACCAATCACACCCAGGAGTACAATGGTTGACCACAAACTGATTTGGAACACTATAGCTCCTAATGGCTGGTGGAGGTAGACTGGAAAACCCGGTGCTGCAGTTGGCGAGACGCTTGCATTCACTGCTGATGTATTGAGTGTTTGGTTACTGTACAGGTTATTCATGATTGGTCTTTCCTTTTTCTACCTGCAAGAGAGAGAATGTTCATCTTGAAGTACAAAAGGATTTTTATAATTTTTTGCAATGTTGTAATTTAGTTCAAAAGTACTCATTACCCTTGCGAGCAACTGGCAACTTTGTCATTGTTATTGTTGTCGGACGGTGGCTCAAAACAGTTTCCAGCGTTTAGATTTTGATGGGTCCTTATAACCACTCTTTATCACTTGACGCTGCAATCATGGTATCAAAAAAACTGCCCAATCATTGGTGAACACGATGTTATCATTTTCGTGACGCAATAGGTTATCATAGCAACAGTATGATCCGCTAAAATACCCTTAATTACAGTTTTAGGGGCTTATAATTAAAAAACGGTATGGTGAAATTTTTTTATATTATGAAATTTTCAAAAGCACGATAAGACGCAACTTTTGGCAAAGTTTTTAAAAAAATCTCTGCATAGGGTTCAGAGCCGCCTTAAAGTTATGAAAATCTCCCAAAGTGTGTCAGTATTTTCTTTTATTTCTATTGGTTATCTTTATAGATCTGTCAAGTTCCACTATCGAAAAATTCGCGTAACGTATTGCGTTAGAGGTCGCCACGAGAAAAGTACTTAAAATTAAAGAATTCGCCGACAGTGTTGTTCGTTATCTATCAGTGAATGTTCTGGCCAAATTTCACGGAAAACCGTCGATTCTACATACCCTATTAATTCATTTAAAGAAGAGGGATTCTCTCGAAAAACAGACGAGTGCGAGTTCTCGCCTTATAAAGATTTATAAACATGTTACACCTTCCCAGAGGGATATGTCAACTCAAAAAGCCGCCAACCAACGAAATAGCTGAACCCCTAGTGTTCACAGTGTGCAAACTGGGGCTTCGCGGGAAAGCGATAGTGTTACAGTCGCGTTTTAGGCGCACACGTCAGGAAAGCAATCTCTAACAAAATAAAAAGAAACCGAGGAGCAATTGCCGAAGCGTGATTACAAGGAGGCGATCTTGAAAGCCTTTTGAGGATTATTACACCTTGACGGTTTACTTTTATTAAATAAAAATATCTTTTTCCCAATATCTCGCGCGCTTTAATATTTCATTTTCATTTTTTGGAAGACGTTACCTTAAATAATGGACTCTAATTTGGTTGAAGAAAAAAAGAAAATTTGGCAAAAGTATCCCCGCGAAGGTTTGGAGTAACCTTAAGGGAAAACAAATTTGTCAAAACTAAATTCCTTTTAGGTCTGTTTGAGTTAAATAACCTATAACTCTTGCCGTGTTTCCGGCCTGTCGGGCCGCAGCGTGATCGAGACAATTCACCAGTGCTTCATGTCTCGTGTAAAAGATTTTGTTCTGTAGTATATCCCCCTCAGATTTCTAAGTTGAATGCTGTTGATGACAGCAACGTTATCGCAAATTCCATTGTACATGACGATTCAAAGATCATGATGTGCTAAAAAGCCTAAAAAATCATGCCGTGTTTCGCTGTAGTTATCGTCGAATTGCAACACGATCCATTTAGCTTTCAGCTTCACAGTGCTAACCGACTCATGTAAATAATCACTTTTCTCCATTACTTCTCCACAGATTTCTAAGTTAGATACGCCATTTGAAAGCTAATTGAACATAGATTCCGCAGTACGCTAAGATTCAGAGGCCAGTATAGTCCATGATCGTCAAATGGCCAAAAAATCATTCCGTTTTTCACCACAATTACCCTCAAATGGCTAATTAAAACCATCTCAAACTCATCCCATCCATGCACCTTTCAAATATTATGTTATGAATAACTTGCTTTTTCCAGCATACCTGCACAGAATTCTACGTTCAATACGTCAGTAGAAAGCTAAGAGAACGTGAATTCTTATGAAAATTATGATTTGTTCGTCAAGATGCACTAAGTAGCTCAATTGGCCAGGTACATTCACTATGTAGTCCCCAATTGTCAACGCCATCTTGAATTCCGAGCATCTGTTTGAAATCGTCCGCCGGACGATCGAAAGGTCGCACATGCGCAACTTAGGATAGCGTCTATTTGAGAACTCTTTTTACGAAGTGAAGTCCCTGGAGTCAAGTGTTGGCTAGCGAACTAATTTCCATCTATCTCCGTTGAGGGGAAACAGCCAACCTATCTTTTAAGTCTGTTCAAAAGTGCGAAAGCTGTTACACGCACGTCTGGCTGTTTGGTCGAAACACAAGTAATGCAAATGTGGTGTTGCCTGTTGTTTTTTAAAGTAAATGAAAAACAGAAATTAAACTGCAAGATAATGCGAGTTGCTGCAAAACTCGTCAGGAGTTTTGCCAAACAAACTGGAGCAACCGAATTTAATGGCATTTCAAGTCTGCGTAGAAAGTGGCTTTATAAGCTCCGGCCTGATGGCCCACCTGGTTCGTATGTAGACTTAACCTATTGGGTGTCTTCAACTTATTCTTTCTGGGGATATCCTATCTCCCCAGACATTCCAATCTTGTCTACACAAACTAAAATAGTAAAGACAAATTTATACCACTTTGGGTACGGTCGATTGGCCTAGTTCCTGAATAAGAATGGATTGATGAAGTCGCTATTCCGTTCGATTCCCGCTCAGGGAACAGAATACTCAAAATCTGTCGCGGCATTGGTGACGGTGGAGATAAACGATAACATAAGAAGAAAACGCAGACAATGAGTTAATGAAGGGAGTTGTTCCCCAACTAAAATTATGAAAAGAAAAATGATTTGTTGCCAGTATGTGAACGAACATCGGAATTACAACGCGACCATGATGACTCGACAGGGCGTCCAGCAACTCTTGGGAAGTAAACTGACGCACGGAAATGACGAGGAGAGTAGCGGGCTTCCAAAATACGCCTCTCGGGTTTAAAAGGAGCCGTTCTACGTCTCAAAAAACGCACCAAAATCTACAGTTTTGATCGGATTAGGAGAACGCATTTTGGTGGCGTGAAAGGAAGGCGACTTCTTTCTACAATGAATTTGTGCGGTTTTGTTTTTGTAGCTAAAGTACTTACCAGTGCCAATTTTAATGAATTAGAAAGTAAAGCAGCTGGAATATCAAAAGCATGTCTTATTCTTTGAAAAGTTGTTTTCTTTTTTTATTACGGCTTGGCTCGCCGTATTCAATATCTGATTTAACATGTCATTTACGTTATCTGATCGCACAATGTATCTGATGGGTTTAATTGAACGGTCCTTGGTCATTGCGCCAAGTTTAGGCTAGTGTCGTTGCATGACTGAAGTAGAATAGAAAAGTTTGATTTTAAAAGAAAAACCGAAAACTGATTGGCTATTCAAGCACCGTTAATCGATCGACAGAGGACAATTTGTTAGGTGGCTGTCTACAGATACTGATGAAAATTATTTTCTTGATGGCTATCGACAGCTAATTCGGAGAGCAACGCAGTTTTAACATACGATGCTTTAGAAGCCATTAAACTTCTTAGCCCTACCTTTTATAAACCAGCACTTTTTAGTTCTCTTTTTTTTTTTTTTTGCGGGCTCTCGCGAATACATTTCAGTAATCCTGTAACTGATCTCATATTTTGTGCTAAGAACCTTTGCACCTTTACACGCAGTTTTAAAGGTAAACTGGGAAAAATGTAGCCCAAAATGGAGGACACTTTCTGCCTATGTTGCTTCCTGACTGAGATGAAATCAAATCAGCGTGCAGCTAAATTGCATATTTGATTTGTATGCCTGCGAAACTTTCTTGTAAAGAAGGACGACAACTATGATTATTTTGGTGCTTTGTTAGTTGTTTTGTGACCCACTCAAAAACAGCGTCTTTCCACGCAGACTTCTTATGCCTTTAAATTCAGTTGCTCCAGTTACCAGCTGAGTTTTGCCGCGACTCGCCTTAACTTGCAATTTTATTTCTTTTTTTTTTTCATATTTACTATCAAACAAACAACAGGCAACACCACATTTGCATTACAACAGGTGAAAGAGACCAAACATTACGTTATTTATGTTTTAGTCCTTGTAAGGGCTCGATGTCTCTGCTGTTCTTGTTAAACACCTTATCGTAAACAACACAAAATATTGTCTCTGTAAGATTCCCCCTTAGCTTTGCGTTCCTGTATACCTCTGATAGTAATATTTTATGGCTGTTATGTTCAGTTTTTAAATATTTCACTGCAGCGGCACGTTAAAGAATTATTAATTTTGAATAATCTTCCTTGTATATAATGGTTTGCATTTAAAGGTTAACAAATAGTTACCTGTAGTCTATGAAGTGGATAATCATTGTGATGTACATCAGCTCTCCTGAGTGGATCGCATAACCTGAAAAAAGCAGCTTAATGTCCAAACAACTGAGAGCAATGTTTGCATTTCTTTGATAGGGCACGTGTTCGAATAAATTGAAAGAAGGTGATGCTATACCTGATATGGCTGTTACTAACATCATTGCATGAATAATTTATTCTCAGTGGAGTGTGACGTGCTGTATAGATGTAGCGATAAACTGTATGGCAGCGAGCAGGACCAATTAGGAAATTTGAGGCCGAGACACAATAATTAAGGCCATTCAGTAGCCACAATCATTTTACATTATGACCGCCCAAATCTGCGGCTTCACAAGCCCTCGAGGAGATTTCAATTTTCATTAGCCAACAGCTTCCACTAGAGATTCTTATGTCTACTTTTCTAATTTGGCAGAAGCCCCAAACGCCCTGAGATAAAGTAAGAGTTTGTGGGAGATGAGATTATCAGAAAATAAACCTTTTGACTTAAGCCAAGTTTACTTTTGAACCTTGCTATTTAAAATTTCACCTATACAGCCAGTCCTCATAACATAGCTTATCCGGCGTCTCTTGTTTTTTTTTTTTTTTCTTTCTTTCTACACCCGTAGGGTGATTTATTAATCACCGCGTTTCGTTTGTCTGACGTACTATAACCTGTTTTCACCCTACAAACAAAACCTACTGGTTGTAGTATTTAATCAAATTTTAGCCCTCTCAACGGGTTGATATAACTGTTTTTCTTCTGTATTATTGTCAAAAATATAAATTTCTGCAGGAATTTCCAAATTAAAAGCTTATTTCCAACCTTGTAATGAACAGGCCCCAAATGTAACTGAGCATTTTGTGATAACTGCCATTCTTTAGTAGGTCCGTTTAACGTCACCAGCCCAAATGTATGTACAGTGTGTACCTACCTTTTCGAGTAGATTTCAAGGTACCGATAGGAACCTAGAATTATTTTCCATGCAAATCAGTCTAACTGCATACACCTGAAGTTTTTTTTATATTTTGAGACTTACAAAATTTATTTCCATGCCACATCATCTGAATATCTCAAGAACATTATTTATTTTCCAATTTGCGTAATTTTTAAAGTGTCAACGTGCACCTGTATGCCAGGTTCAAAAACATCTATTTAAGGTTACAGTATACCTTCGAGTCGGCAATTTTCTTCAAATTTGGCTTTTTTGAGTCAAAGTAGTGGTCGAAGATTAATCTCGAATTTCTGAAAAAAATGTTTGAAAAAGGCTAAATATTGGCGGAGAAGTGGCGGTTTTTCGTTTTCGCCGGAGGTAAAAGTTTACCTCTTGATTGACAGCCCTATGGCGCGCGTACAATCAACCGAGACGATTTTCGCGGGAATTACCTGTATGGATGTCACGATTTGACTTCTCAGTTGGTCAGCCTTGTTGTTCCGACTACCAAGCATTCTTGGTATTTGGTGTAACTCTATTAAATTAGAAGTAAACATAGACCACGTTAAAAACATAAACCAGTTCGAAAAAGCGAAAACAGCGAAGAACGAATGAAAATACATCAATGAGTGAAGAAGCAAAAGTTCGCCACGCGGATGAAGCTATAGCTATCGCTATAGGGCGGGCAAAAAATTCTTGGTAAGAGAAAAGGAAGGTTCTGTAAAAATTTTGGAACTTGACAGCAATAACAGGGATGTTGACAGAGACTCTTCTGATGAGTGCGATGTCGACGAATGTAATGTTCATTTGCATATTGCATATCGCTAAGGACTATGGGATGATCTTATCAGCCAGCATGGCGGTCTGTGTGACTAGTGATTGAGGACGCACTAAGATCTTTCGTTTATCTTGTGCATCTTGAGTTAACACTGAAGGAAAACCTCACTCAATGAGATCATTTGAAATATTATCCATACAAAGTTGACCACACACAGTTGCTCCACAGTACTTTCTTTTGTTTGTTTCCTTCGCCCAGCCACTCTAGCGTTCGTATCCTTTTTAGTCTTCCCCATTTTGCCAGACCAGCTTCAAGAAAAACCGAGGTACAGGCTCGAAGCAGGCACTTTAAAGAGTTATAACTCAAAGGGAATTTGTTCAATTGCCCTCAAATTTGGACAGTAGCTAGTTTAACACATAAACTAGAAAAGCGTGTCTGCGAATTGCAAATTTCGGAGTACTTTTTCTTCGAGAGAGATTTTTGTACGATCACTCCACATTTTTTTAATCCTATTTCGAAAACGTTCTGTAACTTTTTACTGCAATTGAACATGCCAAAACGCAGACACGTTTTTTAAGCGCTTTGAGCCCTGAAACCGAGGAAAAAATTAAATTGGCGAAAAACAAAATTCGCTTTGAGTTGTAGCTTTCGAAAGGTGATTCCGGCGCTCGTATTTACTGCGCGTGAAAAATTCGACAATTCATTTTATTTAAAATTCTTGGTGTAGTTTGATAGCCAGCTCTATAAGCTTTAATTTGATATAGGGGTTTAGGTATCTACAGCTTAAACTGCACGCCCTACATCGCTTGCACGCGAGACACCCCTGAAGGTATGCGGTAACCTTAAGGGAAGGCGAAAAGCATGCAAAGCAGCGTCACTTGTTGCAACTAAGTTGTTGCGCAGAACATTTGGTCACGTTTGGCCAACCTGTTCCAATATTTGAAAATTTTGATCGCAATTCCGTGATAAATGTAAGTTAACGACTTTGTTTTAAGAACATCCACTACAGCTCAAATTAACAGGTTATATTGTTACTAGGGCAGCCGGTCTGATGCCAAGAAAATGACCGCAGTGTGGTCACCGATTATCAGAGTGATTGCTGGCATTGTTTTGGTCGTACTATTGTAGAGAGTGATATTAATGACCACATCAAGGTACAACCGCTGTCGTTTTTATCCACAATAATGTAATAATACAAACATTCTTATAGGGTGCATTATCTTAAACCCATCTCGCACTAAAATATTCAAAATGCACAAATTCAAATAAAAAATTAAAATGAAATGAATAAATAATAATCAACAAACTCTCTCATTCGCTCTTTTGGACTCTCAAAGTATCCCTGTCCGGAAGTTCAGTATGGCGGCCTGTACGGGTCCGCAAATGATCCCAGGACCGCAAATGATTCCCAAATTGGACCGCAAATGATCCCGGACCGGAAATGATCACCGATAGGGACCGCAAATAATCCCGACTAAAAAATATGGAATGGCATGGATGGTGGAATGGTGTGGCTAGGGAATTGGCGTACGTGAATACCGATGTTTTTATTAAAGCCATCTTATATTTATAATGGCTTACAACTTGCTTTTTTTCATACTTTGGACTAAATGTTTTTGCTAACTACGATGTTATGAATATCACCACTCAATCATCAAAACATGACTTGGCTTGCATTTCTTTGCAATTCTGAGTAAAATTACGATCAGTGCAGCATACGCTACATATCCTCCTTTGTTAAACATTAATAGTTCGGTGTTATAGTAAATCACATTTTATCAGCCATTAACGCCACTCGTCTAAAGTTTTAAACTAAAATCTAACCATGAAGGAAATATTACAGAAGACGCTGTCACCTGAGTAGACCACAAGCCTACAACGCTTCATCACTCTGTAAAACTGGAGATTTCAACAAATTTATTTTGTAATTTTTCCTTGGTCGTATTTTGGCTTTAATTCCTCGGAAATGACTACTTGAGTATTCTAAGAAGCCAAAATTCCAAGCTATAGTTATGAATTAAGTTCAGCTTCAAGACCAAGCAAGGCCAAGGCTTGCACTTCGTTTCGACAATATCACAATTTATTAACATATGAAATAAATTTCAGTTAATCAACAACTCTTGTTTCTATTTTGAGCTATGCGCTTTGCTAATCATCCGTTCATCGACCTTGGATGGCCTCACGTGAGAATCCTGAAAACCAGCCAATCAGAGTGAACCTTAGCATCTTGATACGTTCTTGCTAAATTAGGCCAGTGTCTTTTGCTCTCACACGAGATAGACTACAGTGCGACATTTTGTCCAGAATATTTTATATTCCCTCCCACCCACCCAAAGCTCTTGCCCGCTCATAGGTCTTCGTAGTAATATAGTTTGCCTAAGGGCTTTTCCAATCATCTAGGATATTTTGTAATACAACTTAAATTGTAGGGCGACATCAGTTTTATACCTAGGTTTTAATGTACCCAATCAATAACATGGCATAACATGTAAATCTTGACGGTTCAAGCACCACTTTTAGTTGTATTTAATAGATGCGTTAATTGTTAAGATTAGCAATGGGACTCTTAGAATAAGTACCTCTTTGGAGGTTTCTTTGTGTACACTCGACTTGAAATTACCAAAACGAACATTTATAACTTTTAGAGCAATTACATACCACATTTGAGGTGGTTTAGACATGTCAATCTATTGAAGGATCTTTATGATTCTCAGAGACACTTAAGTATGTTACTTATCTGAACGAACTATAGAAACTAAGTACCTCGCTTAGGTTTGTTTATGTCGATTAGAACAGTCTGCCAGTCCAGTAATACATACTTGAGATCATAATTCACAATTTATACTTTTTTATATTGTTACCGTTCTGTGCAAGTTCTGTTAAGGTTGGTCAAATAAACCCGGGAATGCTCCTCTCGTCACACTCTTGCCCCCATAGACTCGATTTTAGGAGGCCAACTCCCTCCAATTTTACCCCGTGGAGTTAGGTTAGTGGAGGCCTAATCCCTCCTCTCTACCCAGGAATGTTTACAGTGGCCCTGAATGAAGGCCTACTCCTTTCTCTCCATCCACTGCCTATATCTCCTTGGGCTGTAGGTTTTGTTTTCTTGACACTCCAGGGGTTCATGGGGTTAAAATATTAACTGAGCACTCTGTCACCCACTTCCCCATTTTCAGCCACACAAAGTTGTTGTTGTCCTTATTTTAAGAGAAGCAAGGGGAGGTTGATTAATAGCTGTTTGATAGAAGTTTGATACTTTCGAGAATGTTTACAAGTATGTGTTTTTCTAAGACTTCTAATTCAATAGATCGTCTTCACGTGACGTGGTTTTATCCTCATCAGGCATAAGAGGCGGTATATTTATATCTGTTTACAATAGACCATTTTACAGTTGTCTGCTCAGTGACCTGACCTTTGAATGGTAGCGAAGCTGGAGTTGACCTTGTTTTGATACAGACCTCACTGTTTTTGTCATGTAAATGCACCTAGTTAGCATCAGAACAACTTGTTTTACTCAACAAAAGCAGTGAGGTCTGTATCAAAACAAGGTCAACTCCAGCATCGCTGCCATCCAAAGGCCAGGCCACTGAGCCGACAACTGTAAAATGGTCTATCAGCGTGCTTCGTTTGGAAACCAGAGCATTTTGAATTTCAGGGTTATGGAGGTTGCGTGACACATGGCTACGATCGAGTTTGTTGAAAAATATATACTTATCTCATGATATTGAGCCTTTTTAGAAGTTAGAGCATTAGGAAAAGTGCTTATGTAAATGCTTGTTTGTTTAGTACTGATAATCAGTCGCCTAGAAAACCAAAGTAAGTTCCAGATGTTTACACTATATTCCGGCCGCCATATTGGTGTACCACAGATGTACACCAACATGGCGTTTTCTTACTGGGCTCTAAATTTCTGGGAAACATTTACGACGAATATCTGAAGTTTGGGGAAACGCACAGGCCTAGAACTTGGAGAAGTGTCTTATTTAGTTATCTTCTATGTTCATCAATTTCATTTCACCGGTACTTTCAAGCGTTTCATCATGATATAAACTTCAACATTTGTTTTCGACATTTGGTGTTGTAGGAAATGATTTCCTTTGAGAAGGTATTTCAAACAGTCGCATAGAAGTTTGTTATACAATATAAATAATCTTGGTACAAAGTTTTTGTCTCCTTGTTACTCGAACTTCTGGTGGGTTCCCTCTTAATTTTCGGATGGTGTTATTAGTGACTTTTGTTAGGAAGTAACAAAAGACGTTACTTAACAGCACCTTACTGCTTCTGCGTGTGATGCTTGTGCTCTGCTAGAGAAAGCAGCCCTCTGACTTCTCGACAGTAAAATTTGCAAAATGAGTACCTTCAGGAAAACTTTCTGGAGCAGACTGGTGTGTTGTCTTTGTAACCTTGTTTTTCAGAAGCCTCAAACCTTACAAATACGTTTTCAGCTTTCTCAATGTTAGAGTATACTATCACAAGCACAAGTAGGCTACAAATACTCTTACTTCCTCTTTGCCACTAGAATATTAAAAAGTTATGATAATAATGTCCATGAGAGGGCTAACCTGCACATTGAAGGGTGCGATTGTATTTTCAGTATAGGCTCTCGGAACTGAACAATACTTAATCATTCATCGTAAAGGTGACTGTCACGGGATTCACATATTTTGCATTGCCTCCTAGCTTTTCAGCTTTGGTTTCGACTAAAAAGATCAATCGAACGTGAATCACAAATATCACAAATATCACAAATATTCCTCCCAGCGTCGTCCAGTCGAACTTCTATTAAGCGGCCACCTGTTAAGCGGCCAGTTATTCAAGTCCCAAAATTGTTGTCAGTAAAATACTGTACGTAACACCCCTATCAGCCGGCCGCCTCTATTAAGTGGCCGCGGCTACCTTTTTGTCTTCCTGACGAGGGTCTTTACTATTGTCTTCAGATCACCCCTATTTAAGCGGTCACCCAAAATGTAATGCACGAAGTTAGGCTTTGTTTTGGTAAAGGCGATAACAGCTAGTCCAAAGAAGAAAGTGACCACTAATAAAAACATTGAAGCACACAATTACTGTTTTCTTGGCGTGATTCCATGTTGCCTAAAGCATGTTTGTATTTAAATAAATTGACGTTTCCACTAAGCCTCATGTTTATTTCCTGACGAACCCCTGTTAATTAGGCGGCCAAGCCCTATCAAGTGACCACCTCCCATTTCCCCGATAGTGGCCACTTAATAAGGGTTCGACTGTATTTTCAGCTCTCTTCTCGGTGCTTGAAAATGTGATGAAATACTGTCTCTTACATGTCGGTTTGGTTTAATGCTTACATGCTACGTATAATAAAGTAGTTCACGAAACGTCTCATACTGACATCATCGCTCTGAACCGATTGACAAAAACCAAGCAAAACATTAAGTTATTGTTTAATGTTATTTGTCACTTTTGAAAGTAAAGAACAAAAGTACGGTACACCAATTTTTTAAATGTCAGATATATTTGCAACAGATATTTAAGTTGGACCTTGTACAGTTAACGTAAATGAAAAATAGCTAGTATTTGCCAATCGCCAAATTGCAGGTAGATACGTAGAAGCTTTATTATTGTACATAGCGTGCTAGTATCCCATCCCATGCAAACCTGACAGCAGTTGTTAAGTCTTACTTACTTATACATCAAATAAACAAACAAACCTAATAAACTTACCGTGTGCAATGCGCAGAATTACAAAAGTTTTCGTTTGTCGCCAATTCCCCGCCGAGTAATCCCACGGTTTCATCAATGTCTTTTATCTGGCAGAGACTTGTCTATTTGACTTGAAAACATTTGGTTGTTTAGATTTTCTCTTTGCCACAGTAACAGGTAGAAGAGTTAATATTGGCACCCTGTCAAATAATATTTAAAGGGGCTCAGTTACGGTATTTTGAGTTATTTTGGCCGCATTCAAAATTACCTTTCAGTGATGGGAAACCTGAAAATAATACTTTAATAAGATAGAAAAACACCAAAGGGATCATGACAAACCATAAAGAAACAAGGATGGCTACGGACGGAAAAGATTAACACGGATTACAAAAGACGAATTTGAAAAATTGAGGCTAAACTTGTAAATATGCGCAAACCGCGCGTGACTGAGCTCCTTTAAGGTCAGATTGGGCACATATCTAAGAGTTTATGTTTTACAAGAGGCTTCTCCGGAATATGGTCGACTTACGAAAATTTCGGTCGAAAAAATGGTATGTCCAAAAATTTGAATGTTTAAGCTATTTATAGTGTATTTGCAGTACGAGTTTTCTGAAGCTGGAGTATCAAATATTTTTTTTTTCAATTTGCATATATATAATGTAAATTCCACGACAATTGTCTTGGTCAAGGAGGCGGTCAAGTAATCTTATGTGAAAGTTCCATCGAAAAACGAAGTACTCATTATTCCGTTTGCTTGGCAAAATTAGAAAACTATCATGGCTGAGAAAACTACTTCATTGTGATTGGCTGAGACCGGGACAATCTATTTTATATTTTTAATTGCACTGCAGTGCAAATTAATGCTGGCACGTTTGCAATTTTCTCAGTCGTATAATAAATGAGTAATCGCATGAAAGCTTGAGCAAATAACTTTTTTTGTAATATATTCGTATTGCAATATATTTTGAAAGATTTTCAAATTTCAAATTTCACTCGTTGGGCCAGTCCACACTACGCCGGAGAAATTTGAAAACGAAGTTCTCACTCTCAAAACGCATCAAATGCGTTTTCCGTCCACACTACGCCGCAGGAATTGGGAAACGTAACAATCAGCGGTCATTTTGGATTTGTGGTTGAGGTCAAACTCGAGCAGGGAAATCACGTGATTATCGTAATGTCATCGTTTTCGAAAAGTTCCGTTTTCAAAATGTTTTCCGTCCACAAAAAGAAACGCAAAACCAGCGTTTTCACTCCGCCCGGTGTGAAGAGTGTTCTCGATTAGCTGCGATTTCGTGACGGATTAGTGTGGACTGTAGGAAATAAAGCTGCGTTTTTAAATTTAAATTGCACTTCTTGGACGTCCTTGCAAATGCAGGCATTCTAATTATTTATAAAACAACACCTTTTTCCTTTAAGATCGAGACCATTTGTTCGTACGGTATTTTGGGTTTTGGATAACTTGGCCGTACAGACGAAGAATCCTTGATAGACGTCCACTTAGACGACTTCTGCGTCTGAGACGACGTTTTCGTTCAAACGCGTCGTCATTCATCTAAGGTGAAAACGGCCATTGTAGAACGCACCAGTTTCGTTGCTCTCTCTGCAGTCGCCATTTTGTATTTAGGCCGGTCTGATCTGGTCCTTGTATCTCCGACTGAGCATGCAACTTTTTAAGATCAGTAAGATTCGCACAGAGCTAACTGCTTCTCACTTCGACTTTTTTTGGTTTATTGCTGTCATGGCAATACTAAATTCAATTAAATGGTTTACCGGGGTGGCGTGGAAAGCTATGAACAAATTCAGTAACTGGGGTAAATTTTACGTCATTCCGGCCTAGGAAAGTCTGCTAAAATCGTCAAGCTCAGTTCTTGTCTAACGATATTGTTTTCTTGTATTCCATGGATACCTTGTTCAAAGCATACCAACTAAGATACTCCGTGTATTACACAGAAAGTACCTAAACTGAGCTAAATTTCGACGTTTAGGGGCAATGAAAGTCTTTCACTTTATAGTAGTAAATATAGTATTAAGAGTGTGTCCAGTAATAAGAATGTGTAGGTATTCTGATAACCTTCCACGTATTATTTGCTTTTACACTTTGTTCAAGTTTGTTTTCTTTCGATTTATGAATCAAAGGGGATAAAACGAAGATCCTTACAGTACGGACAGAGAAGACCAGGTTAATAAGATATTTTTTCGATCTCTACGGACTCGGAAACAGCTTCAAATTTTGGCCAATTACAGCACGTAGTTGCTAAGGGGTATAATAAAGTTACTGAATATCAGGTACTTAAGGTACTTAAAGACGTTTCTACTCCAATAGATTCCTGGCAGTCTGTTTTGCTCTCGAAATGTGGCCGGGATTATGAGGCGAGACCGTGAAGGGATTGGCACCAGACCTGAGTGTGGCAGCCGCTTTTCGTCCGTACTCGTCTGACTCTCAGAAAAAAACCGGCTGCCAGCAGTTACTAATAAAAGGATCTTACGAATAACTTTTTGACAGTGTTTTCGAAAGCCATAGATCTTTCGTCACTGATGAGTATGACAAGGCGCTTCTTGTCATATATCAAACACGAGAGACGATTTTAGAAGGGAGTTTACATACGACACGTAGCAAATTATTTCTGGCGAACTTTGAGGTGGTTGGAACTGCCGTGATGAAACACTGTCTCCAGTGTCTTGGATATGTTGTCAATCGAAGCTATAGCGATAAGGAGAACACGGAAAGATTTAATGGTAATATTAATATATTTCCGAACATCGTCCCTTTTATGATTTCTCTTCTTTTATCTTGATGAAATGCTTGTGAGTTTGCAAGTTGAAATTTTTAAATAGCCTTCCACGACCGCAAAGTTTACAAATTTGCTGAACTTTTATTTTGCGTTTCTTCAGGTTTCCCTGTCAAGCGTACTTCTAAGGACTCACGCTCAGCACCAGATTCAGACAGAAATGTCCAACGATATATCACGTTTACATAATTCAGGACCCACTCTCAGGAGCCAATGCATTAAGGGCACGACCAGTTCTGAATCTTCTTGTGGGAAAAACTAGACAGACATCGAAAAAAAAGCTTTTTGTTCGTGAAACAAACTACCCCATCCAACAGCATCAGTTGTCACAAACCAGTGACAACTTGGACATTGATAAGCGCAACCTGCGATTTGTTGTTACTTGTTAGTTGGAAATTTTGTTCCTCTTCTTGAGCCACATACGAGTTTCCCAACAATGCCCTGCTTTTTCTGCACCTTTCTCTGTAAAAGCTCTTGTTCTTCAGACTCTTAAATATTTTCTTGAATGCAACTTTGAACTCCTGGCTCGTGATATAGTACACCAGTGGATTAGCTGACGAGTTGATTAAAACGAAAACTGCAACTTGGCCCATGATCAGGTTGTAGTAAGACTTCGTCCAAAACGTCGGTATAATAAGCAACGAGACGCGTAGAGCGTTCAAGGGAAGCATTGTCACAGCAAACAAAATCACTAGAGGTGTAAGAATTCTCGTTGTCTTCTTGCTTTGTTGCCAGATTCTTTTGTCGCCTCTTTCTTTGTTTGATGGAGCTTGCGACAAGACTGCTTGATCTCTATCATCATACTCTGACATCGAGGTTCGGAAGGCAACACTTTGAAGTACTCGTTTCTTGATCATCATGTATGTGAATGCTATGACAACCAGAGGAAGTGCATACCAGACGACGATATGAACTGCCGAGTAAGACAGGAATACCGCATTTGTCCCAGACATATCAGGCCATTCCAGGTAGCAGACTTCCAGAGTAGAATGGTAAGCCATGAAAGGGTACAATGGAACAGATGAAACTAAAAACGACGCCAACCACACTATGCCAATAACCACAAAAGTCGTCAATCGAGATCTGTGCTTGATCTGGTATCGCTGGGCGCCGACAATATTCCGATATCTCTCGGTGGCAATGGCCGTAATCGACCAGATGGAGGCTCCGAAGAATATCTCCACGGTAGGATACAGGTAATAGCACGCATGTTTTCCTAACAACCAGCGAAATGGGAAGAGGTATTTTAACACTACCATAGGATAGATGATAAGTAGTACCCCCAAATCCGCTATGGCCAAACTCAGCAAGTAATAATTCATGGAGCTCTTCATCTTGGGGCGTGTAAGGATCGCAATACATACTAAAACATTACCAATCACACCCAGGAGTACGATGGTTGACCACAAACTGATTTGGAACACTATAGCTCCTAACGGCTGGTGGAGATAGACTGGAAAACCCGGTGTTGCAGTTTGCGTGTCTCTTGCGTTCACTGCAGATGTATTGAGTGTTTGGTTGTTGAACAGGCTATTCATGGTTGGTCCTTTCTTTTTTTACCTAGAAGAGAAACAATGTTTTTGTAATTTTGCAATTTTACGCGTTGTTATTGTTGTCCAATTAAGAAACGTTCCATTGATTTATCTGTCCAAAAATTCTCCTGTATAGATTTGACAGACGTAAAATTTTGACATCGACTTTCTTACATTCATTACACCAACTCGACGTTCTACAATATCTTCATCTGCGTAAATGAGACAAGCTGTAGCCTAGTTATGTTTCTCCGTTGAGGAGAAACGGCCAAAGTATTCTATACATATCCCGTTACGTTTCTAGCTGTTTCGTCGAAACATTGAATCTCTCTAACTTCTACTTTCTGGGGATATCGTTTTTCCCCAGTAGTCTAATCTTTTCTTCACAAACTGAAACAGTATCGACAAGTTTATACCACTTTGGTTACGGTGGATTGGCCTTATTCCGGAATAAGAATAAATAGACTAACCGCCAATACCCTCGTTCAATTAAGTCGCTGAGGCCTACTCTGGGACCTAAAGTCGCCTTAAGTCGCCTTAAGTTGCTATCGGTTACGCAATGTTAAAAAGGTTCCAACACACTCAAATTGTCCCTGTAGAAGGTTATTAGACTTATAACTGTCATGTTAAGCTAAACTCCACTCTCACCCTATGGAGGAGAAGGCACGATGGCCCAATGGTTGGTGCAATGGACCCTATTGGGGATCATTGCATTGTCTTCCTACTCTCATAGTGCCTCTCCTCGCTTAGATGTATCAATGGGTACTGGTTACGGAACAGGGGGGCAGCAGAGGTAACCTCAATAGGTGACCTTTTAATTTTTTTTTTTAACACTTGTTCCCAAGCATTAGAGCCATCTAAAGCTCCCCTTGAAGGGCCCTAGTCAGCCACACCTTTGTTTTTGTTTACATACAAGAGTTTTTATGCTTTATTCGGAGCATGTCAAAGCAAAGAAAATCACTGTGAAGCTACTAAAGATAAAGGGACATACTTTCAGGAACACAACTTACAGTAAAGCAACAAGACTCCGCCTGACCATGCAATATCAATAATTTTGATGGCATCGAAAATAGCACAGGCTGACTAGGATCCTTTGAGAAGCTGAGGGCCCAGCAATTACTGTATTATGCCTGAAAGCTGTGGCTTCTTCATATATAAAAAAAGTTATTATAATAGTCCTGCATCTGTCTAGTCCCTATAGACTCCCCATGTTAGCAGGAATAATCTCTACATGTAGACAATACTTAAACTTTGAGGAATGACAATCTGATGTGTACTCTCTCACAGATGGCTTTTTATTTCTATTCAGCTTTAATTTTTTTTCTTGTATTTCATTGTAAAAGAGTTAATAAAAAAAGATGGCACTCTGTGTTATCATCAGGAAATATATTAAATACATGTATGGAAAAATACAGCAAATGACTATACTGCAATAATTTCATTTAAGCTTATTAATTTTTGTAAGATATTACTGAACAAAATCTTCCGAAGACCTACAGTGTTTAATTAATAAACAACAACAGTGAGAGGTGTTCCAGATCATCAGGATGAAAAAAAAAAAAGAAGATATTTCTGGGTTAAGGCTCAATTCTTTCCAGTCACTTTTACACTGAGCAGTAAAAATATGGTCATCCAAAGTCAATTGAACCGAACTGAGTCTATACTTTAAATACTTTACTTACCCAGTGTAAAAAAGTGACAAAAGTGGGCCATTTCTCCAGTAAAAATCATTATTGCATTTTTCTTCCACATTCGACCAACTGTAAACGTTTGAATTTCGTAATTGGACAAACCAACTTGCAGCATAATGTTTATCTATCCTTTTCGTACATTTGATGAAGCCAGGTGTTCCCATCATCTTATACACGACTGCGCTACTGTTACTATCGAAAGCTACGGTACAGAAAATTCTTTGTGATCAACTCTCGGTAAACATGGCCGCCAGGCCAATGTTTGGAACACGTGACTTAAGTTACGCGAGCTCACGCGAGTATGATTACTCTGAAAGGCGTTTACAAAAACAAGAAAGAAAACAAATCGCCAAACTAATTCTCTCCGAAATTTGGATACAGTAATTTATTATCGGGTGATTTGAAATAAATCTACATTCGGGAACACTTACCAAGAGAACTCGAATTTTCGTGGCACAGGGCGATGTCTCGTTTCTTTGAAGCATGGAAACCAGTTAGCGGCCCAAGGGTTACTGGGAGAATCATAATGGCGGAGAGCAGTGTGCCTGGTATCGATACATCAATTTCTAGTATTTCGTTGTTAAAATGTCGTTCTGGGCATTTGTGATGTGTCAGGTGGAAACTAGTGAAAGCCTGGTAGGTATCTTTCTTAGTGGTCTGATCAACCGTGGTAAAAACCTTCTAAAAAGATTCGATTCACTGTATAAACTGCCAGGGTCATCAAAGTTTTCTGGAGCCTGACAAGTAGTTGGTGAAATTTGACAGGCCGTGTTCTTACGAAGGAACTTAGCATGCGGTACTCATGATGGTATTGGAATATTTTGTCTGACTGAGGCAGGAGGGCAACAAATCGATAGGGTCCCTGAAAAGCACTGAGCAACTTTGGAAAGCCATGGCATTTGCTAAACTCCCATGCCAAAATTGACAGTGGAGATGCCAAAAATATGGTAGATAATTCGGGAAGCACTGTAAAATAAATGCGGCATGTAAATAAGCTAAATTGATTTTAATTTCCCTGTTGTTTGAATAATTTATGGAAATATAGAAACATTTCAAATTAAATCAAGATATCTTAGATTTAAATTTTTTGTCACTGTGAATATATTGTTATTAGTTTTGTTTCATTTTTTTATTGTGGTATCTTCACTAATATTCATGCTACTTTGCTGGTATTTATTGTTATTATTATTCTTATAGTAGTAACTGTTCAGTGTTATGGTAAATCTATTTTTAATAGTATTTTCTTTTTTAATGGTTTGAAATCTGGCCCGGGTTGTTCAAAAGCCGGTTAGTGCTAACCCAGGTAATATATAAATTTTTTTGTATAGAGATATCTTTCTCTGCTTATGGTTGTGTAGTTTTAAGATGAATCAAACTCAAAACTGAAAGGCAAACAACATAAACAAAGAACTGGACCGAAAAGTTACAAAAATGGAAGTAATCAAAATTCTCTCTAATCCTGGTTTACTTTAATCAGGCTTTGAACAACCCGGCCCTGGATATTTGAGACTGTGGTGACTTAATTATATACCAGTATTGGTACAATATTGGTTTATTGCAAGAGATATATGGAGAGACTGTTGCTAAGTTTAAATTTATATCCCTCGAGTGAAATAACGTCTCCTCAAGTCGCCTAAAATCGCCTTAAGTCGCCTTAAGTCGCCTAAAATCGCCTTAAATCGCCTAAAGTCGCAATGTTTTTTTCTGCCAATTTTGCTTAAGTCGCCTTAAATCGCCCAAAGTCGCCTTAAGTTACGGCGACTTAAGGTGCTAGAGTAGGCCTTCACTGGATTCATGTTTAGAAAGCAGAATACTCCAAATGTTGGTCTGTCGTGGCGTATTTCATAAGAGGAAAACGCAAACAACGAGTACTAAATGAAGAAATTGTTCCAAAACAGAAAGTATGGAAAGAAATGAGTGTGAAAAATGATTTGTTGCCAGTAATGTGAATGACCATCGAAATTACACCGCGACTATCGTGACTTGACAGTGCAGCTCTAGGGAAGTGAAATGATGCATGAAAACGTAACTGCGAAGCTTCGAAAATATCCCTCTCGGGTGTAGGAGAAGCCACTGTACGCCTCAAAATTGCACAGAAATATTAACCTAAGCTTGGATCGGATCAGGAGAACACCTTTTGCTGGTGTAAAAGCGTGTACGGAATCCTCATGTACTGACTTCTTTTTAGAATGAATTTGTGCAGTTTTGTTCTTGAATCTACAGTACTTACCGGTGCTGGCCTCAGGAAACTTTAATTATGAAGAAGAAGTCAACCAGCTGTCAAACATGCCACACTCTTTGATATGTTTGTTCCCGCAGTTATTATGGCTTGGGTCCCCGTTTTCGACACGACATTTACTTTCTCCGATCGCTCAATATATACCCGACAGGTTTCACTTAACGGCCCTTAATCCGTATGCTAAGTTTAGACATATGTCTTTGCATGATTAATGTAAAGTAGAAAAGTTTAATGTTAAAAGAAAACCGAAGACTGATTGGCTATTCAAGCGCCATTTATCGATCGAAAAAATGACAGTTTTTCAGGTGGCTGTTTATAGATACTGATCACCTTCAATGGCCCTAATGGAGGTATTATTTTCGTGCATTGTTAGTTGTTTTGTGATCCACTCAAACACAGGCTGTTTCTATACAAACCTCCAATATGATTACATTCGGTTGCAACTGTTTTGTTTGGTAAAATTATGACCCCTGTAGAGTTCTGCGGCGCCCCGCATCAACTTATTTAAAAGAAATTCTTTTTATATTTAATATACTTTCATTAAAAAAACAACAGGCAACACCACATTTCCACTATCATCAGATAAACAAAACCAAACGATAACGTTATTTATAATCTAGTCACTGCAGGGAATCGATGTCTCTGTTCTTCTCGTCAAACGCCTTATCTAAAACCACACGAAACGTTTCAGGAAGGTTTCTTCCCAACCTTTCCTTCTTTGCTATACCTGTAATAGTATTATTTATGGCTGTTGTGTTCAGTTTTTTCAAAAGATTTCACTGAGAGCGGCACGTTAAATTTTTATAATCTTCTTTGCAATGGTTTACCTTTAAGTCTCGCCAGCAGCATGTAACCTTCCGGTCTAACAAAGTAGTTTTTTGGTGATGTATATCAGCTCAGTTGAATCGTTCGCATAACCGAAAAAAAAAAAGCTTCATGTACAAACAACTCTATCAACATTCTTTGATTTCGTTTCGATGGAAATTGATGTAATGTATAGGCGCCTAGTTATTTCATAAACAAGCCAGAACTGCACGACACTCTTTGTTCTTCATTAAGAATAAAATAAAGACGAAAATAGTGTAGCGATATATATCGCAGAGTACCAGTACCAACTGAACTGGGAAATGTAAGGTCGAGATACAATAATTGAGGCTGTTCGGTTGCCACAATCATTTTGCTGTTTGACCATTGAAATCAGCGGTTTGATTAACCCTCGAGGATATTTTTATTTTCATTAACCAGTAGCTTCGATGAAAGACTTTTACCTTTGTCTTTTCTAAATTGGCGGAAGCGTTCCAAACGCCCGAAGGTTAAGTGAGAGCCTTTGTGAGGAATGAGATCATCAAGAAATAAACCTTTTGACTACAGCTGAGGTTACTTTCTCTCGGCTGAATCTGAACCTTGCTATTTAAAATGTCACCTATACGGCCAATCCTCATAGCATAGCTTATCGTTTCTTGTCAGTTTTTTCCCTACATTCGTAGAATTCATAATATATTCCGCACCACCTTTCGTTCGTCTGACATACTATAACCTGTTTTCACTCTGCAAACAAACCCTACTGGTTGTAGTATTTAACCAAATTTTAGACCTCCCAAGGGGTTCATTTTACTGTGTTTTCTTCTTTAGTATTGTCAAAAATATAAATTTCTAGAGGAATTTCCAAATTAAGGTCCCACTTTCAAACTTGTAATAAATAACCCCCAAATGTAACGAAGCATTTAACCGCCACCAGCCCAAATGTATGTACAGTTTGTACCTACCTTTTGAAGTACTGCTTTCTTCGCTGATGGTCAGTCCCAAATAGATTCAGTTTAAGGTACTGATAGACTTCTAACAATACTTTCCATGTACGTCAGTGCAACTGCATACGCCTGAAGTATTTGTTATATTTTGTAACTTACAAAATTAATTCCCCGCCTCCTCATCTGAATATCTCTAGAACATTATTTGCCTTCCAATTTGCGTGTTTGCTTCACTTTTTTACTTGTCAGAGGTGCAGCTGTGTGCGTAGGTGTTCAAAAACATGTAAACAGGCCAAAAACACGCAAGAAAACTGAACTTCTTGCAACATCGTTGCGTACATCATTTCGACACATTTGCCTATCTTGTTCAAATATTTGAAAATTTTGATCGCAATTCCGTGATACGAAATGTAGGTTAAAGACTTTGCCAGTATATCTTCTAAAGCAAACTCAAATTAGCAGGTTATACCGTTGCTATGGCAGCCTGTCTGATGCCAAGAAAATGACCGCGTGTGGTCATCAATTATCAGGATGATTAATTATTGGCATTGTTTGATCCGATTATTGTAGAGAGTGATAGCAGTGACCGCATCAATGTACAACCGCTGTCGTTTTCATCCACAACATTCTTATAGGGTGCAGTATCTTAACCCCAAGACACTAAAATATTGGTTCAAACTCAAACCAAAAAAATTAAAATGAATAACTCATAAACAACTAACTCTCCCATTCGCTCTTTTGGACTCTTAAGATGATTCCTCAGATTTGCATTGCGCATCCCCACTGCGTACGATTTTCGCGTCACGTCACGAGAGCGTGCACAACCACAACATCAAGAAATTTCCTTCCAGCTAAGCTCGACAGCGAAATCACTGCTCGTTTTCTCTTAAACGAGCATGGTGACTTATCTTTTGCGTCTTATTTTTCGAAAAAATGCTTGGTAGTGAACATTCAAGGATAGTTTCACAAAAATCATTCGACTTTTATTTCTGATGAATCACCTGTTAACCGAATTGAACGTGCTCAAATTTTCGTATTGAAAAAACGCTACATACGTGCATATACGTACATACATAATCTTTATTTAAACACGGTATAAGAAAATAAAACAAAAATTCGTCAGCTAATACATTTAATGCCTAAAGTCTAATATAATAAAAATAATTAAATAAAAAAGTTGCTTTCCACGAATGCCGCGCCTTATTCATCTCCTTTGAGTAGGCGTTTAAATTGCCTCAGTCACTCTGCTTTCCTTAAAGCTATTTTTGTAATAAATTTGTGCGCGGTAATGGACATTGAGTTTATTCTCAGAGTCCCTTAGGTTATATGCAGTTTCTCGTCTTTCGAAATTACAACTGAGATATTCTGGAGCCAACCCGTGCAGACTTTTAAACCATCGTAGCTCTTTGAATTTGCTGCTGGCATGCTAGATTCTTCCACCACAGAAGTTTGAACAGGTGACCAGCATCTACGTCGTAGTTTGAGTTGGCCAAAACATGGGCTGCTCTATTTTGTAGCTTTTGTAACTTATTTCGTAAAGCTATCAATCACCATATGAGATAATTTCCGTACCTTTCCTGGAATGGGCTTTTCCTAAATATATGTTTGAAAGTGCAGATTACTTGAAGCCTCGTATTCAGGGGGTGTGCACGTGCGATGTAAAGACTGGCTTTCACTAACGCATAAGCATAAAGCCCTGATCAAACGGCATGGTAGTTGATGTAGTTGTAGCACGCGCTTTTGTTTGACCACCAACTATCATACACTACCATCGACTATTTAACAATTAGATTATTCGCTCGAGATTTCTATGAGGCGATAGTTGATGAGGCCGAAGGCCGAATTAACTATCGCCTCATAGAAATCTCGAGCGAATAATCTAATTGTTTTAGTAGAATTCTAACTGAAATTAACGCAAATAACGGTTTCCAATTATTTTTCCACGCATTATTGAACTTTACCCTTAAACAAAGTCGCACGTATTGAACTGTCCTTGGCAAATTTGCAGTTTCAAGTTTTTAAAGTCAAGAAACCGTTAATGTGCTTCTTTTAGTCTTCTCAGCGATTTAATTACCCGTTTACATCTAAACTTTCTTCCAAAACTTCGGAAAGACTATAAAAACATCACATTTCGTGGAGACCGACAGCCACTGTACTCTAATTAACAATTAGACCCGTAGCGCTTGCGGGCTACGGGTCAATAGCCCATTCGGCTTCGCCTCATGGGCTATTGACCCGTGGCCCTTGAGGGCGAAGTATCACCCAACTATTTGGACAGAAAAGGCAATAATAAAGTTAGCAAATGCAAGTTGAAGAAATATTTATTTGGGAATAAAACGAAAGAAAGCGTCACGCTCGATTGCGCCAATTTCGCTACTCAGAGGACTATAGTCCTCTAGTAGCGCAGCCAATTAAAATGCAGGATTTGCATTAGTCCTCTAGTTGGGTGATACTAATGGCTGATAGTACACGAGTAGCTCGACCAATCAGATTGCAGCATTTGCATTAGTATACTAGCAGAATTCTACTAATTAATCCATTAGTATCACCCAACTAGCTTGTTCAAATTCTCCCTGGTATACTTTGATAGTTTTTCCGGTTAAAACGCACGTATGATTGTTAGGGGAGAATCAACTATCATGGACTGTCATGCGCCGTTTGACCACGGCAAAATCGTAACGTACGCAGACACTAATATAAGATTTTGATAATTAGCGCCTTTTGTCGGTTAAATCTTCTACCAAAGAGCGTTACTTGTCGCCTCCTTTTCGTCTCCGTTATGAAGCTTATGCCCTTTCTTCAATGAAAAGCGTGGAATGAAGTTTGAAACTTTAAGACCGAGATAGGACCATTTGTTTGAGTGGTGTGTCGGCTTTTGGATGACTTGGCCGTACAGACGAAGAAGTCTTAATAGACGTCCAAATTGACGAACAAACTTAGATGATTTTTCCGTCAAAAATCGCACTAAGACGAATGTGTGTCTGAGGCGACTTCTTCGTCCAAACACGGCGTCATTCATTTAATGTGAAAATGGCCATTGTAGAACGCACCAGATTCATTGCTCTTTAGCAGCCGTAATTTTGAAGTTAGGCCGGTCTGGCCTGGTCCTTGTATCTCGGACTGAGTCTGCGGCTTTTCTAGATCGTGTAAAGTTCGCACAAAAACTAACCGCTACTCATTTCGAGGGTTTTGGTCTATTGTTGTCTTGGCAATACTAATTTATTTGAAATGGTTTACCGTGGTAAGTAAGATATCAAACACGAGAAACAGTGTTTCATCGGGGTATCCAAACACCGAGAAGGCAGTGGAGAATACGAAACGCGGCGGAGTATTTTTGACGAAATTTGAGGTGTTTGGATAGCCGATGAAACACTGTCTCGAGTGTTTGATATATCTTCTCAATCGAAACAAAAACTAAGGAGTAAAGGGAGAAGTGAAATCTTCAATATCTTTGCTTGGTAAGACCGGGTATCCTCCTTCACGGTAGTGATCTCCTTTGTTTTAACTAGATGTATGATCCAGGTTCAGTAACTGGTGTAAATTTTACGTCATTCCGGCCAAGGAAAGTCTGCTAAAATCGCCAAGTTCAGTTCCTGTCTAAGGTTTGAACTTTTTCAAACCGTACTGATTAAACAAGTCCGTGTAACACACAGAGTGAACTATATATTACATATTGCCTCAATTGTAACCATTACACTTATTCACTATAGTAGATACAGTATTTCTTAACCAGTTTCTCTTGAAAAAAGGCCTCATCTTTAACCTGAAATAAATTACGATATATAGTCCACAGGAAGATGTAGAAATTAGGCTTTCCCACAGAAAACACCTAAAACTGAGCCAAATCTCGACATTTAGGGACAATGAGAGTCCCTCACGTTATATTAATATAGTGTAAATGGAGGTTTAATAGAATAATTTTTCATGACGCGTATTTGTTTAAAAGGTATTTACACTTTTTCTACAAGTTTTGTCTCTTTCGACTAATGGCCCAGGCGCTAAAAATCGTAAAATCTTAAAATTATAGCTTAATTACATGAAGGAACATATTTTCAATCTCGTTACGTTTATGACTCCTCTTGTTTTATCTTGAAGAAATATTATTGAGTTGAAATTTCCAAATAGCACTGATTCAACTGTCGTGAAGGATAAAGCGATAGCAAAGTCTACAAATTCTACTGAAGTTCCATTTTCATTTTCACTTCATTTTTCATTCTAACTACATTTCGCTTGAGTTTCCTCAGGCTTCTTGTAAAGCAGATCTAAGATGATGGTGGCCATGGTTCCGATGAAAATTTGCGGTTTACCTAATCGAAGCAAACAGGAATATAATATCCAGTTGTCTTGATGAATTGAATAAATACAGTGTTAACATATTTTAAGTTGCCACACTTTACAAATTTGCTATCGGGCTCACTAGCCCTAATAACGCGAATTTTGTAAGTAGTTTACAAATCTACAAGGACTCACTCAGCGCCAGATTCACACTGAAATCTCCAATTAGATATCACCTTTGCATCATACAGGAGCCACTATCAGGAGCCAATACATCAAGGGCTCGGCGTATTCATGAATCTAGTTGTGGGAAATCTAGACGAACAACGGAGAAATAGCTTTTTGCTCGAGACAAAACTGACCCTCATACCTCCCTGTCTACATGGCCTTTACTATGGCTGTTATCAACTGGCCGTTAGCTTATAGTACATGGAAAATGCACGGTACAGTTCGGAGTTTACAAACCAGTGACAATCTGGACATTGATAAGCGCAACCTGAGAGTTGTTGTTACTTGTTAGTTGAAGATTTTGTTCCTCTTCTTCCAGCTCTTTCGAGTTTCCCAACAATGCTCTGATTTTTCTGCAGAAATCTCTGAAAAACGTCTTGTCTTTCAGACTTCTGAATATTTTCTTGAATGCATCCTTGAATTCTTTACTCATGATATAGTACAGTAGCGGATTAGCTGACGAGTTGATTAAAACGAAAAATCCAACTTGGCCCATGATCAGATTATAGTAAGAATTCGTCCAAAACGTCGGTATAATAAGCAACAAGGTGCGTAAAGCGTTCAACGGAAACATTGTCACAGCATACAAAACAACCAAAGGTGTAAGAATCCTCTTTGCCTTGTTACTTTGTCGCCAGATCGATTTATCACGTCTTTCTGAGTTTCGTGAAGACTGAGATGTCATTGAGCTTCGGAACTTAACACTTTCGCGTACTCTTTTCTTAATCTTGACGTATGTGAATACTATGACAATCAAAGGTAGGACATACCAGAAGACGAGTAGAGTTAAGGAATGCGTCAGATAGAATGCATTTGTCCCAGACATATCAGGCCATTCGGGATAGCAAAGTTTCAGATTGGAATTGTAGGTCATGATAGGGTATAGAGGTACGGATGAAACTAAAAATGAGGCCACCCAAACCATACCAATAACAACGAAAGTCCTCATTCGATCGCGAGACCTGTATCTTATCTGGTAGCGCTTGGCGCCAACAACGTTTCGGTATCTCTCGATGGCAATGGCTGCAATTGACCAGGTGGAGGCTCCGAAGAATATCTCCACTGTAGGAGTTAGGTAGAAACATACCTGCCTTCCTAACAACCAGCGAAATGGAAAGAGATATCTTAACAACGCTATAGGGTAGATCAATAGCAGTACCCCCAAATCCGCTATGGCCAAGCTCAGCAAGTAGTAGTTTATTGAGGTCTTCATCTTCGCTTGGCTAAGGATCACGATGCATACCAAGAGATTGCCGAACACGCCGAGAAAGGCAATGGTCGACCACAAACTGATTTGGAACACTGTGGCTCCAAGAGGCTGGTGGAGGTATACGGGAAAACCCGGTACTGTTGCGTTTGCCGAAGATATGTTGGCTGTTCTATTAATGTGCACGTCTTGCATGATTGTTCTTGTTTCCTACCTGCAAGAGAAACAACATTTTGAACAAATGGAGACAACAAAGTCAATTTGTTTACACCAGAAACAACGGAAAACTTTTACTTCTCATTTCTTTGTGAGTGATTTTATCTTGCCTTGCTGTGACAAGAAATATTTCCGATGATTTTTTGGTTCAGCCACCAGAGTCGTGGGATCAAGATGGTATACAATCTTAAAGTAGCTGGGAAAGATCGAAGCGACTGATTGTACTCGCAGGGAATTTTATGACCAGATGGTAAGAATCGAAATTACTTCAAGTAAAAGGGACCTGGTAATTAGTAATTACCAGGTCCCTTTAACTTTTCACAAATTGCACTTTATGTTTCTTTTTCCTTTTTTTTTTTTTCATCTGCACAAATAGATAAGTGTACTATTGGACTTTTTTTAACTAGTTTGTGCATGTTACCTTGACGAGAGTGGATGGTATGGTTTTAGTTCCGAACGTTCTAGCAAGAATGGATGTCAATGAAACAATTGTTTAATAATAACACAAATTGCCCTGAATCCTCCTTTAAAAAGCGGGAAAAGGGTTAACTAGGTTCTTTGAGACATATTAAGCTCTGTTGAAGAGGTAGAATTAATGTATCCATTTTCTTCAAAACACTATTTGTTCGTTTTCTTTTTGGGTTATTATTTAACCTTCGACATTTCCAACCTTCTGTTCGCAATGAAATAGAACGACTGATTGTAATTGATTTCGTTGAAGTTGACGCCAAGGATCAGAACAGACTAGACATGTGGAATTTCTAAAAAACCTCAAAATGGAGATCAGTGATGTTTTTAACAACAATAATGAGCTTTAAAATGGTAAAATACACCTGCAGAACAGAAGAAGTGTTAATGACGGATGTTCTCTAAAAGTGCAAAGGCGAAAGAAAAATTAAACAAGGTTTAAGAATTTGCATAAAGGGTTTGTTGAAATTTACAACTTTCCTTCAGTGGCTGCTCTGGGAAATTTTGAGGAACAGAATTTAACTAACCACTTCTGACATCTTCATTATCTTGTCTGGCATTTTGCCATGTTATTTTGGCCTTTTATCATAAGATATATCCAACCAATTATGCCGCTTGGTCATATGCCCGGCTCAGTCTTGTGTCGTAGCATTATTAAAACGTTCCAGGATCACCTTTTAAAATCAGGAGTTAATATTGATTTAAACGTAGCCAAGCTGTCAGCTTTCGACAAAATCAGAATCTGATTGGCCGCGCAAGGACCTTTAACAGAAAGAGCGTGGTGTTTGGCTCCCGGCAGTTTGCTATTAGCCTGTATAGATGGAAAATTGCTTTCTCAAATACCAAACGACAAGAAAATTGGAGAGAATCGCAGGTAATTTTTTATATCAGAATAAATACGCTTATTGACCACTACTTGTATTAACCACTTTTTTGGTTTTGGTGTTAAAGAGTTCGAGGGCACCGGCGAGGGCAAACCACAACCTTATAACTTACATAATGCATAATACTTCCCAGTTTTGCCTAGATACTGAAATCTTTTGCGTTAGGATTAACGACGTATCGTAGGGAGAAAATGTAGGCGTCATGTTTTCTACACTGAATTCATCCTCGTCTGAATTGTGTATTTTAGAAGTGTGCGTTTATTTTCTTCTTGAAAAACAGATATTACCAACGTAATGGACGAAGTATTTTGCTGATTTTGGATTGAAACGTCCACTTAAGTCCACTTGCTTTGTTTTTTTTTTACGCTAAATTTGTGTTTTGTTCGGTAAAACTACATTAATGGTTCGCACTCAGCGACATGAAATCGAACTGAGTTGCCCTTTATTTTCTGCCCTTTGAAAGGGCTCGATGTTTCTAATTTTCTCTCTAAAAGGTCAAAATTAAATGCTATATCTTTGGAAAGTTGCTGCCATGTAATTTCTTTTTCAAGCTATTTGAGTATAAATTTGAAGAACCAGTTCAAAAAAAACGGCAATAATCTTATGTCATCGTCGTTATTTTCATGTGCTATTTTTTAGATGGAGCGATATTTTAAAGAACTTTCAATAATTTTCCGGCATTTCAACGAATAAAACCTACGATCTTCTAGAGTCAAACACAAATTACCTTTAGCTTATATAGGGCATCACCTCGTAAATGAACTCAGTAGCTCCAATGCATCCATTTTCGAATTTGTGAGAAAAGATTCGAGAAACTGTTTTTGTTGTGGCGTTAACAACATTCTCGCAGTTTTCATTGGTTCTCGGCACCTATTTGTCACGTAATTGGAACTTTTCACACGATTTTCCATATTAGTCTTCTAGAAGGTGTTCAATTTGAACCTTTTTCAAATTGGCTCGCTCTTAATGGTCTCCTTCTCCTTTCAACCGCAATTAAATGCAATTAAATGGAGTTTTGCAGCTGTTTTCCTGCTGCTTTTAAAGCTGATGGAATATTCCTCCGACAATTTCACTAAAACAAGCTCTCAGACTTCCTAACCTCAGAATTTGTTGTTGATAGAAAGAACTAGTAACTGGTCCTCGTGTCGTGCGATCGATAGAGTACCCGCACTGATGACTTCTCTTACACCTCGCTTGCGCGCCATCTCGGAGACCCAGGGGCAGTTATTGGGGGAATCAGTAGAATGTTGAAACAGCGTGAAACATCGGCACAGAAAACTTGGAAAGAGAGCAAGGAGCCCCTGGAGTTCTAATTGGGCAGAAAAAAATCCTTTTCATTATTCTACCCAGTCGACATGCAGCAGGTTCACAGTACGTTTTATGTGTTCTAATACGAAGCCTACACAGAAGCTAGTTCGGTCATCATGTTTGTTCTCGAAAACAAAAGTTTCGTTTACATCTCAACGCCGAAAATTTGTGAACGACTATCGTGCCAGCCAAACAAAGCACGGTCAATTTCACGTCTTGTTCAACCTGTTATTGTTGAAACGAGCTTGAACTTCGCCTCGATTGCTTTTTTATTGGTTTAAAAAGAAGAGCCACGTTTGTTTCAACCATGATGAAAAGCCAACCATTATTGCTTTTCGCGTGAAAATACTTGGACGCCCGAAGGCTGCACGTGCAGCTGGTCGTGTCCCCGGCACATCTGTCTGGCCTGTGCCTTGAAAAACACATTGTGTTTGGCAAGTTTCGGTTACGGAAAGCAGCGATGTTTCCATGAGAGCTTAACATCATAACTTATTACCTTTTTATTCTTTTTACGTCAAAAAATCCTTAAAAGAGGAATTACATCCGCATTTCTCTTTCATTATTCCTTTTTTTTAAAAATGTATTTAACTAATTTTGAATAAATTGTTATTATTACTGTTATCCCATCGGTGAGTCGCAGAATGAACTCGCATACGTTTCTAAACCACGCAAGAGTTTTGATACTTAGATGCAAATTCTGAATTATCCGACGATTTCTTGCGGTCAAGTTAGGCGATTTTTCTACTTTTTCCCGCCATTGAGAGAAACTGGAAGGAAAATTTCCTTTTCGAGTAAAATCTCGCCGATTGAGCAGAAAAATACAAAGAATTTTTCTGTCCAATCAGAAACCAGAACTCCTACGGCGAGACTCCCTCCCCAGGGGCTCCTCGCTTTATCTCCAACTTTTCTTCGCCAAGTTTTCCCGTGCCGTTTTAAGTTTCTCCCGCACACTACCTGCCCCTAGGTCATCGAGGATGCTTACACCCTTAAATGTAGTTGACTGAGTCGTTATTGTAGCTTACGAAAAGCTAAAGGATTCGTCGTTCGGTTCTTTGCCAATAGGGAGAGCTAGAATAGGAAATCAAAATCGGTGAAATGAAAGCACCCAATCATGATCAACCCGCGAGGACACAACTAGCTACGTATACTACTAACAATTGAACATTCTTGGCAGGGTATAAAATGGTCGAGATAGGAAGATATCGGTGGCAGCAAACAGTTTTGGCCATTGAACTGGCTCCTAAAAAGACCATCTTCCGAATGCTATTAACCATCGAGTCGAGTGCAGACTTCAGAGGATAATCGCTAGAGCGAGCAGCGTAAGGTCGTCTTGAAATTACGCGTGCAGTTTCTAAAAATACTTTCTGAACTGGACATAACTAGGTTTCTCGTGCTATGTTCACCACCTTTCAATTTTCTGATGAGTAAACTATCAACTGTTTTCAATCTACGAGCGACACCTGCTTTGCATCGCCTTAATCAATTCTCCTTAGGAAAAACGATGGCGACTGGTTAACAGCATTAAATACGTACAGAAAAGTTAAAAAATCTTCAAACCTAACATACACAATGTCGTTAGCACAGGGACAAATATTGCAAAAATAGAGATTTCTTTGTACTTTATGGGTCGTGTAAGGTTCGCATGGTATTGTGGTAAAATGTGCAGTAAAATGTGTTTTCCTACGAAGGATTAAGCTTCGTCTACACGAGCAATTTTCATGTGACAACCTTTATGTTACAATTCTCAGAATATTTGCTCGTGTAAAATTGGCCAATTTTTATGTGACAAAATAAACGACTCGTCACATAAAATGTGGCAAATGTGCTCGTGAGCACCAAGATTTTTGGAGTCAACTAAGCAGTCCCGCCTTGTTTCTGCGTATCTCTGCTTTCTAAAGTCATTACTGGCCCACTAAACTTTGAATTGGTGGCAAATATTTGCTGAGCCATCTACTCGATCAAATATATTTTGTCATATAAAAATTGCCACATAAAAATTGCTCGTGTAGACGAGGGTTTATCATCCTTCAAGGGTTTCTTTCATGTTCTGTTGCACGATCTTTGGTAAAACCATATAAGTGTCATGTGGAATTTCCAAGTTTTTAAACTACATTCGAAATTTGTCATGTGTTACCGAACATTTTTTGAAACTCTGATTTCTTACCCGGTCTAAATTTTGCCAAACTTGCCAATGTATAGACCCTTTTCATGAATGGCTGCCAATTTAAAATTCTTTTGTATGCATTTAAATTAGCCTCACTAAACTCGTTTATTAAAGAGTAAAATATCTTTTCAATTGTCAACTCAAAAGCGAGGTCCGTAAGCTAATTTTTATACTTTCAAAAGAATTTATAATTGGCAGCCATTTATGAAAAGGGTCTATTCCAGGGCTTTCTGTGGGTGGCCGAATATTTCTTTAAGGGTTACAAAATATATCCAAATCAGTCGGCACACCTGAAATATTTTAACATGTTATAGTTCTCAAAATTGATTGTTACTTTGCTAATTGTTGAATTTTACGAAGACATTTATTTAGTCTTATTTAGTTTCCAACTTACGTAATTTACTTGAATTGACCTTTTATATAAGTATACTCCTGTGTCTTCAACGTTGATAATGAAACTGATGGTGATGAATGTAATTCAAAATAACAAGCGATGAGATAATATGGCTTGTTTTTTTTTTTGTTTTGTTTTTTAACCTTGGCCAAGTCATGTGCATTCGGTAGAGATTATTCCTTGGAAAACTTATTCTTAAGTATATCCAAACAGGACAATTCTTGAAGGATGTGTGTAAAGTAAGGAGTATGTCTGAGGCCCTGTGACGGCATTCTTATCAGTTTTTTAATCCAAAATCCTTAATAGCTGAAAGTTGAAACAACCTAGTCTGTGATAGTGGTGTTACCATAACACAACAAAATTGAGCTGCCGTTTTGTTAGAAGAGTTTATTGACATAAATGTTTAACATTAAACAAGCGTGAGATCCGTACGTGTCGGGGATCATTATTGGATGCCTGGTGACTTGGATGTTTGTTCTTATTGTTTTCAATACTTGCAAAGATGGCGTGGGAAGAAAAGTCTTTCTTCCGCAGAACCTCGGTTGTATTCGCGAATAGCAGAGAGTCGAAGGAGATACACGTAAGTGGAAACGTTAAACTAAACGATTCCTTTTCACCCTGAGAGCGTGTTAAAAGCCGCATTTAGCGCGCTCACAGCAGGACAAAACTCAACATGAGGCTTTTTCATTGACTATTTATGCCTGAATAGACCGCCATAATAGGGTCATTGACATGCACAAGTGTCCGGTCGTTCTCTCTTTAGTTACGACGTCCTACACGATTTCTTTATTTTGTAAACTTCATGCCCGGTCGAATGGCTACATATTTAGAAAGTTACGTGACAAAAGAAAAAGTAATAATATAACTCAAACACGTTACATCCTTCGCCAATTAAAGCAGTGCTTTTGTCCAGAGGGTATAAAGCGTGGTGTTTTGTTCAAATTCGCAATTACAAGGCTTCGGTATTAACAACCGCTGTGATATTTTCCTCAGTTGCTTTGTGGTAAGAAAATTATAACATTGCCTTCATTAAATTTCTAAACACAGGATGATCGTTAAACATCCATCGACACCAAGAAATTCTAACTACCTTCTGACACGCATTTGAGGGAACGATGAAAGTGGTATGATTTCAGCTGATCAGTAACAAAACCGAGTGACATGAGGTCAATTCTGACACATAAACCACGTATAAACCGCGATGCGATGGCTGGACAACCGTTAAAACTCATAAATACAAGCAAAAATGCACTTACGTTTATATATAGTCCTGGTGAAGTCGAAATTAGTTGAATGAAAGTAATCTGTAAAGATCCGCAACAAGTTTATCGTCTATCTCGTCTGCGTTTTTCGGAACTACGAACTCCAACATGGACCGCAAGAAACTGAGCTGAATGCAAATGATGGCCTTTTTAGCACAAACTTAAATTTACTTTAATCTCAATATGCAAATTATAGCTTTCTATTCAGCGCACTGACGCTAACTACTACCTGCAATAAAGCTATGGTCGCGGTAATTATATCTACGATCCAGCATGCTTGATGGGATAATTGACAATACTACAACTTCTACTTTTCAACGTAAAACTGGTAGTATGAAAGCTGCTGAAGTAACAGTGCTTTTTTGGCGTGCGATCACCTGGTGGGATAGCCCGAGGGCAGAGGAGGCATGGAGTAAGGGAGGAGGTAAATACGTCTTGTATCACCCACATGGATGGTTTATTAAATGCTTACTTTTCACTGGGGGGTGAAGTTTCCCAATTGAAGTAAAATGTTACTAAATTTGGTGAGAAGATCAGTATCTGCATCTCTGCGGTGGTCTTGCTGTTGTTTAACAAGGCAATTGAATGCATTTACATTTATGGAAAGACGGCATGTTGTTTCATGATTAGTAGATTTATGAGTTTCATTTTCATTAGTCTCTTTGTTGCAAAGGACATGACGAATGCAACATTCCGTTGAAATCATACGAAAAAAGAAGGTTTTTTTCCTCTTTGGTTTGTGTGCTCTACTCCATTTCTGACTTCTAATTAACAGTTGGTTCTCTTTTACAATAACTTTGGTCACAACAAATTTCAAAGCTTTACAACGAAAGCTACATTGATCTCCCGAGATGTACTTGTTTAAAAGTTACCTTTTGACACATTCTTGATGGTTTCTCGGCTCAATGCAAGAGGAATCCAGTTGAAAACTGATTATTATTATTTTTTCCTCGGAGTTGCTGCGTGACTGCATTGACGTGACTTTCTCTTGAATTCTTTCACCCGAAGGCTCTTAATAAGATTGACTCCAATCAATATATGCACATCTTAAACGTGTTATTAATTAATTGCATCTAAATATAGGTAATCGTAACCGTCAAGGTGGTTTGGATATCTGATCTTATTCAGGATTCAGGAAGTTTTTTGGCATTTTTTTTTGTTTTTTTTGTTTTCGTTTATTTCAATGTTGAAAGTACAGAAGACTTTGTATGAAAATAGACAGAATTTGAAAGAGAGAAAAGAGTACCTCGGCAAATAGATTACCTCCAATCGTTTTCCTTGTATTAATTATTTAAAAAAATCTAATTTGAAATGGTTGTTTTATCCACATGTTCCACCAATTTTCCCTTCCATTTCTACTCCACAGAACTCTCAAAAAACATTCAGTCTCGCAATATTCCATGGAAAGTCTAATGATGTCATTTGTAGATTGCATGAAACCTCAATGAGATCATTACAGTCATTCCCAAACCTTAAAAAGAATATATCATTCAGCTGTACAGTTGTCATAAGTTTCGATTGTAAAGATGTATCAAATACTCGAGACGGTGTTTCATCAGGTTTTTTTTTTCTCCGCTCACACTCACTTCTTGGCACTTAACTCGCAAAATAATGTGAAAAACATGATTTTGTGTTTTGAATTCAAGTTGCATAAACCACCAATGTTATTTTGACTACAAAACTGTTATTTTTTGCGTGGTCTTGATGTCAACTTAACAAATCCTCGTCAGTCAGTTTTTTTTTGTTATTGATAACAGATTTCCTCGTGACATTGTCAAAGTAGCAATGGATTCACATTGATCAATCACATTTCAGTAAAGAGGACTGACGTCAATTTTTTTTTACAATAAAAAAACTGACGCGATCGAGCGTCAAAAGGCGTTGGTGCCACCTCGAGCCAAACCTCAATTCCTTTAGCGACAACGATATCGAAGTTTGCGTCGTTATGAACTTCGAACTGCGTACTATAACTCCAAACAAAACGTAGAAACAAAATTTCTAACATTTAGCTGTAATTCAATTCGGAAATTCTTCCGAGTCGCAAATCCGTTGAATTATCAGCGAGTTAAGTCCACTCGTGTAAGAGTCCTATACTGTAAAAAAAAAAACCGGATTACATTCATTCGAGAATTCATCGAATTCCAAGTCAAGCTCTGATGCTTTTCCTGATCTGAGTTGAAAGTGCTCTTCAACGTTCGTTTAGATTCTTTTTTTAAGCTTATTATCGAGAGCTAACAAAGCTAAGCTGTAAACGGTTTGACAAAATCTTCAAGATCCTAGTGCGATGGCGCTAGTGAGAAGACTAGTGAGAAGCGCAGTGACACGGCGCGTGTCTTCTCACTGAGCATAAAAATTAGCCAATGAGCGCGCGAGAATGTGTTTTTCTTGGTATTGATGCGAGTGTAATTACAGTGTGCGCGATATGTGAAAATTCTCTCAAAATTGCCCGAGCCTTTCGGCAAGTGCAATTTGAAAGAATTTGAAAAACTATTAATAGCGAAAATCCCTAATGGTTGAGCCTGTATCTGATTACTTATTTATTATATCACTGAGAAAATTACGGACGGGCGCACATTCAATTGCACTGTTCACTGCATTCTCAGCCAATGACAGCGAAGACTTTTTTTTTACTCATATGATAATAATGGCAATTTACCTGGTTATAAAGCTCAAGAGAATTTCTTATTTCTTGCGTAAGGAATATCGCCTCAATCAAAAATTATGGGAGTGCGTTCGACGCCTTTACTTTAATACCTTGAATAATTTCTTTCTGACTTAATCCTGTCTACTGCTAAAATCAATATTTTTATATCAACAGCCGACGTTTTACAGACAGATGTTACATAATGTCAAATCGCAGTATTTCCCTGTGTTTATGGTTAGCAAGTGGAGGTCCCCTCTGTAAACTGCGATTTGTTGATACGTTGCGTGTGAGTGCCAGTTTCCGTAGACTCACAAGTTTAATAGGACTAAGATATTTACGTTTGCCTTAAAACTTCACGCTTCATGTTTAAGCATAAAAGGTAATTTGTAAAAGTATAAATTTTTCCATACAGTATTCTAAGCTGGAAGCGCGAATATTGGCCAACATTGGCAATCGCGTGCTCGTTTATTGTAATCAATCTCCGTGCGACTGGTTCGAATATTTCTGATGATGAATTAAAATAGAACAGCATTTACATTGCCTTTCCTTGGTTCAGGCTTACTATTGTAGATCTTGGCTTCAGAGTACTTTTCCATTGATTCCAAACAATATTCGACCGGATAAAAACTGAACTATTCGTCGCCACTGGAACTAACAAGCAAATGTAATGAAACAAAATACAGCCAATGAAATACGGTATAGCTGTTCCCACGATTAACATCCCCAAGCCAAGGCGATTCAAAGTCATGTTCGTGAACAGGATAAATAATTATCTCAGTTTTGTAACTTTGTTGCTAAAACATGGTTCCTAAAGCTGTTTACTCGAAAATTAGCCTCAAAAGTAAACTGCTTCTAATCCGATTTCTGAATTTGTCAGAGACAGCTTTTTTTTTGTCTCTTAAGCACAATATTTTTTTGTTTCTTAAGCACAATAAATGTTGTTTCTGGTGAAAACATTTGCCGAAACATTGTTTCCAAAATTCTTTACTTGACAAACGGGAAAAAGTTTACGTGATGTTTTTGAAAAGGTTCAGAATTTGTTTTGTTTTCCGAACACAAAATTTGCTTTTGCGTGTGTGCAACAACGGCGAAACATTAAGGGAAAATGTTTCCCCTGATGTTGTTTCGGGAACAATGTTTGTTGTTTGCGGGGGCTTTCACTGGGAAATCTTCAATTAACTACAGCCGTCATCAAATATTATCAAAGTGCGTTCGACGCCATCAATTAGCTTTGATTTGATTAATACCCAACCCTTGTTTTGCTGACAGATATAACATAATGAAAAAAAGCTCAGTATTTTCCTGCGGATGTGATTTCGGGCCTTTTTTGTGGTCCTATATCAACTACGATTTGTTTAGAGTTGAGCTGATAATATTAGAAAAATGAAATATTTATATTTGCCTTCGAGTTTCATGCTCAACATTTTCACTTTCATAGGATATGGAAATCGGACGGATTGGTACGTTCTGAAGGTTTTCATGCATCGTTGAAAAAAAAAAAAAACCGTACGGGGGATTTCCGTTTTTCGCAAAAAGTCCCCCGCAATAGCCTTGGAACAAACACGGGTCGCTAAATTCTTTTAATTTGATAACCAGACTTGACAGAGAAATTGCGAAGCAACCAATAGGAATATCGATAAAGCCAGACAAGGGTTTTGTAAAATAACCACATGTGGTTGATATAATACAGTGTTTTTGTTTGTGCGGCCTTAACTCTTTACGTGATGAATACGCTGAAAGAAACATTGGTCGTCTTTCAATTTTCTAGACCGCTGTTTTCTTACAGTAGGTTAGTGCACATTTTATAAGGTTTTACAATTTGATATATAGTTTGCGACAGTTTTCTTTAAAACAGTGCGCTGACAATTTATTTTAGGTAAGGGCACCCACGAAGGTGTACGGTAACATTACGCAAGAGAAAACTAACTTGTAAAAGTATCTTTCCTGTACATATAGTCTTCTAAGACGGCTAGAAGCACGAAATTTTGTTCCCGCGTGGTCGTTTTTTAAATTAAAAGTAAACAAACTCTGCACTACTGCTGGCTGGTTCAAATCGGTATTGAACTCTAACTTTCGGCTAATCGGATCTGTGCGTGTGCCGCCCTTTTGCTTTCGTGTTCACGGATAAATACTTGTCTGACCCTAAGAGAAAAGACCGACTAATAGTATTCTAGTCAGTTCCAAATAATTTCAACCTTGGCTGAATACGGACTCAATTGATTGTCGCCACTCGAAGTCCACTACAGATGCAAGCAAATTAATTTGATCGCATAAAATTACAGTGCAGTACAGCCAAAGCTCATCGAAAGATATGTTCGTGGGCGAAATCAAAATAACTGTCCAAGTTATGGAACAAAATGTTCGTCAAGTCGTCATCTCGCATCTTGACAAAACAGGCCACGCTCGAGTTGATTTCAGTGCACGGCCAAGAAACAACACTCCGTTTCATCAGGATTTAATACATATCAGCTATGAAAGTTCTAAACAACATCGGCTTAAAACGGATAAATACTGAACACTTACTTAGTCTTTACTTGGCAGGAAAACTTCTTTGCGTCCTATCAATGTGGCACAGCCCGCGTTACCCTTCATTTCATTTCAATCGGACTGTGACATTTTGGTCTCTATTAGCGACAAGGCGGAATCAAATCAAACTCAAAGGTTCTCCAGGCTATCTTTTGTATTAAATGTCTTTTCCCATGCGCTATTTTCCACGTGATCGTCCAATTCCTCTAATTAATCTCATTAGACGGATGAACGTTCTAGAGTCTTGTTAGGTTTCATAACAGCTGCCCAGTGCTGACACCAACCACACTGAAATGATGAGTCGGCGGGCAAATAAAATGCTTGATTGATTATCACGGCAACTTGAAGATGATATTTGGATATTGAAAAGCCAACATCCCGAGTTTTTGCCCTTCGTTATAGTACTCCAAGGGCTCGTTGAGCCAATACCTGAATACAACCTTGCAGCCCTCTCTCCCTTCAGCATTTCACCAACCGATCCTCTCTCTTGGATATTGTTCCCCTTCCCTGTCCAGTTTTTCTGTCATCAGCCTGACACTCGTCACGCGACATGCGCTTCAATTTCATAACTATTTACCGACCAGTCTCTCAGTTTTTGTGACCTCTTTGCGAGACTCGATCTCCTTGTTAGAGAGGTCATTTTTTCTATAAAACCTGTCGTAGAATTCAGATAGATATCTACTTATATGTTTAATCAAAACTATAACAAAATTCTCGAACGTGATTGGCTATCAGCAGCCCGATTTGAGCATTAATTGGACAGTGTACGTGTTATGCTTGTAATGAATGAGTTGCCAGTAATCGGATATCCGTGTTTGCGCGAAGAACTCTGGGATCGTCAGGGGGCAAACATTGCTAGTCGCTGGAAGGAAATATATGGCGAAAAGTTGTTTCGAGGTACAAGAAAACGATTTTTGAGAGAGATCAACGCTTTTTCGCCGTCGTTTTTATCGCGAATGGATTTGGGCAATGTTGATATGTGGAATATGTAAGTTTTTGTTTGAATAACCGTGAAATATGTGATAAAACCTACCGATAAACTCCGTTGCTTGCGTGAGGTTTAATTGTGAAATTTACATCGCGTAATGGTCTGAAAATATTACAAAATTAATTAGGTGAAAATCGAGAGGAATTAACCCAGTAAGGCCTTTTAAGTTGTGTACAGGCTACTTTTGGCTTATTTGAAAGCTCAGTCATACAAATAATACCGGAAATAAGCCCGGTCGCGATCATTGTACTGTCTGGGGTTGATTTAATGACAAATGAGTCCGCGTGACTCATGCTGTGTGGCTGCTGTGTTGCTCAAAGCCTTTGTTTTGCTTTTACAAGCACGTATTTCAGTGATTTTCCTTTTCTATAACAGATCAAGGGTGGCTCCTTGAATACATCTCTGAGTATTTGTATTTAAAAGTGCCATTTGTGCGTGATTATGCTTTCCAAAGTTTGGTATTGACGGTTGAGTGAAATTGCCCGACACAAAGGGTAGTAGTTCCTTCTGCAATTTTCGATTTCTGTTTTACAGCTTTTTTCTGTCTTTATATTTAACTTCTCGGAGTGTCTTTTCTACCATTTGCTCCGGGTAGCCTCTCGAGATCAGGCGTGTACTGAAATTTTCAATATTCTCTTCAATGTATTTCACAATAAACCTCACGCAAGCAAAAGGGAGTTTAATTTATCGGTAAATTGTATCACTTATTTCACGGTTATTCAAACAAAATCTTACATTTTCCATGTATCAACATTGCCAAAATCCATTTGCGATAAAACAACGGCGAAAAAGCGTGTTTTTGGGCGTCAAAACAACTTTTTGCCATACATTTCCTTCTAGCGACTTGCAATGTTTGCCCCCTGACGATCCCAAAGTTCTTTGCGCAAACACGGGTATCCGATTACTGGCAACTCATTCATTGGACAGTACGCATCGTTTTGTGCGCGCTGTTGGGGTGCACTTTGTTGAGTAAACTGCTGTGTTCTTCAGCATTCATAACGACGTTTAATCGGTCAGCGATCAGTGGATGGTTTGTTCGTTTCTCGAATTTTGTCATAGTTTTGATTAATTGGTAACAGGGCTTCGCGTAGTTCAATTCAGTCTGTAATCATACTCGTGATTAACAAATCGGACTCCCGCTTCGCGGTCGTCCGATTTTGTTAATCACTCGTATGATTACAGATCGAATTGGACTCCACTCAGTCCTATTACCATTATTAATTGCAGACCAATTTAACCTCCCCTTAGTAAAAAGCTCAAAGCATTTGATAAAAGATTTAAGGAGGAATAGTTAAAATGCTAAGATTCCAAGAAGCGCTTACGTGTCAAGGTCTTCCACAAAATCTCTCCGTAGACTATGATATTATTTGTAATCTTTAGTTTCTATGTATTAGCTCTCCTCACTGTCCATGAGTATTTTATTTCGCGGTGCATAAGTGCTTTGCCTGCTTTTTCGCTCAACAAAGGTTGTATGAATGTCAGCGTTATTACGATTGTAATAATAATAATAATAATAATAATGATAATAATGACGATGACGACGACGATGACAATGATAATGTTAACGATAACGATACCGACAATGATGACGATAACGATGATCTCTGTTAAATTATTAGCAAAATGGTGTTAACTTGTGAGAATCGTTACAAGCTTGTTGCATGCAAACTATAAAGAAAATCTAATGACTAGATTTTCTACAAATAAACAAAACCGATTTTAAAGGCCTGTTTATTTTTATTCGTGTTGCCATGGCAACGGCACATACATCAGCTTAACCATCAAAAAACCAAAGTTTGCGTTGTTAACTTGCTGCCATTTTTGGCGACCGAGAGATCAAGGGTTCTAGAGAAAAAGGTGAATGAAACACAGGTATCAAAAACTGTGTTCAGCCACCTTAATTGCATCTAAATATAGGTAATCGTAACCGTCAAGGTGGTTTGGATATCTGATCTTATTCAGGATAAAGTTTTTTGGCATTTTTTTGTTTTTTTTGTTTTCGTTTATTTCAATGTTGAAAGTACAGAAGACTTTGTATGAAAATAGACAGAATTTGAAAGAGAGAAAAGAGTACCTCGGCAAATAGATTACCTCCAATCGTTTTCCGTGTATTAATTATTTAAAAAAATCTAATTTGAAATGGTTGTTTTATCCACATGTTCCACCAATTTTCCCTCCCATTTCTACTCCACAGAACTCTCAAAAAACATTCAGTCTCGCAATATTCCATGGAAAGTCTAATGATGTCATTTGTAGATTGCATGAAACCTCAATGAGATCATTACAGTCATTCCCAAACCTTAAAAAGAATATATCATTCAGCTGTACAGTTGTCATAAGTTTCGATTGTAAAGATGTATCAAATACTCGAGACGGTGTTTCATCAGTTTTTTTTTCTCCGCTAAGCACTCACTTCTTGGCACTTAACTCGCAAAATAATGTGAAAAACATGATTTTGTGTTTTGAATTCAAGTTGCATAAACCACCAATGTTATTTTGACTACAAAACTGTTATTTTTTGCGTGGTCTTGATGTCAACTTAACAAATCCTCGTCAGTCAGTTTTTTTTTTGTTATTGATAACAGATTTCCTCGTGACATTGTCAAAGTAGCAGTGGATTCACATTGATCAATCACATTTCAGTAAAGAGGACTGACGTCAATTTTTTTTTTACAACAAAAAAACCTAAAGCGATCGAGCGTCAGTAGGCGTTGGTGCCACCTCGAGCCAAACCTCAATTCCTTTAGCGACAACGATATCGAAGTTTGCGTCGTTATGAACTTCGAACTGCGTACTATAACTCCAAACAAAAGTGGAAACAAAATCTCTACCATTTAGCTGTAATTCAATTCGGAAATTCTTCCGAGTCGCAAATCCGTTGAATTATCAGCGAGTTAAGTCCACTCGTGTAAGAGTCGTATACTGTAAAAAAAAAAAAACCGGATTACATTCATTCGAGAATTCATCGAATTCCAAGTCAAGCTCTGATGCTTTTCCTGATCTGAGTTGAAAGTGCTCTTCAACGTTCGTTTAGATTCTTTTTTTAAGCTTATTATCGAGAGCTAACAAAGCTAAGCTGTAAACGGTTTGACAAAATCTTCAAGATCCTAGTGCGATGGCGCTAGTGAGAAGACTAGTGAGAAGCGCAGTGACACGGCGCGTGTCTTCTCACTGAGCATAAAAATTAGCCAATGAGCGCGCGAGAATGTGTTTTTCTTGGTATTGATACGAGTGTAATTACAGTGTGTGCGATATGTGAAAATTCTCTCAAAATTGCCCGAGCCTTTCGGCAAGTGCAATTTGAAAGAATTTGAAAAACTATTAATAGCGAAAATCCCTAATGGTTGAGCCTGTATCTGATTACTTATTTATTATATCACTGAGAAAATTACGGACGGGCGCACATTCAATTGCACTGTTCACTGCATTCTCAGCCAATGACAGCGAAGACTTTTTTTTTACTCATATGATAATAATGGCAATTTACCTGGCTATAAAGCTCAAGAGAATTTCTTATTTCTTGCGTAAGGAATATCGCCTCAATCAAAAATTATGGGAGTGCGTTCGACGCCTTTACTTTAATACCTTGAATAATTTCTTTCTGACTTTAATCCTGTCTATTGCTAAAATCAATATTTTTATATCAACAGCCGACGTTTTACAGACAGATGTTACATAATGTCAAATCGCAGTATTTCCCTGTGTTTAGCCTCAAAAGTAAACTGCTTCTAATCCGATTTCTGAATTTGTCAGAGACAGCTTTTTTTTTGTCTCTTAAGCACAATATTTTTTTGTTTCTTAAGCACAATAAATGTTGTTTCTGGTGAAAACATTCGCCGAAACATTGTTTCCAAAATTCTTTACTTGACAAACGGGAAAAAGTTTACGTGATGTTTTTGAAAAGGTTCAGAATTTGTTTTGTTTTCCGAACACAAAATTTGCTTTTGCGTGTGTGCAACAACGGCGAAACATTAAGGGAAAATGTTTCCCCTGATGTTGTTTCGGGAACAATGTTTGTTGTTTGCGGGGGCTTTCACTGGGAAATTTTCAGTTAACTACAGCCGTCATCAAATATTATCAAAGTGCGTTCGACGCCATCAATTAGCTTTAATTTGATTAATACCCAACCCTTGTTTTGCTGACAGATATAACATAATAAGAAAAAGTCCAGTATTTTCCTGCGGATGTGATTTCGGGCCTTTTTTGTGGTCCTATATCAACTACGATTTGTTTAGAGTTGAGCTGATAATATTAGAAAAATGAAATATTTATATTTGCCTTCGAGTTTCATGCTCAAGATTTTCACTTTCATAGGATATGGAAATCGGACGGATTGGTACGTTCTGAAGATTTTCATGCATCTTTGATATATAGTTTTCGGCAGTTTTCTTTAAAACAGTGCGCTGACAATTTATTTTAGGTAAGGGCACCCACGAAGGTGTACGGTAACATTACGCAAGAGAAAACTAACTTGTAAAAGTATCTTTCCTGTACATATAGTCTTCTAAGACGGCTAGAAGCACGAAATTTTGTTCCCGCGTGGTCGTTTTTTAAATTAAAAGTAAACAAACTCTGCACTACTGCTGGCTGGTTCAAATCGGTATTGAACTCTAACTTTCGGCTAATCGGATCTGTGCGTGTGCCGCCCTTTTGCTTTCGTGTTCACGGATAAATACTTGTCTGACCCTAAGAGAAAAGACCGACTAATAGTATTCTAGTCAGTTCCAAATAATTTCAACCTTGGCTGAATACGGACTCAATTGATTGTCGCCACTCGAAGTCCACTACAGATGCAAGCAAATTAATTTGATCGCATAAAATTACAGTGCAGTACAGCCAAAGCTCATCGAAAGATATGTTCGTGGGCGAAATCAAAATAACTGTCCAAGTTATGGAACAAAATGTTCGTCACGTCGTCATCTCGCATCTTGACAAAACAGGCCACGCTCGAGTTGGTTTCAGTGCACGGCCAAGAAACAACACTCCGTTTCATCAGGATTTAATACATATCAGCTATGAAAGTTCTAAACAACATCGGCTTAAAACGGATAAATACTGAACACTTACTTAGTCTTTACTTGGCAGGAAAACTTCTTTGCGTCCTATCAATGTGGCACAGCCCGCGTTACCCTTCATTTCATTTCAATCGGACTGTGACATTTTGGTCTCTATTAGCGACAAGGCGGAATCAAATCAAACTCAAAGGTTCTCCAGGCTATCTTTTGTATTAAATGTCTTTTCCCATGCGCTATTTTCCACGTGATCGTCCAATTCCTCTAATTAATCTCATTAGACGGATGAACGTTCTAGAGTCTTGTTAGGTTTCATAACAGCTGCCCAGTGCTGACACCAACCACACTGAAATGATGAGTCGGCGGGCAAATAAAATGCTTGATTGATTATCACGGCAACTTGAAGATGATATTTGGATATTGAAAAGCCAACATCCCGAGTTTTTGCCCTTCGTTATAGTACTCCAAGGGCTCGTTGAGCCAATACCTGAATACAACCTTGCAGCCCTCTCTCCCTTCAGCATTTCACCAACCGATCCTCTCTCTTGGATATTGTTCCCCTTCCCTGTCCAGTTTTTCTGTCATCAGCCTGACACTCGTCACGCGACATGCGCTTCAATTTCATAACTATTTACCGACCAGTCTCTCAGTTTTTGTGACCTCTTTGCGAGACTCGATCTCCTTGTTAGAGAGGTCATTTTTTCTATAAAACCTGTCGTAGAATTCAGATAGATATCTACTTATATGTTTAATCAAAACTATAACAAAATTCTCGAACGTGATTGGCTATCAGCAGCCCGATTTGAGCATTAATTGGACAGTGTACGTGTTATGCTTGTAATTGGACAGTACGCATCGTTTTGTGCGCGCTGTTGGGGTGCACTTAGTTGGGTAAACTGCTGTGTTCTTCAGCATTCATAACGACGTTTAATCGGTCAGCGATCAGTGGATGGTTTGTTCGTTTCTCGAATCTTGCAATAGTTTTGATTAATTGGTAACAGGGCTTCGCGTAGTCCAATTCAGTCTGTAATCACACTCGTGATTAACAAATCGGATTCCCGCTTCGCGGTCTTCCGATTTTGTTAATCACTCGTATGATTACAGATCGAATTGGACTCCACTCAGTCCTATTACCATTATTAATTGCAGACCAATTTAACCTCCCCTTAGTAAATTTAACCTCCCCTTAGTAAATTTAACCTCCCCTTAGTAAAAAGCTCAAAGCATTTGATAAAAGATTTAAGGAGGAATAGTTAAAATGCTAAGATTCCAAGAAGCGCTTACGTGTCAAGGTCTTCCACAAAATCTCTCCGTAGACTATGATATTATTTGCAATCTTTAGTTTCTATGTATTAGCTCTCCTCACTGTCCATGAGTATTTTATTTCGCGGTGCATAAGTGCTTTGCCTGCTTTTTCGTTCAACAAAGGTTGTATGAATGTCAGCGTTATTACGATTGTAATAATAATAATAATAATAACAGTAATGATAATGACGATGACGACGACGATGACCATGATAATGTTAACGATAACGATAACGACAATGATGACGATAACGATGACAATAATAATAATAATAATAATAATAATAATAACGGCAATAATAACTATTTAATAACCGAGAGTGAGGTCGTTACGGGAAAATCTCAAACTGAGGCCTTGCCGTATTGACCGAGCGATAGCGAGGTCAATACGGTAGGCCGAGGTTTGAGATTTTCCTGTAACGACCGAACGGTCGAGGTTATTAAGTTGTTTATTATATGGCTCATGAATTTAATAAAGAAAAGAAAAAAATTATTCGAGCGGAAGTCGTCAATTTACATCCGGCGATGCGCGTGTTTACCGATTCATTCATCGTCTCAAACCCAGGGCAAAACTACACAGTCAGTGACCTTTACGTATTCTGTGAAAAACACACATTTCTTTACGGGAAAAATGCTTGTCACAGCCTCAAAAAGGTATTTTGGTACCGTGGTGCCACAACTTGATGGGGGAGTTTTTCCGACTTTTGTAGCGAAACGTCAACGTATATAGAAAAGACAGAAAGTGCTTCAAAATAGTCCAAACCAACGGTCTCTCGGTGAAAGAAAATACTAATGCTTCCGAATGTACTGCTCAGAATAACTCGATCTCCGCATTCGCTTTGGACAACATATCTTCGCCTTCTTCATTCTGGGATTTATGGATGAACTTTTCAAGCCTTGTGAACGTCTAAAACTACCTGCAGTTATCAGAACCAGTGCTACCGACAGAAACCCCCCGATTGTTTATATTTGATGATCCTGGAAGCTGATTTACACTTGCTTGTGTTAAAGCGAGGGAATCTATTTGATAAGAACTGTTGCGGAGTTCAATATTTCAGTAATTGTTGTGACTAAGATGATAATTTATAAGTTTCTTAGTGGTGTTCTGTTCAGGATGCATGACAGATCTGCCGAGGGTGTTTTTCACTTAGCGATTTTAGCTTTACCAGACTCGGTAAACTTCGATTGTTTTTCACCACTGCCCGCCAAGGTTCCGGCTGGTAAGTCAAAAACGACTTCCATATAAATTTTGTTAAAGAAAAATCTCTAAACTTTTAACAACTCGGATTAAATTTACTTTCTCTTACTGTTTTTAATCGGCTTTCATCGTTTCAATGCGCTTGAATTTTCAGAGCCGGGCTCTTCCTAATTTGCATAATCCGTAATCGACCCGTGGGCATTACGGCTGCATAATGACCGTTCAGATCTCGTTCTTAGCCAATCAGAACGCGCGTTATATCGACCACAAGCCAAAGCCATATAATAATAGCTGTAATTGCAAAGATTCTAGAGGTTGCTTCTTACTCAAATCTTAAACAACTACAGGGGTAGCGCGGTGCGAGATATTCGAACTCCACTTGGTAGATTCAAACTGATTTAATGACAGATCAAGTCCATAGATCTAGTTCACAATAGGTAGCGACTAAAGAAATAGCGAAAACCAGTAGATCGCAAGTAGTAGTAGCAGATACGAATAGGAGTAGTAGTCGTACAAGTAGATGTAGTAGGTTCGAACTGAAAAGCGATAGTTAAGAATACGTCCTACTTAGATAAGGCATAAAATACAAATCTAACAGGATAGAACAATCATAGTAGAACTAACAAGATCACAGCGTGAAACAAAAAGACGTGACAATTCATACTTGAAACTAATCAAACTGAGACGAAAACAACTCTTGTCGTAACAAACGAAGATATCAACGGCTATCGCCAAAATAGCTAAATATAGCGTGAAAGAATCACAATTTGGTAATCATATGACAATAAGCCTTAGCAATAGTAGAGCTGTGAAAGCGATTTCAACAAAACCTAGATAAACTAAATGAAACCTTTTCGTGATAAAGAAAAGAGTAACAATTCGCTACTTAGCAAATAACTACAACAATAAGAACTTACGTACTTTGGTTGACGACTCGCACCAAAAGGTAGCAGAGAGACAGCGAAATACACTTGAAATAGTGGTAACTTGGATACTCTGACCGTAGCACGGTAGCCGGTTTAACTTCACTAACAATCTCTGACTAAAAGAAGTTGTGCGTCGTCTTTTGTTGCCTATGCTACGTTAAAAAACCTAGGGCGTTGTGAGAAACGTGGCGCCCACAATAAAGACGACTTCCTAGCGGCAAAATTATTACATACGTGTGAAAATCATGATTTTATGAAAGCTCTGTTTTTGAAATCACATAGTTGGCTTGAATAATAACTGATAATAAATCAGTAGGAAGTTGCATAGGAAATTGATAAATGATCGGCGTTTCAAAACTAACGATAGCAATCAGATGTTACTCGTGTGACAAGACTTTTCAAGTTCATGCTAGCCTCGATTACCCGGCCCAATAGCCCCAGGGGATTATGGCTAAGAGTGAAAAGTCAAGTAGCCTCGATTACCAGCCGCTGTTTAGGAAGTGAGCCCGTGGTTCTTCCCCAAAGGATCGATAAAAAATCATGGAACGCTTGGCGCTGTACTCAGCTTCTTCTCGCAGGCCCAGACCGGAAGATTCCTCTTAGCTGGGCACCTTGGGGGTGAAGCGCGAGAAGAAGGCTGGGCGACACCCACCCACGAGCGCATCCACGCCCAAGATGAGTGTGCGCTCTAGGTAACAGGAAATAGAAGACCTGAATTCTTGCACTTAACGATGAAACAAAGTCAAACTTTATCTATAGAAAAAAAAACCGTGAATAAAAGAATGCTTTCGTTTGAAGTCTGTACTCTTAAATATGTTTATAACTTACAGCTCTGGTCGCTCTTCTCCTGTCTGTTAATGGTTTCTCTGATAACTGTTTCAGGCAGGTGTACCTCGACATCGTTTTACAAATTCCAATTCTTTGGCACGCTCAATTGCGTACCAGTTACAAGACAACGTTATCTCGAGAGACTAGTCCCAGTCTTCTCTAAGTAAATGTTTTAAAACACGGCAAATCAGTCGAATTTCAGCCGACACGTATCGCGTAACACTAGGGAACTTAAGCAAACCACGACGACGACGGCAACGAGAACGACAGCAAACAAAAGGTTTAATGAGCAAAACAGTAGCTCTGCAGTTATAAATCTTTGTACATGTTGCTGTCCTCTGTAAAACAGAAACGTAAAATGACGAACGCGAATGACGACGGCTAATTTTTCGTACTTCCATCTGGAATTGAACGCTCCCATTTCATGTTTCGCCTGAGCACATTCTTAGAGCCATTGGCGTGCTGAACAGATCTAGACAATTGCGAATTTCGCTGGTAAAATAAAAATTCATTTTTGACTAGGCGTCGTCCTCGGCGTCGCCGTCGTCGTTGCTTAAGCTCCCTACTATCGCATGACGCGTGAATGATCACGTACGCTGATGACTTGAATTCGCACTGTAATTGTACGGTGAACTTAGCTGGAAGTACGATCAGACAAGACTCCTCTGTTCCCTGTTTAGCAAATATAACATTACTTTTCTGAACACTGGCTGTTTACACAATGGCCATTTAGCGACCTTTAGTAGGACAAATAAAGACCCGCCGAGCTTCCCAAATTAACATTGCTCGTCAACGCAGTTTTCAGTGATAATCTGGAACGAAACGTGGCATTCATCGGTAAACTAATGGAGGAAACATTTAAAGTCATCTATCACCGGCTTAAAAGTAACTATCATACCTCCGTTCGTTGGAAACGCTTTCTAGTCGAAATAGGCGAGGAAGTTCTTCAATTCTTCGCGGAAATCATTTGATGAATGAAAGAATGACGGCTGTTGTTGTCTCCCGACTTGAAGTCTGATAACTGACGTTGCAAACGTTGCTTGGGAAGGTCAGAAAGCAGAGACTTGATGATAACTCATTTATCAACAAGTAATGGCTCACTTGACAGCGTGTCATCTTATAAGTTATCCGCCGATTGTCAGAAAAACAAAAGGTCAGCCAATTTGATTGCAGTATTACCAGTACACTAGAGTTTATCGTCGACGGGTGCGGGACAAAATCCTGTGTTCGATTTAGACAAACGTCGTCACACACGATTTTGAAATCACTGAGAAACACGCAGCAGCGCAAAAAAATGAATAACGTAGACGCTTAAAAAATCCCCGAGGCGTTTTGTTGATAAACTTCTGTTTGAAGTATTTTCGTGACGTTTTCACAGAGCTAGATTGATGGACCACTTGCTTTTTCCTGAATAATTTATTATTTTCCTCACACTATTTTTGCCAATCAAGTACTGGGAATATTGTTCTCTATTTATCACTGACTGAGTCCCTAGAGAAAAAGTTAAACCAAACGGTTTTAGAACTGCAGATGACCCTGTAAGAGGCCCCGCCTGGAAATATTCCATCTTCGAATTTACCATTTATCACTCAATAAAATTCTTAGCTTTTGAGACATTCGCGAAAAAAAAAAAAAAAAAGTTAAAAAAATATGAATCGATCACCTTATGATTATTATTAATTAATATGAAAATGGGCCAAATTCTACTTACGTTTGTAAAAGCCACTATTCCGTAAAACAGCGCAATTTTTATACTTTCTTTTGAAAGTTCAGCAGTGTTTTTCGACGGTTTCAGCTTTCTTTGAAGAAGTGCCAACTCGGGCTTTATGTCAAAGTCCACACATGTACTATTTTCAAAAGTTTAAAATGGATAAAAATTCCTATATCAAGTGGAAATGAGCACCGCGGGAAATAATGCTTCTTTCACTAAAACAATATAAACGAAACAATCTTGGCAATGAAACATTATTTACTGTCAGACCAATACTGGCTCGAATTGGTTATAGTTATTTTTCATTGTTTTGTTTTGTTTCTTTTTTTTTTGTTCTCCGTTAAATCAAGCTGTAAACTACAAATTCTTCCTTCATCTCTCCTGTCCTACAACTAGGCTTGAGGCTGAAGCCTGGTTTTCACCAGCGATACAAGCACAAGTGCAAGCACAAACGTAGGCAATAGGGATGACCCAAGTGAAAACGAAATTCGACGCAAACACAAGCACAAGCAAACTCATCCGAACCTTCCTCCATTTTGGAAAACTGTTTAGGCGCGAGGTCATGTGGATCCAGTGTTTTTATTGGCCAAACATAGCTACGTGTGGTAAATGTCCTTATGCTTGTGTTATGCCTGAGCGGTATTTCGTTTGAACTTGTTGCAGCGCAAACGCAAGCATAAGCGCAAGCACAACAGCAAAGGAAACATTTTGATTCTTGTGCTTGTGCTTGCGCTTGTGCTTATGCCGGCATCAAGGCCGTTTTTACGGTGAAATAAGAATTATTGTACGACCTTGTGCCAGCAGAAGTACTGCTGTCAACTTTGCATCATATCTCCTTTTGCAAAATACGTTTCATTTAAAGGTTAAGATTTGCTAAAGAGGCAGAACTTGGCGAATCAAAACATCATTTAATCTGTTCTTTCGCCAATTTTGTTTTGTTCTGCTTACAAGAAATTGAAGCGAAAAACTGTCAATTTCCTTGGCGGGCCTTACACACGCTGTTACGTGCCGATTTCACGTCAATTTATTACTAACAGTGACATTTATAATAGCTTTCCAGAAGGAGCTCTTTATATGGGGTTTGATGTTTCAGATTAATTACATGTAATTAAATATGTCGTACAGCCACCTAGTAGTAACCTGCAGATTTGATAACGCTGTATCTCTTTAGTGTTTGTGCAACCATGGTTGCATAAAGTTCTGTATGAGATAATGGTGCCATCAAATCTCAGTGGCAGGTTAAAGGTGGATGTCTTACGTGAGCGACGTCCCATCAACACAACCCGCTGGAAATTTTTATTAGAAAATAGACCAGTTTGGTTCATTTTGAATCTCTTCGACAAATCCCAGTCTCCAAACGGGACTTATCCGTACGGATCACTCAGCCGAAGAACTTGCTGCAAAAATGAATATTTTGCAAATTTGATAGCAGCCCATCAAAAACTTTCGTTCTAATCGCAGGTCAGCCTTCGTTGAAGACGAAAATTTAACCCTGCAAATAACCAGTGGTATATGTAGCGTCTGCGACGCAGGCTATTACAAACATTCATCGATCACCCAGATTTTTGTAGTCAGATAGGGTGTACCGCACTAAGTAAGATACAAATGAATATATAGTTAGCCATCCGGCATATCTTGATCGTAAACAGTATATTTTATCTTTTACTTCATATTTTAATTTGTAGTTAACAAATAAAGAAACCTCGACTGTGCTATGTTCTGTTGTAAAGCACTTAGGAAGTGGAAGGGCACAAAAGAACTATAGGGGTAACTCTAGCTAACACGAAAGGTAGTCGAGAACTTCTCCCTTCTTCATGTGTGCTTTATCTCTTCCAAAATGCTTTACAACAGAACAGAGCACAGTCGAGGCTTCTTTATTTGTTTTATGATAAAGAATCCATTAATTTCCCCACACATTCAGCTAATATTTTCAAACCAAACTATATTTTCCAAACGAGGAAAAGTGGCGTCAGCGTGGATCTGATCTCTGATAAGGTACGCTAAAAAAAAGCCGTCGCAATCCTTTTTAGAATTGTTCAAATAATTTGATCGGCTCACAAGACAACAGCTGTCGAGCCAAACTGTACTCGAACTAAACTTTCGGTTTCCATTGGCTTTCGAGATAAGAACGATCATTTCAGAATTCGCTTTTTAGTTTAATTGGAAAATAGGGATCAAATGTTAAAATTTCTTGTCCTGAGGAATTTGGCCACATTGTGGCTCATGGAAACGTGCAGTTTTCCAATGGAACTGACAAAACAAAGAACTT
>NC_138147.1:15055000-15125000 GCF_964199315.1 Orbicella franksi
ACAGCGGAGATGAAGATGAGTGCCAGTGAAAGTTGCATTCGAAAATAACAGTGTTAAATACTTCTTTTCAGTAGCTACAAATGCTTTTTGTCGCCAAACGTTTTTTTAAAGCAGAAGGAAAGTTTGTAATAAATTGGTATCCTGCCTTCTATGTTTATTCGATAGCAATTTTTTTGATATTCAAACATTATGCCATTTTAAAGTTTTACTAAAATATTTCACGTGACCCCCCCTTTTTCCCTTATTTTTTTGGGATGGCCCCCCCTCGAAAGCCATTCTTTTCGCATGGCCCCCCCCAAATCCCACCAGCCCCCCCCCCCCCCTACCTTATAAAAAATGAACGGTCCCTTAGCAGCCTGAAAAAAGAGTGGGGCTGGTGTCGCAAAAGCATAGAGTTACCGTTAGAACTTCATGGCTGCCAAACTGCATGAAAGGTAATTTCTTCGTTTTGCTTCGGGTGGCCTTATTAGTGTCACAGCTCACCTTATCGGTGTAAAAACACAGCGTAAATTTTGTTGGTACGTTAAGTTTTGGCGGTGGAAAGGAGAGGTTTGGATTGAAGGAGTTATTTGTTCTCGTTTGGACTCCTGTTTATGTCTTTCATCGATCGATGAAGTAGTTTCACGCCGTTGCAAGCTTCGCAAAACAGGTCGTGAATAAAATTAGATTGCTTAAAGTTTTATTTGTCAAGAAATTGCTTTGAGTGAATTGAACTTGCTGTGTTTTGCTTACTATTATAGTAGGCTTTCCCCGTTCTACTGCTAGCTTGTTCTTCAATGACAACCGTCAAACCTGTTTACGCGACGGCAAGACGAGAGTTTTCCTTTGTACAGAATTGTCCTTTATGTGATAAACAAGTAATCGTAAGTGCCCACGGGCAATTAAAGATTAATTTCACGCGTATTTTCAAAGTTTTCAAAATTGCCCTCGTCCTTCGGCAACTTGGGCAATTTTGTGAAAACTTTGAAAATACGCGTGAAATTAATCTTTAATTACCCTCGGGCCCATGCGATTACATATACAAAGTATAATTTCTGCCTTCATAACAAATATAATGTCTTTTATCGAAGCATTTGCTGGTTAAGAATTCGTTTATTTCGCTACGTGTTTTCTCGGCATCTAGCAAAACTTGTTATTTTAGTGCAGTTTTGACATTGCCGTAGTTACCAATGGTCTCCATGCAGTTATTTTCACTGCAGACAATTAGATGATTTCCGTTGCGTTTGTCTGTGTCACAGGGGACGTTTAATTTGGGTCAAATTTGTCAAATCGACTTGGGGGCTAAACGACGGGTAACCCTCACCATGAATCTGTACTCTGATAAAGCACACTGTTTCAGCCAATCAGAGCGCGCGATATATGGACACGTAATTGTCATAAAGATAGGACCCTGCGCGCGCTCTGATTGGTCGAAAACCTATTTTTTTATCAGAGGATAAAACCTAGAAAAAGCGTGTTTTATTGTTTTTCGCCACATTACCTCTATATCATAAAGCAAATGAAGAAACCCAAGCCGTGCATTACACTGTGATAAAACATTCCGGACATTTGAAACACTCGAGAAATGTAGTAAACACTCGCCTGCTGCTCGTGTTTTCTACATTTCCCTCGTGTTCTCAAATGCCCGTCGTGTTTTATCACAGTGTATTACACGGCTAAGGATTCTTTATTTGTTAATTATATAATATAAGCTATACTGCACTAGATAAGATGCAAATGAATATAGCCCTCACATCTTGTTCGTAATCAGTATATTTTATTTACAGATAAATACTTTCCTACCCCTTATGTGGCGTTTACATTTCAGCTTTTACCAAAGTAAAATGTTGGTAAGGTTACTCAACCTTGGTACATTCGTCCAGTGTTTACACTGGCTCAAATAACTCAAGTTGATCTGTCAACACACGCTTGGTGGAAGAGAACTTCGCATATATACATGTACAATATGTATTTTTGCAAAACGCTTAAGGTTATCCAAAGAATGATTGTTGTACCTTTAAAAGCAGTTGACACAAATAAAGAGTAATCTTTTGGATAACATGAAACAACTGAATATTTATTGTAACAATATCTCCAGTTTGCATTTCTTAAGGTAAACGTGGAATATCTAGAGAAGATGCTACTTAAAATATGGTATGGTTTCCTATGAGCGCGTTGTCTTGTCAACTGTTGCGTTATTTTCGAGTATCATAGATAAGGATCAAGTAATTTTCAGTTATCCAGATCAATGGAAATGAAAGCAGCGTTTGTATATTCTATATAACCATATTTACAAATTTGATCAAAGACTCCAGTCCACTTGCATGTCGTGGAAGCGCGATTTTTTACAGATCTCTAACGACTCACACTAAGTACTAGATTCACACAGAAATGTCCAGTAATATACAGATTTACTTAACACAGAAGCCATTATCAAAAGCTTCGCCAATTCTAAAATCAGATAGACCAGGGAGAAAAAAGTTCTTGCTCGTCACAACAACCCCAGGCCTCCCTGTCTGACCGTTACAATCGCTATGCGGCATAAATAATATTCAGTTATCCAGATGAATTAATAAGAATATATAATAAGAAATGTGAGAAAAAGTTCGGAGTTTAGGAAATCAAGACATTCCGGGGTTTGGCAAATTGTCATCACACACCAGTGACAATCTGGATATTGCCATTGCCAAGCCCTGCTTGCGGCTCGGTGTTCCTATTGTTCGCTCCTCCTTGATTCTCTTCTCTGTCACACAAAGCGGCTTGTAGGAATGACATGACGTTCTTCTCGAGGATCTGCTTTTACCACTGAGCTGTTTTAAAAAGTTCTTCTTGTTCTTCAGACTCTTGAAGATTTTCTTGAATGCATCTTTGAACTCTTTACTCATGATGAAGTACACCAGTGGATTAGCAGACGAGTTGATCATAATGAACATTATAAGCTGGCCTATGATCAGATTGTAGTAAGGCTTCTTCCAGTATTCTGGCATAATGAATGCCACCACACGAAAAGCGTTCAAGGGAAACATTACGACGGCGAACAAAATTACCAGTGGCGTAAGAATTCTCGTTGTCTTGTTGCTTTGTTGCAAGATTCTTTTGTCGCTTCTTTCGTTGTTTGATGGAGCTTGCGACAAGACTGCTTGATCTGCATCATCGTACTCTGACATCGAGGTTCGGAAGGCAACACTTTGAAGTACTCGTTTTTTGATCCTGACATATGTAAATGCTATGACAACCAGAGGAAGTGCATACCAGACGACGATGAGAACTATTGAGTAAGACTGGAATAACAACTTTGACATAATTGGGCCGCAGATTTGCAGAGTCGGATTGTAATGGATAACCGGGTACATAGGAACGGATGAAACTAGAAACGACGCCAACCACACCACGCCAATTACCACGAAAGTCCCCACTCGAGATCTGTGCTTGATCTGGTAACGTTGGACGCCCACTATATTCCGATATCTCTCGATGGCGATGGCCGTAATCGACCAAATGGAGGCTCCGAAGAATACCTCCACGGTAGGATACAGGTAATGACAAGCATGTTTCCCTAACAACCAGCGAAATGGGGAGAGGTATTTCAACAGTACCAAAGGATAGATGGTAAGTAGTACCCCCAGATCCGCTATGGCCAAGCTCAGCAAGTAATAGTTCATGGAAGTCTTCATCTTGGCCTGGCTAAGGATCACGAAGCATACCAAGAGATTACCAAGCACACCTAGGAATACAATGGTTGACCACAAAGTTATTTGGAACACTAGGGCTCCGAGAGGCTGGTGGAGGTATTCGTGCAACCCCGATGCTTGGGTGACGTTGTCAGTCGTGGTATCATTTTCCAAAGGAGTGCTGAGTGTTCCGTTAATATTAATGTCGTCCATGGTTACTTCTGGTGTTGCTTATCTGTGAAAGGAACACGATTTCGTTAAAACTGGAAAATAAATTTACACTAGGAGAAAACACATTAAAAATGCACTCAAATTACAGGGCAACTCTTCCGGATATTGCAGGAGTCTTCCAGCGTAACGCATGGTCTTCGGCTCCCCACAGGGATTAAAAGTTTAGACATTCAGTAGATTGCGTTGTCTTATCGATAAACACATGTATTTGTACTAATTATAATTGTGTCTCTAACTGAACGACTTCTTGTGTTCCATTCATTTTTGCCGATGAAAATTGCCTGCAACTGAACGACTTCTTGTTTTCCCTGCACTAAGTCCTCACGAGAAATATTATTTGTCCATTTCCATCGAGTTACATAAATAGCAAAGTGAATCTCTTTACTTCATTGTTTGCATCTTTGGCTTTTGTACATTCGTGCTTTAGATAATTATTGAAATGATTGTCGTTCGTTTCTTAAAGGCAAACAAACCCAATAGCCTTCCCGCAGCAGAGGAAATTGGTTTCAGTTAAACGTTACAGGCTCACTGGGATAGTTAGTTCACTTAAGAAAATGGAACAAACTCTCGTGTTGAAGAAAGGCTAAGATATCACCCTGACTCTATCCAAGACACGAGTAAAATATCCATCAAAATAACTTTCTTCTCTTGTGATTATTAACAGCGCCTCACAAACCCATTAAAGAAGACTAATTTTCATTTTTACCTAAAGTTGATGAAATAGTCTCACGTCTGTGAAAGTTCCAATCTAAATCGATCTACCACGCACATTCATTTTCTCAGTAGGTTTCGGAGAATATGTAGTTTTAATTAAAAGTCTTTAAAATCGGGAAACTAAAAGCGTCTTTTACGGAGATAAAAACAATATTTGGAATTCAGGGTCAGTCGGAAAATACAAAACTGAGCTATATTTATATTTAAAATTAGCTTAGAAAACTATGTAATACTATTTTAAAAAAATGCTTCTTCTGGACGTCATTCACCCTATAATTTACTTGTCAAGGTTTTTCAAGTTGCGATTCTTCCTTCCAAAACAACCTGTAAAATCTTCATCAAAAGATCTTCCCTCCGTGAACGAAAATTACAAGTAAGTGCGGTTCAAAAACTCCAGGATAAATTAGTTTTTTTTTCTTAACGTCGCTTTGACTGAATTATTTCGAAAGTCTTAATTTCTCCCTTTAATTCATAACCTCTATTAGATTTTAAATTTAAATTTAAATGTTTTAGACAGTGCTAGGTTAAAACGCAGTTCGTGTTCATGAAATTCTGAATTAAGAATCAGCAGAGTTGTACTCACAACAGAGCTTGTTAACCAAACTGCTTTGCCACTGATAACTAAATCGCCTTACTCTCGGACAGCTTTCACAACTGCACCTTCATGCATAATTGAGATCGCTAAATGCAGGGTTTGGTTGATGGCATTAAATTTTATGTGCGATAATCACAGAACTGTCGACAGGAATCAATTCTCTGTTATTCGGAACACACCAATAAATGACGTCTTATTCATTCTTCGGTGTAAATTACTTAGGGCGCCTAATTATACATCCGGCTTTGTGATTGGTTATTGTTTGTCACTTGGTTGTAATCCTGGCTCTGATTGGCTACACCTGGTTACCTACACCCTTAGCTACCGCAAACCTTGTTAAGAGCCTTTTCATAAAAATGAATAATGATAAAGGTGTCTAAAAAAGCAGTCATTGTTGATTTTTCGCAGATTGTCAGTTTTGAAAACGATTTTAAATGCTGCGAAAAAACAAACTTAGAGCGGTCCTTGCGGATATTTTTTAGGGCCGTTTAGACTACATCATAGTACAAGTTTGCTGTATATGGCTAGCGCACGAGAAAAATGGGTACCTTTTGATGGACAACTGTAGAATTGCCGCGTAAAACAGTAGGGATAGCGGATCACGCGCCGCCTATTAATTTATTTGACAACGCTGACCGTTTTTTCTATCCAAGACGTATATTTCAGGGACGTGTCTTACTAATTGCACGTCTAAATAAATACACAAGATGAAAATAACCTTTGTCTTAATGGATTGAGAGAAAACTTGTGAATCTTGAATCTTGAATCTTGGTGCTCTTTATGATCTCAAATGTATTACACCGCAATGCAGCTCTGTTATGTAATTTCTTCGTTTTGCTTCGGGTGGCCTTATTAATATCACAGGTCTCCTTATCGGTGTAAAAAAAAAAGCGTAAATTTTGTAGGTGCGTTAAGTTTTGGCGGTGGAAAGAAGAGTTTTGGATTCAAGAAGTTATTAGTACTCGTTTGGACACTTGTTTACGTCTTTCATCGATCGATGAAGTAGTTTCACACTGTCGCAAGCTTCGCAAAACAGGTGAATAAAATTAGGTGTCTTAATTTTATATGTAAAAAGATTGCTTTGAGTGAATTGAACTTGCTGTGTTTTACTTACTATTATAGTAGGCTTTCCCCGTTCTACTGCTAGCCTGTTCTTTAATGACAACCAGTAAACCTGTTTACGCGACGGCAAGACCTTGGAAGTTTTCCGTAGTGCAGAATTTTGCCCTTTAAGTGATAAAGTAATCGCAAGTGCCCTCGGGCAATTAAGGATTAATTTCACTTGTACTTTCAAAGTTTTCCAAATTGCCCTGGTTGCTCCGCGACTCGGGCAATTTTGTGAAAACTTTGAAAATACGCGTGAAATCTCCTGCGTGAAATTAATCTTTAATTACGCTCGGGCCCATGTGATTACATATACAAAGTATAATTTCTGCCTTCGTAACAAATATAATGTCTTCTACCGACGCATTTGCTGGTTGAGAATTTGTTTCTTTCGCTACGTGTTTTGTCGGCTTCTAGCAAAACTTCAGTGTTATTTTAGTGCAGTTTTAACATTGCCGTTGTTACCAATGGCCTCCATGAAGCTATGTTTACTGTAGAGAAATAGATAATTTCCGTTGCGTTTCTTTGAGTCACAGAAGACGTTTAATTTGGGTCAAATTTCGCAAATCGATTTGGGGGCTAAACGACGGGTAACCCTCACCATGCCTCTGTACTCTGATAAAGCACGCTGTTTCAGCCAAGCAGAGCGCACGATATATGGAAACGTTATTTATAATACAGATAGGACCCTGCACGCGCTCTGATTGGTCAAAAGCCTATGTTTTATCAGAGTATAAAACATAGAAAAAGCGTGTTTTATTGTCTTTCGCAACATTACCTCTATATCATAAAGCAAATAAAGAAACCTAGGCCATGTATTACACTGTGATAAAACACCCCGGACATTTGAAACACTCGTGTTCTCAAATGCCCGTCGTGTTTTATCACAGTGTATTATACGGCTAAGGATTCTTTATTTGTTAATTATATAATATAAGGTATACTGCACTAAATAAGATGCAAATGAATATAGCCCTCACATCTTGTTCGTAATCAGTATATTTTATTTACAGGTAAATACTTTCCTACCCCTTATGTGGTGTTTACATTTGAACTTTTACAAACGTAAAAAGTTGTTAAGGTCAAGTTACTCAACCTTGGTACATTCGTCCAGTGTTTACACTGGCTCAAATAACTCAAGTTGATCTGTCAACACACGCTTGGTGGAAGAAAACTTCGCATATATACAGGTACAATATGTATTTTTGCAAAACGCTTTAGGTTATCCAAAGAATGATTTTTTTACCTTTAAAAGCGGTTGACACAAATAAAGAGTAATCTTTTGGATAAGATGTAACCACTCAATATTTATTGTAACAATATCTCCAGTTTGCATTTCTTTAAGTAAACGTAGAATATCTAGAGAAGATGCTACTTAAAATATGGTATGGTTTCCAATGAGCGCGTTGTCTTGTCAACTGTTGCGTTATTTTCGAGTATCATAGGTAAGGATCAAGTAATTTTCAGTTATCCAGATCAATGGAAATGAAAGCAGCGTTTGTATATTCTATATAACCATATTTACAAATTTGACCAAAACCTCCAGCCCACTTGCATGTCCTGGAAGCGCGATTTTTACAGATCTCTAACGCCTCACACTGAGTACTAGATTCACACAGAAATGTCCAGTAATATACAGATTTACTTAACACAGAAGCCATTATCAAGGGCTTGGCCAATTCTAAAATCAGGTAGACCAGGGAGAAAAAGGTTCTTGCTCGTCACAACAACCCCAGGCCTCCCTGTCTGACCGTTACAATCGCTATGCAGCATAGATAATATTCAGTTATGCAGACGAATTAATAAGAATATGTAATAAGAAATGTGAGAAAAAGTTCGGAGTTTAGGAAATCAAGACATTCCGGGGTTTGGCAAATTGTCATCACACACCAGTGACAATCTGGATATTGCCATTGCCAAGCCCTGCTTGCGGCTCGGTGTTCCTATTGTTCGCTCCTCCTTGATTCTCTTCTCTGTCACACAAAGCGGCTTGTAGGAATGAACGTGAGGTTCCCCACGAGGATTTGCTTTTACCACTGAGCTGTTTGAAAAAGTTCTTCTTGTTCTTCAGACTCTTGAAGATTTTCTTGAATGCATCTTTGAACTCTTTACTCATGATGAAGTACACCAGTGGATTAGCAGACGAGTTGATCATAATGAACATTATAAGCTGGCCTATGATCAGGTTGTAGTAAGGCTTCTTCCAGTATTCTGGCATAATCAGTGTGACGACACGAAAAGCGTTCAAGGGAAACATTACGACGGCGAACAAAATTACCAGAGGTGTAAGAATTCTCGTTGTCTTGTTGCTTTGTTGCAAGATTCTTTTGTCGCCTCTTTCGTTGTTTGATGGAGCTTGCGACAAGACTGCTTGATCTGCATCATCGTACTCTGACATCGAGGTTCGGAAGGCAACACTTTGAAGTACTCGTTTTTTGATCCTGACATATGTAAATGCTATGACAACCAGAGGAAGTGCATACCAGACGACGATGAGAACTATTGAGTAAGACTGGAATAACAACTTTGACATAATTGGGCCGCAGATTTGCAGAGTCGGATGGTAATGCATAGCCGGGTACAGAGGAACGGATGAAACTAGAAACGACGCCAACCACACCACGCCAATTACCACGAAAGTCCCCACTCGAGATCTGTGCTTGATCTGGTAACGTTTAGCGCCCACTATATTCCGATATCTCTCGATGGCAATGGCCGTAATCGACCAAATGGAGGCTCCGAAGAATACCTCCACGGTAGGATACAGGTAATGACAAGCATGTTTCCCTAACAACCAGCGAAATGGGGAGAAGTATTTCAACAGTACCATAGGATAGATGATAAGTAGTACCCCCAGATCCGCTATGGTCAAGCTCAGCAAGTAATAGTTCATGGAAGTCATCATCTTGGCCTGGCTAAGGATCACGAAGCATACCAAGAGATTACCAAGCACACCTAGGAATACAATGGTTGACCACAAAGTTATTTGGAACACTAGGGCTCCGAGAGGCTGGTGGAGGTATTCGGGCAACCCCGATGCTTGGGTGACGTTGTCAGTCGTGGTATTTTCCAAAGGAGTGTTGAGTGTTCCATTAACATTAATGTCGTCCATGGTTATTTCTGGTGTTGTTTATCTGTGAGAGGAACACGATTTCGTTAAAACTGGAAAATAAATTTACACTAGGAGAAAACACATTAAAAATGCGCTAAAATTACAGGGCAACTCTTCTGGATATTGCAGGAGTCTTCCACCGCAACTCATGGTCTTCGGCTTCCCACAGGGATGAAAGGTTTAGACATGATTTAGTGTCAAGAGCGGGTGAAGTTAAAGAAAGTTCATTCCCATTCAGACCTTATTTCCAAGGTAAGTTAGATCTCTCTTAAGTTATATTTAGTAGATTCCCGGCGTTGTGTTATCGATAAACACATGTATTTGTACTAGTTATAATTGTGTCTCTAACTGAATGACTTCTTGTGTTCCGTTCATTTGTGCCGATGATAATCGTGTCTTCAACTGAACGACTTCTTGTTTTCCATGTTGTTTTTAGAACATTGATTTGTGCCGATGAAAAATTGTCTTCAACTGAACCACTTCTTGTGTTTCCCTGCACTAAGTCCTCACGAGAAATATTATTTGTCCATTTCCGTCGAATTACATAAATAGCAAAGTGAATCTCTTTACTTCATTGTTTGCATCTTTGGTTTTTGTGAATTCGTGCTTTAGATAATTATTGAAATGATTGTCGTTCGTTTCTCAAAAGTAAACAAACCCAATAGCCTTCCCGCAGCAGAGGAAATTGGTTTCAGTTAAACGTTACAGGCTCAGTGGGATGGTTAGTTCACTTTAGAAAATGAAACAAACTCTCGTATTGAAGAAAGGTTAAGATATCATCCTGACTCTATCTAAGAGACGAGTGAAATATCCATCAAAATAATTTTCTTGTCTCGTGATTATTGACAGCGCCTCACAAACCCATTAAAGAAGAGTAATTTTCATTTTTATCTAAAGTTGATGAAATAGTATGACGTCTGTGAAAGTCCCAATCTAAATCGATTAATTATAATTTTTATCTAAAGTTGATGAAATAGTCTCACGTCTGTGAAAGTCCCAATCTACCACACACATTCATTTTCTCAGCAGGTTTCGGAGAATAAATAGTTTTAATTAAAAGTCTTTGATTGCGTCCTGTTTCTGGAGATAAAAATAATATTAGGAATTTAGGGTCAGTCGGAAAATACAAAACTGAGCTATTTTTATATTTAAAATTAGCTTAGAAAACTATGTAATTATTTTTTTGAAAAAATACTTCTTATGGACGTCATTCACCCTACAATTTACTTGTCAAAGTTTTTCAAGTTGCGATTCTTCCTTCCAAAACAAACTGTAAAATCTTCATCAAAAGATCTTCCCTCCGTGAAGGAAAATTACAAGTAAGTGCACTTCAAAAACGCCAGGATAAATTAGTGTTTTTTTTTCTTAATGTCGCTTTGTCTGAATTATTTGCGAAAGTCTTAATTTCGCCCTTTAATCCATAACGTCTATTAGATTTTAAATTTAAATTTAAATTTTTTAGACAGCGCTAGGTTAAAACGCAGTTCGTGTTCATGAAATTCTGAATTAAGAATCAGCAGAGTTGTACTCACAAGAGAGCTTGTTAACCAAACTGCTTTGCCACTGATATCTAATCGCCTCGTCTCAAACAGCTTTCCCAACTGCACCTTCATGCATAAGTGAGTTTACTAAATACAGTCTTTGGTTGATCGCATTAAATGTTTTGTGTGATAATCACAGCACTGCAGCTGTTGACAGGGATCAATTCTCTGTTATTCGGAATACACCAATAAATGGCGTCTTATTTATTCTGCGGTGTAAATTACTTAGGGCGCCTAATTATACATCCGGCCTTGTGATTGGTTATTGTTTGTCACTTGGTTGTAGTCCTGGCTCTGATTGGTTACACCTGGTTACCTACACCCTTACCTACCGCGAACCTTGTTGGGAGCCTTTTCATAAAAATGAGTAATGATAAAGGTGTCAAAAAAAGCAGTCATTGTTGATTTTTCGCAGATTGTCAGTTTTGAAAACGATTTTAAATGCTGCGGAAAAAAAACACTTAGAGCGGACCTTGTGGATATTTTTTAGGGCCGTTTAGACTACATTATGGTACAAGTTTGTTGCATATGGCTAGCTCACGACAAAAATGGGTACGTTTTTGTAAATTAAACCTGAAAATTGCTTACCCTACAATGTTCCTAATTGCACTTTTCCCTTTTCCCTACAAAAGTCTCAGTAACTAAGCCGTACCGCCTTTGGAAGTCTTTTTATAGGACCTCAGTTACTTCATTCTAACTTAGTACATGCCATCTGCTCTGACCTTTTGATGGAAAACAGTAAAATTGCCGCGTAAAACAGTAGGGATAGCGGATCACGCGCTGCCTATTAATCTATTTGACTACGCTGACCGCTTTTCTATCTGAGACGTATATTTCAGGGACGTTTCTTACTGATTGCACGTCTCAATAAATACACATGATGAAAATAACCTTTCTCTTAGTGGATTGAATGAAAACTTGTAAATCTTTAATGTTGATGCTCTTTATGATCTCAAATGTCTTACGCAATGCAACTCTGTTATGTATTATTCACCTTCTTAGAAAAATACGATTAATGAAGTATTTAAGGTGGCCAAACCCAGTTTTCAAGAGCCTATGCCTAATTCACCATTACTTTTAAGCTATTTATGCTTTGGCGCCCGTTTTTTGCAAGCGTCAAGGTTAACCACAGAAGGGTTTATTATCGCATTTTGGCTAAGGTGTGTGCTGTTGCCATGGCAACGGGGCTAGTTAAAAACCAGGCTTAAAAAATGGTTTTTGTTTATTTAAAAAAAATCCAGTCGTTTCATCATTTGCCCACCACGAATTGACATTAAATCCCTTCTGTCAACACTGTTCTAATAAAATTTTGACATAGGCGATTTTCGTAATTCGCCGTTAACCGTTTTCACTGCATGTTCTGTATTATTAAAAATTCCCCATGTCAAAATTCAAATTTTTTGCGATAAATCATTCACGTGGTTTCTGAACTATTTTTTTGCCGAATTTCTTGAAATTCCAACGACTGGATCGTTAGAAATCGGCATGTTTCTGCAAAAGCAATCGGTCTCAATTTTTCGAGCAACTGCGCATGTGCTGCATTTAACTGGGTTCTTTCGGTAACAAAGAAAAAGCTGAGAATTGCTGGGTTCTTTGCGTCGCTACCTTTTGTAACATATCTTTGTAATAAAAGACTAAAGCCATCAATATACTGCGTTCAATAATAGAGAAAAATAGCGCAGATAGTGCGGGTGTTGAGTAAATAAAATGATCGCTCTGTTGACGGCATGTTTGTTTTGGCAATCCTTGTGCGCGCGCTGAATTGCATCAGGAAAAGCGCGCGCGAAAACTGTGTTCGGCCACCTTAACAAATTTTAAATGATTTACCATGTATTAGAAATTGAAAGTGGATATAATAAGAAAAGAGAGTTTTAAAATAGCCTGCACTTTTTTTCGGCGAAATTTCCATGAAATGGACGAACAGATTACTACAAACGAAACACGCGTTGTTCGTCAACGCAGATTTCAGTGATAATCTGGAACAAAACGTGGCATTCATCGATAAACTAATGGAGGGAACATTTAAAGTCATCTATCACCGGCTTAAAAGTAACTATCATACCTCCGTTCGTTGGAAACGCTTCCTAGTCGAAAGAGACGAGGAAGCTCGTCAATTCTTCGCGGAAATCATTTGATGAATGAAAGAATGACGGCTGTTGTTGTCTCCCGACTTTAAGTCTGATAACTGACGTTGCAAACGTTGCTTGGGAAGGTCAGAAAGCAGAGGCTAGATGATAACTCATTTATCAACAAGTAATGGCTCGCTTGACAGCGTGTTATCTTATAAGTTATCCAACGATTCTCAGAAAAACAAAAGGTCAGCCAATTTGATTGCAGTATTACCAGCACACCAGAGTTTATCGTCGACGGGTGCGGGACAAAACCCTGTGTTCGATTTAGACAAACGTCGTCACACACGATTTTGAAACCACTGAGAAACACGCAGCAGCGCAAAAAAATGAATAACGTAGACGCTTAAAAAATCCCCGTGGCGCTTTGTTGATAGATAAACTTCTGTTTGAGGTGTTTTCACAGAGCTAGATTGATGGACCACTTGCTTTTTCCTGAGTTATTAATTTATTATTTTCCTCACACTATTTTTTCCAATCAAGTACTGGGAATATTGTTCTTTATTTATCACTCACTGAGTCCCTAGAGAAACAGTAATACCAAACGGTTTTAGAACTGCAGATGACCCTGTAAGAGGCCCCGCCTGGAAATATTCCATCTTCGAATATACCATTTATCACTCAATAAAATTCTTAAGCTTTTGAGACATTCGCAAAAAAAAAATGAAAAAAATATGAATCGATCAACTTATGATCATTATTAATTTATATGAATATTGGCGAAATTCTACTTACGTTTGTAAAAGCCACTATTCCGTAAAACAGCGCAATTTTCATACTTTCTTTTGAAAGCATAGCAGTTTTTTCGACGGTTTCAGCTTTCTTTGAAGAAGTGCCAACTCGGGCTTTATGTCAAAGTCCACACATGTACTATTTTCAAAAGTTTAAAATGGATAAAAATTCCTATATCAAGTGGAAATGAGCACCGCGGGAAATAATGCTTCTTTCACTAAAACAATATAAACGAAACAATCTTGGCAATGAAACATTATTTACTGTCAGACCAATACTGGCTCGAATTGGTTATAGTTATTTTTCATTGTTTTGTTTTGTTTTTTTTTTTGTTCTCCCTTAAATCAAGCTGCAAACTACAAATTCTTCCTTCATCTCTCCTGTCCTACAACTAAGCCTGAGGCTGAAGCCTGGTTTTCACCAGCGATGCAAGCACAAGTACAAGCACAAACGTAAGCAATAGGGATGACCCAGGTGAAAACGAAATTCGACGCAAACACAAGCGCAAGCAAACTCATCTGAACCTTCCTCCATTTTGGAAAACTGTTTAGGGGCGAGGTAATCTGGATCCAGTGTTTTTATTGGCCAAACATAGCTACGTGTGGTAAATGTCCTTATGCTTGTGTTATGCCTGAGCGGTATTTCGTTTGAACTTGTTGCAGCGCAAACGCAAGCATAAGCGCAAGCACAACAGCAAAGGAAACATTTTGATTCTTGTGCTTGTGCTTGCGCTTGTGCTTATGCCGGCATCAAGGCCGTTTTTACGGTGAAATAAGAATTATTGTACGACCTTGTGCCAGCAGAAGTACTGCTGTCAACTTTGCATCATATCTCCTTTTGCAAAATACGTTTCATTTAAAGGTTAAGATTTGCTAAAGAGGCAGAACTTGGCGAATCAAAACATCATTTAATCTGTTCTTTCGCCAATTTTGTTTTGTTCTGCTTACAAGAAATTGAAGCGAAAAACTGTCAATTTCCTTGGCGGGCCTTACACACGCTGTTACGTGCCGATTTCACGTCAATTTATTACTAACAGTGACATTTATAATAGCTTTCCAGAAGGAGCTCTTTATATGGGGTTTGATGTTTCAGATTAATTACATGTAATTAAATATGTCGTACAGCCACCTAGTAGTAACCTGCAGATTTGATAACGCTGTATCTCTTTAGTGTTTGTGCAACCATGGTTGCATAAAGTTCTGTATGAGATAATGGTGCCATCAAATCTCAGTGGCAGGTTAAAGGTGGATGTCTTACGTGAGCGACGTCCCATCAACACAACCCGCTGGAAATTTTTATTAGAAAATAGACCAGTTTGGTTCATTTTGAATCTCTTCGACAAATCCCAGTCTCCAAACGGGACTTATCCGTACGGATCACTCAGCCGAAGAACTTGCTGCAAAAATGAATATTTTGCAAATTTGATAGCAGCGAATCACGAACTTTCGTTCTAATCGCAGGTCAGCCTTCGTTGAAGACGAAAATTTAACCCTGCAAATAACCAGTGGTATATGTAGCGTCTGCGACGCAGGCTATTACAAACATTCATCGATCACCCAGATTTTTGTAGTCAGATAGGGTGTACCGCACTAAGTAAGATACAAATGAATATATAGTTAGCCATCCGGTATATCTTGATCGTAAACAGTATATTTTATCTGTTACTTCATATTTTAATTTGTAGTTAACAAATAAAGAAACCTCGACTGTGCTGTGTTCTGTTGTAAAGCACTTAGGAAGCGGAAGGGCACAAAAGAAGTATAGGGGTAACTCTAGCTAACACGAAAGGTAGTCGAGAACTTCTCCCTTCTTCATGTGTGCTCTATCTCTTCCAAAATGCTTTACAACAGAACAGAGCACAGTCGAGGCTTCTTTATTTGTTTTATGATAAAGAATCCATTAATTTCCCCACACATTCAGCTAATATTTTCAAACCAAACTATATTTTCCAAACGAGGAAAAGTGGCGTCAGCGTGGATCTGATCTCTGATAAGGTACGCTAAAAAAAAGCCGTCGCAATCCTTTTTAGAATTGTTCAAATAATTTGATCGGCTCACAAGACAACAGCTGTCGAGCCAAACTGTACTCGAACTAAACTTTCGGTTTCCATTGGCTTTCGAGATAAGAACGACCATTTCAGATTTCGCTTTTTAGTTTAATTTCAAAATAGGAATCAAAAGTTAAAATTTCTTGTCCTGAGGAATTTGGCCACATTGTGGCTCATGGAAACGTGCAGTTTTCCAATGGAACTGACAAAACAAAGAACTCACAGCTTGCGCATAAAATGCGAAATGCGGAGCTGGATTTGAAAGGAGCTGCAGTTATTTACCGTTTGCAGCAAGATTGCCCGAACTAGCGTCAAAGCTGGAAAGACTAAGTTGCTCGCACTGTTTCTGCTCCGAGTACAGGAGAGAATATCAGAGCAAGCTTTTAACTGATCACTCGTCGGGTAAGCGTTGTAATTGTTCACGATCACTTCGCTAAGATAACCGGGGATCGCTTTTTAACGAACGACCGTTACTACACTCCATGTAAGTCTTTTTTGAGCATTTTTACAAAAATTAAGCTTCTCATCATAAGCAGACACGCCTGAATTGGTGTTTTCTGTCGTTGTTTTACATCTGTGTCACATACGGGGTAGAGTTACTGAATGCTGATTGGCTGAGACAGAGGGCAGTTTTTTTTTCTTAATCACGAGGGCACTTTTGATAATCAAGAGGGCATGATTACTTGATGCTGACTGTCTGAACACGCCTGCGTTAAGTTGATTTCCCGCTTCAAACGGCTTCAAACGGCTTCAAACGGGTTTTTAAAAGGAATTTCAGAAACGCATCCCCTCTGAGTTTGATCTAAACGCGGTTATTTCATCTTAACGTGAAAGAAAATCGACATGCAGCAAAGTGCAGTCTTTGGTGGAAAAGCAAAGGATTTTTCCATCCAAAAATGCATTGATTAGCAGCCTGAAAAAAGTTTGAGTGGGGCTGGTGTCGCACGAAGCATAGAGTTATCGTTAGAACTTCATGGCTGCCAACCTGCATGAAAGGTAATTTCTTCGTTTTGCTTCGGGTCGCCTTATTAGTGTCACAGGTAACCTTATGGGTGTAAAAACATCAGCGTATGTTGTTGGTACGTTAAGTTTTGGCGGTGGAAAGGAGTGTTTTGGATTCAAGAAGTTATTAGTGCTCGTTTGGACACTTGTTTATGTGGATCGATGAAGTAGTTTTACACCGTTGCAAGGCTTCGCAAAACAGGTCGTGAATACAATTAGATTGCTTAAAGTTTTATTTGTAAAGAAATTGCTTTGAGTGAATTGAACTTGCTGCGTTTTGCTAACTATTATAGTAGACTTTCCCCGTTCTACTGCTAGCCTGTTCTTTAATGACAACCAGCAAACCTGTTTACGCGACCGGAAGACCTTGAAAGTTTCCCTTTGTACAGAATTTTGCCCTTTATGTGATAAACAAGTAATCGTAAGTGCACTCGGGCAATTAAGAATTAATTTCACTTGTATTTTCAAAGGTTTCCAAATTCCCCTCGTCGCTCCGCGACTCGGGCAATTTTGTGAAAACTTTGAAAATACAAGCGAAATTAATCATTAATTGCCCGAGGGCCCATGTGATTACATATACAAAGTATAATTTCTGCCTTCATAACAAATGTAATGTCTTCTATCGAAGCATTTGCTAGTTGAGAATTTGTTTATTTCTCTACGTGTTTTGTCGGCATCTAGCAAAACTGGTTATTTTAGTGGAGGTTTATCATTGCCGTTGTTACCAATGGCCTCCATGCAGCTATGTTTACTGCAGACAAATAGCTAATTTCCGTTGCGTTTGTCTGAGTCACAGAAGACGTTTAATTTGGGTCAGATTTGTCAAATCGACTTAAGGGCTAAACGACGGGTAACCCTCACCATGCCTCTGTACTCTGATAAAGCACACTGTTTTAGCCAATCAGTGCGCACGATATATGCAGACGTTATTTATAGTATAGATAGGACCCTGCGCGCGCTCTGATTGGTCAAAAACCTATGTTTTATCAGAGTATAAAACATAGAAAAAGCGTGTTTTATTGTTTTTCGGCACATTACCTCTATATCATAAAGCAAATGAAGAAACCTAAGCCGTATATCACACTGTGAGAAAAAAAAGAACGCTCCGGACATTTGAGAACACTCGAAAAATGTCGAAAACACCAGCCTGCGGCTCGTGTTTTCTACATTTCTCTCGTGTTCTCAAATGCCCGTCGTGTTTTATCGCAGTGTAATACACGGCTTAGGCTTCTTTATTTGTTAATTATATAATATAACGTGCACCCCACTAAATAAGATGCGAATGAATATAGCCCCCGCATCTTGTTCATAGTCAGCATATTTTATTTACAGATAAATACTTTCCTACCCTCATCTGGTGTTTACATTTGAGCTTGTAACAAGGTAAAAAGTTACTAAGGTCAAGTTAATTACCTAACCTTGGTACATTCGTCCAGTGTTTGCACTGGCTCAAGTTGATCTGTCAACACACGCGTGGTGGAAGAGAACTTCGTATATATACAAGTACAATATATATTTTTGCAAAACACTTAAGGTTATCCAAAGAATGATTGTTTTACCTTTAAAAGCAGTTGACACATAAATGATTACGGTAAAGTCGCCATCTTACAAAGAGTAATCTTTTGGATAATGTGCCACTGAATACTAAATGTACCAATATCTCCAGTTTTTGTTTCTTAAAGTAAACGTAGAACATGTAGAGAAGATGCTACTTACACAGACTGCAAAGATATTTAAAGTATGGTATTGTTTCCAATGAGCGCGTTGTCTCAGGCCTCAATTCTTGCGTTATTTTCGAGTATCATAGATAAGGATCAACTCATTTTCAGTTATCCAGATGAATGGAAATAAAAGCAGCGTTTGTATATTTTAAATAACCATATTTACAAATTTGATCAAAGACTCCAGCCCACTTGCATGTCCTGTACCACCCGTTGTTTCAATAATTTCAATGTCCTTCTTTCAGTCTTCTCAGGAATTTAATTATCCATTTACTTCTAAAGTTTCTTCCAAAACCTCGGAAAACGATAAAAACGTCGTATTTTGTGGACAACCGACAACCACTGCACTCTAATGTCTGATAGTATACGAGTAGCTCAGCCAATCAGCTTGCAGCATTTGCATTAGTATACTAGTAGAATTGTCCTAAAATCAGATAGACCACGGAGAGAAAGGTTCTTCCTCCTCACAACAACCCCAGGCTTCCCTGTCTGACCGTTACAATCGCTATGCAGCATAGATAATATTCAGTTATGCAGACGAATTAATAAGAATATGTAATAAGAAATGTGAGAAAAAGTTCCGAGTTTAAGAAATCAAGACATTCTGGGGTTTGGCAAATTACCATCACACACCAGTGACAATCTGGATATTGCCATTGCCAAGCCCTGCCTGCGGCTCCTTGCTGCTATTGTTCGCTCCTCCTTGGTTCTCTTCTCTGTCACACAAAGCGGCTTGTAGGAATAAACGTGAGGTTCTCCTCGAGGATTTGCTTTTACCACTGATCTGTTTGAAAAAGTTCTTTTTTTTCTTCTGACTCGTGAAGATTTTCTTGAATGCATCTTTGAACTCTTTACTCATGATGAAGTACACCAGTGGATTAGCAGACGAGTTGATCATAATGAACATTATAAGCTGGCCTATGATCAGATTGTAGTAAGGCTTCTTCCAGTATTCTGGCATAATCAGTGCCACCACTCGAAAAGCGTTCAACGGAAACATTACGACGGCGAACAAAATTACCAGAGGTGTAAGAATTCTCGTTGTCTTGATGCTTTGACGCCAGATTCTTTTGTCGCTTCTTTCTTTGTTTGATGGAGCTTGCGACAAGACTGCTTGATCTGCATCATCGTACTGTGACATCGAGGTTCGGAAGGCAACACTTTGAAGTACTCGTGTTTTGATCCTGACATATGTAAATGCTATGACAACCAGAGGAAGTGCATACCAGACGACGATGAGAACTATTGAGTAAGACTGGAATAACAACTTTGACATAACTGGGCCGCAGATTTGCATAGTCGGATTGTACTGCATAACCGGGTACATAGGAACGGATGAAACTAGAAACGACGCCAACCACACCACGCCAATAACCATGAAAGTTCCCAATCGAGATCTGTGCTTGATCTGGTAACGTTTGGCGCCCACTATATTCCGATATCTCTCGATGGCAATGGCCGTAATCGACCAAATGGAGGCTCCGAAGAATACCTCCACGGTAGGATACAGGTAATGACAAGCATGTTTCCCTAACAACCAGCGAAATGGGTAGAGGTATTTCAACAGTACCAAAGGATACATGGTAAGAAGTATCCCCAGATCCGCTATGGCCAAGCTCAGCAAGTAATAGTTCATGGAAGTCTTCATCTTAGCCTGGCTAAGGATCACGAAGCATACCAAGAGATTACCAAGCACACCTAGGAATACAATGGTTGACCACAAAGTTATTTGGAACACTAGGGCTCCGAGAGGCTGGTGTAGGTATTCGGGCAAACCCGATGTTTGGGTGACGTTGTCAGTCGTGGTATTTTCCAAAGGAGTGCTGAGTGTTCCGTTACTATTAATGTCGTCCATGGTTATTTTTGGTGTTGTTTATCTGTGAGAGGAACACGATTTCGTTAAAACTGGGAAATAATTTTACACTAGGAGAAAACACATTAAAAATGCACTAAAATTACGGGGCAACTCTTCTGGATATTGCAGGAGTCTTCCACCGTAACTCATGGTCTTCGGCTCCCTACAGGGATGAAAGGTTTAGACATGACTCAGCGTCAAGAGCGGGTGAAGACAAAGAGAGTTCAAGCCCATTTAGACCTTATTTCTAAGGTAAGTTAGATCTCTCTTAAGTTATATTTAGTAGATTCCGTTGTTTTATCGATAAACACATGCATTTGTACTAGTTATAATTGTGTCTCTAACTGAACGACTTCTTGTGTTCCACTCATTTGTTTCGATGATAATTGTGTCTTCAACTGAACGACTTCTTGTTTTCCCTGCACTAAGTCCTCACGAAAAATATTATTTGTCCATTTCCATCGAGTTACATAAATAGCAAAGTGAATCTCTTTACTTCATTGTTTGGATCTTTGGTTTTGTAAATTCGTGCTGTAGATAATGATTGAAATGATTGTGGTTCGTTTCGCGTTCTCAAAAGCAATCAAACCCAATAGCCTTCCCTACCACAGGAAATTGGTTTCAGTTAAACGTTTTAGGCTCACTGGGATAGTTAGTACACTTTAGAAAATGAAACAAACTCTCGTTTTGAAGAAAGGTTAAGATATCATCCTGACTCTATCTAAGAGACGAGTGAAATATCCATCAAAATAATTTTCTTCTCTCGTGATTATTAACAGCGCCTCACAAACCAATTAGAAAAGAATAATTTTCATTTTTATCTAAAGTTGATGAAATAGTATGACGTCTGTGAAAATCCCAATCTAAATCGATTAATTTTAATTTATTTCTAAAGTAGATGAAATAGTCTCACGTCTGTGAAAGTCCCAATCTGAATCGATCTACCACACACATTCATTTTCTCAGCAGGTGTCGGAGAATACCTAGTTTTAATTAAAAGTCTTTGATTTTGTGAGACTAAAAGCGTTCTGTTTCTCGAGATAAAAACAATATTTGGAATTCAGGGTTTTTATAGTTAAAATTAGCTTTGAAAACTATGTAATAATTTTGTTAAAAAAATAGTTCTTGTGGACGTCATTCACGCTATAATTTACTTGTCAAAGTTTTTCAATTTGCGATTCTTCCTTCCAAAACAAAGTGTAAAATCTTCATCAAAAGATCTTCCCTCCGTGAAAGAAAATTACAAGTAACTGCACTTCAGAAACTCCAGGATAAATTAGTGTTTTTTTTCTTTATGTCGCTTTGACTGAATTATTTTCGAAAGTCTTAATTTCGCCCTTTAATCCATAACTTCTATTAGATTTTAAATTTTTAGACAGCGCTAGGTTAAAACGCAGTTCGTGTTCATGAAATTCTGAATTAAGAATCAACAGAGTTGTACTCACAACAGAACTTGTTAACCAAACTGCTTTGCCACTGATAACTAATCGCCTCGTCTCAAACAGCTTTCCCAACTGCACCTTCATGCATAAGTGAGTTTACTAAATACAGTCTTTGGTTGATCGCATTAAATGTTTTGTGTGATAATCACAGCACTGCAGCTATTGACGGGAATCAATTCTCTGTTATTCGGAATACACCAATAAATGGCGTCTTATTTATTCTTCGGTGTAAATTACTTAGGGCGACTAATTATACATCCGGCCTTGTGATTGGTTATTGTTTGTCACTTGGTTGTAGTCCTGGCTCTGATTGGTTACACCTGGCTACCAACACTCTTAGCTACTGCGAACCTTGTTAAGATCCTTTTCATAAAAATGAGTGATGATAAAGGTGTCTAAAAAAGCAGTCATTGTTGATTTTTCGGGGATTGTCAGTTTTGAAAACGATTTTAAATGCTGCGGGAAAAAAAACACACTTAGAGCGGTCCTTGTGGATATTTTTTAGGGCCGCTTAGACTACAGATAGTACAAGTTTGTTGCATATGGTTAGCGCACGACAAAAATGGGTACGTTTTTGTAAATTAAACTTAAAAATCATGCTTACCCTACAATGTTCCTAATTGCACTTTTCCCTGGATGTAAGCAGCGCGAGCTACAAAAGTCTCAGTAACTAAACCGTACCGCCTTTGGAAGTCTTTTTATAGGACCTCAGTTACTTCAATCTAATTTAGTACATGCCATGTGCCCTGACCTTTGATGGACAACAGTAAAATTGCCGCGTGAAACAGTAGGTATAGCGGATCACGCGCCGCCTATTAATCTATTTGACTACGCTGACCGTTTTTCTATCCAAGACGTATATTTCAGGGACGTGTCTTACTAATTGCACGTCTAAATAAATACACAAGATGAAAATAACCTTTCTCTTCGTGGATTGAGAGAAAACTTGTGAATCTTGAATCTTGATGCTCTTTATGATCTCAAATGTATTACGCAATGCAACTCTGTTATGTATTATTCACCTTCTTAGAAAAATACGATTAATGAAGTATTTAACAAATTTTAAATGATTTACCATGTATTAGAAATTGAAAGTGGATATGATAAGAAAAGAGAGTTTTAAAATAGCCTGCACTTTTTTTCGGTGAAATTTCCATGAAATGGACCAAGAGATTACTACAAACGAAACACGCGTCGCTCGTCGACGTAGATTTCAGTGATAATCTGAACGAAACATGGCGTTCATCGACAAACTAATGGAGGGAACATTTAAAAACACCTATCTCTGGCTTAAAAGAAACTATCATACCTCTGTTCGTTGGAAACGCTTTCTAGTCGAAATAGGCGAGGAAGTTCTTCAATTCTTCGCGGAAATCATTTGATGAATGAAAGAATGACGGCTGTTGTCTCCCGACTTTAAGTCTGATAACTGACGTTGCAAACGTTACTTGGGAAGGTCAGAAAGCAGAGGCTAGATAATAACTCATTTATCAACAAGTAATGGCTCACTTGACAGCGTGTCATCTTATAAGTTATCCAACAATTGTCATGCAGACAAACAAAAGGTCAGCCAATTTGATTGCAGTATTTCCAGTACACCAGGGTTTATCGTCGACGGGAGGGGGACAAAACCCTGTGTTCGATTTAGACAAACGTCGTCACACACGATTTTGAAACCACTGAGAAACACGCAGCAGCGCAAAAAAATGAATAACGTAGACGCTTAAAAAATCCCCGTGGCGCTTTGTTGATAGATAAACTTCTGTTTGAGGTGTTTTCACAGAGCTAGATTGATGGACCACTTGCTTTTTCCTGAGTAATTTATTATTTTCCTCACACTATTTTTTCCAATCAAGTACTGGGAGTATTGTTCTCTATTTATCACTGACTGAGTCCCTAGAGAAACAGTTAAACCAAACGGTTTTAGAATTGCAGATGACCCTGTAAGAGGCTCCGCCTGGAAATATTCCATCTTCGAATTTACCATTTATCACTCAATAAAATTCTTAAGCTTCTGAGACATTCGCAAAAAAAAAATGAAAAAATATGAATCAATCAATTTATGATCATTATTAATTGATATGAAAATTGGCCAAATTCTACTTGCTGGTATTGATCACATAGCAACGCTTGTAAAGCCACTATTCCTTAAAAGATCGCAATTTTTATACTTTCTTTTACAAGCTCTGTAGTTTTTTTAGACGGTTTCAGCTTCCTTTGAAGAAGTGCCAACTCGGGCTTTATGTCAAAGTCCACACATATACTGTTTGCAGTTGTATTTTCAAAAGTTTGAAATGCACTGCGGGAAAGAATGGTTCTTTCCCTAAAACAATATGAACGAAACAATCTTGGCTATAAAACATTATTTACTGTCAGACCAATACTGGCTCGAAATGGCTATAGTTATTTTTCAGTGTTTTTGTTTTGTTTTGTTTTTTCTGTTCTTCCTTAAATCAATCTGCAAACTACAAATTCTTCCTTCATCTCTCCTGTCCTACAACTAGGCTTGAGGCTGAAGCCTGGTTTTCACCAGCGATGCAAGCACAAGCGCAAGCACAAGCGCAAGTACAAGCGCAAGCACAAACGTAAGCAATAGGGATGATTCAAGTGAAAACGAAATTCGACGCAAACACAAGCACAAGCAAACTCATCCGAACCTTCCTCCATTTTGGAAAACTGTTTAGGCGCGAGGTAATCTGGATCCAATGTTTGTATTGGCCAAACATAACCACGTGTGGTAAATATCCTTGAGCTTGTGTTAGCGGTATTTCGTTTTCACTTGTTGCAGCGCAAACGCAAACATAAGCGCAAGCACAACAACAAAGGAAACATTTTGATTCTTGAGCTTGTGCTTGCGCTTGTGCTTATGCCTGTGTTAAGGTCGTTTTTGCTATACAGTGAAATAAGAATTATTGTTGGACATCTATCACCATGGAATTCATATGCTTGAGCCGAGTATTACGTCCACTGAACATATACATAGGGCCGAACTCACACACTACCGCTCTCATGTGGCTTTGATAGCTCAGTTGGTAGAGCATTGCACCGGTAACGCAAAGGTCGTGGGTTCGAATCCCGTTCAGAGCCTGAAATTTTTTCAGGCCATTTTTCCAGTAGTGTTATGGTTGCATTCGCATCTTTCATTCTTTCAAGAATTATTGTGTTGGCGCTTGTCCACGCCAGTGAAAACCAGATGTAAATTGGGCAATATCCAGCCATCTTGACCTCACACTTGGTCAATAACCCATATTTATTTTACTTCATATTTTAATTTGTAGTTAACAAATAAAGAAACCTCGATTGTGCTATGTTCGGTTGTAAAGCACTTAGGAAGCGGAAGAGCACGAAGGAAGTGTAGGGGGAAACACAAACTAACACGAAAGGTAGTCGAAACTTTCTCCCTTCTTCATGAGTACTCTACCGCTTCCTAAGTGCTTTACAACAGAACAGAGCACAGTCGTGGCGTCTTTATTTGTTTTATGATAAAGAATCCGTTAATTTTCCCACACATTCAGCTAATATTTTCAAACCAAACTTTATTTTCCAAACGAGGAGTGGCGTCAGAAGGGGTGGCGAGTGGAGCGGTCCACGCTGACGCCACTTTTGGCGTCAGCGTGGATCTGATCTCTGATAACGTACGCTAAAATAGGCCAGTCGTAATCCTTTTTAGAATATTTCCAATAATTTGATCGGCTCACCAGACAACAGCTGTCGAGCACAAATTGATCTTGAGCTAAACTTTCGGTTTCCATTGGCTTTCGAGATAAGAACGACCATTTCAGATTTCGCTTTTTAGTTTAATTTCAAAATAAGGATCAAAAGTTAAAATTTCTTGTCCTGAGGAATCTGGCCACATTGCGGCTCATGGAAACGTGCACTTTTCCAAAGGAAATTACGACACAAAGAGCTCAAAGCTTGCACATCGGGAATACGAAATGAGGAGCTGGATTTGAAACGAGCTGCAGTTATTTACGGCTTGCTGCAAGATTGTCCGAACTAGCGTCAAAGTTGGAAAGACTAAGTTGCTCCCACTGGGTCTGCTCCAAGTACAGGAGAGAATATCAGAGCAAGCTTTTAACTGATCACTCGTCGGGTAAGCGTTGTAATTGTTGACGTTCACTTCGCTGAGATGACCGTAGATCGCTTTTTAACGAACGAACGTTACTACACTCCATGCAGTCTTTTTTGAGCATTTTTACAAAAATTAAGCTTCTCATCATAAGCAGACACAGCTCAATAAGTGTTTTCTGTTTTACATCTGTGTCATATATGCGCAGAGTTACTGAATGCTGATTGGCTGAGACAAAGGGCATGTTTTTTCTTAATCACGAGGGCACTTTTGGTAATCAAGAGGGCATGATTACTTGATGCTGACTGTCTGAGCACAACTGCATTAAGTTGATTTCCCGCTTCAAACGGGTTTTGAAAAGGAATTTCAGAAACGCATCGCTTCTGAGTTTGATCTAAACGCGATTATTTCATCTTTACGTGAAAGAAAATCGACATACGGCAAGGTGCAGTCTTTGGTGGAAAAGCAAAGGATTTTTCCATCCAAAAATGTATTAATTCGCAGCCTGAAAGAAGTTTGAGTGGGGCTGGTGTCACACGAAGCATAGAGTTACCGTTAGAACTTCATTGCTGACAAACTGAAAGGTAATTTCTTCGTCTTGCTTCGGGTGGCCTTATTAGTGTCACAGGTCACGTTATCGGTGTAAAAAAAGAAACAGCGTAAATGTTGTTTGTACGTTAAGTTTTGGCGGTGGAAAGGAGAGTTTTGGATTCAAGGAGTTATTAGTGCTCGTTTGGACACTTGTTTATGTGGATCGATGAAGTAGTTTCACGCCGTCGGCAAGCTTCGCAAAACAGGTCGTGAATAAAATTAGATTGCTTAAAGTTTTATTTGTAAAGAAATGGCTTTGAGTGAATTGAACTTGCTGTGTTTTGCTTACTATTATGGTAGGCTTTCCCCTTTCTACTGCTAGCCTGTTCTTTAATGACAACCAGCAAACCTGTTTACGCGACCGGAAGACCTTGAAAGTTTTCCTTTATACAGAATTTTGCCCTTTATCTGATAAACAAGTAATCGCAAGTGCGCTCGGGCAATTAAGAATTAATTTCACTTGTATTTTCAAAGTTTTCCAAATTGCCCTCGTCGCTCTGCGACTCGGGCAATTTTGTGAAACTTTGAAAATACAAGCGAAATTAATCCTTAATTGCCCGAGGGCCCATGCGATTACATATACAAAGTATAATTTCTGCCTTCATAACAAATATAATGTCTTCTATCGAATCACTTGCTGGTTGAGAATTTGTTTATTTCGCTACGTTTTTTGTCGGTATCTAGCAAAACTGGTTATTTTTGTGGAGGTTTATCATTGCTGTTGTTACCAACGGCCTCCATGCAGCTATGTTTACTGCAGACAAATAGCTAATTTCCGTTGCGTTTGTCTGAGTCACAGAAGACGTATAATTTGGGTCAGATTTGTCAAATCGACTTAAGTGCTAAACGATGGGTAACCCTCACCATGCCTCTGTACTCTGATAAAGCGCACTGTTTCGGCCAATCAGAGGGCACGATATATGCAGACGTGATTTATAGTATAGATAGGACCCTGCGCGCGCTCTGATTGGTCATAGAAAAAGCGTGTTTTATTGTTTTTCGCCACATTACCTCTATATCATAAAGCAAATGAAGAAACCTAAGCCGTGTATTACACTGTGATCAGACACTCCGGACATTATATTTGAGAACACTGGAGAAATGTAGAAAACACTCTCCTGCGGCTCGTGTTTTCTCAAATGTTCTCAAATGCCCGTCGTGTTTTATCACAGTTAGCCTGCGGAGCAAGCGTTTCCGTGGGGTTTGGAAGCAAAGAAAAGCTTCGGTGTTTTGAATAGAGCGAGAGTCCCAGGGGCATAATCGGGGACGGAGACCGTAAGGCGCGCTATTTCTAGTATTGATGCTGTCCCTATGATATGGGACAATTTTTCTATTTTTAGAACAAATTGCGCCATCATGTGCGACACACGCGCGTACATGCTGCGTGGATTTTTGCAGATATAGCGCTGGAAAATGGCGTCCAAAATTTCCCGAAAGGTTTGATGTTTTTGGCCCACAAATCAATACGTTCATGTCTGTTGGAATTTTGCCTTAGTATTTTCGTCGTAAGCTACTCCAGTTTGATTGAAGTAACACAGTGCCGAATTTAGTTATGTCCCGCTTCATATCGCTGACCAAGTTATGTTCCGCTGCTTCTTTTACAAGAGCTCCACATTACTCCACTCTAAGTTTCACATATGCTGAAGATTAACAGCTTTTCCATAACCGTGACACAGCAAGAAACCAGTTGGATATATTTGGATATAGCACCGTTTCAGGACTTCAAAGTTTCCCTCCTCTTGCCACACGCCTGCGAGGATTTCGCCAGGTCTATCTCGACCGAAAAGTAAAACAAAGTAATTGCAAGTTTGAGTTTCGCCTGAATTGTAAGCGATGCTTGATGCTTTATCAAGGCGCAATAAGTGACAAGAAATTTTATGTCTGTAGATGCTGCTCAGTTTGTTTATGTAAAAATCCAATAAATTGTCTGTTGTCGATGAAGAAGAGCGCCCGCCTATGCGTGTTTTGTACAGTCAGTAAAACATGAGTAACTGGACTTCCCCACTTTCGTGTGAAAACGTACATCGAACTCATATAATATCTCTAGTTTTTAAATATCTTTAAGGTTGATAAATGTTTGAGAACATATTAAAAGCTTAGCTGAAAGTATGTGAATACAGCAGAAATTATCAGCAAAGTTACGATGACGCTTTCTATGATCAACTCGAAAAACGATTTCGATTTCTTTGGTCGAGTTATCAAAACTCCTTGTCTAGTTTATTTTCGCAGTGTAAAATTTCACTGTGTTAAAGAAATACACATGATGTTAGTAGCCTTTTGGCGTTGGTGAAAATTGTTGCAGCATCTCAGCGCAAAAGACAACGAAAAAAATCTTTGTCAAGATTTGTTGACAATTGAAAACACCGACTCGGATTTGAAAGTGCACGCGCTCCACTATGCAAATGAGCTACTTATGTACGCGTCAGACTTTCCTTTAAATTAAAAAACTTTTGCAAACTCGCCAAACAAACAGAAGCAATAAGAAACTATCAAAAACAGGGTTTGGTTATGATTAAGCATTGTTTCGGGAAACTCTCAAATTAACTCGATACCAGAGGAAAGAGTTTTCTTTCATATCGTTTCTTTACAGAACAAACGCAAAAGCTTACGCGTTCAACTAGCGCGAGCACATATTATTCATTCACAGCGCGAAATTGAAGTCTTGTTTTCGACCCTGAAAAACTCACCTTTTCCATCAGCTCAGAGCATAAAACTACATATAAGAGCCCTGGATCTAATTCCTTGCCTTATTCCCTGCCATCGCTGTGAAAAATCTGCAAGAGGATCTTGCGACTCTCACCATTTGATCATGCAACGTGACAACATCCACGCGAAAACCCCCGACACGTGGGTGGATCCGCGCGGATATATGACGTCAGGATGGCGCAATTTGTTCTAAAAATAGAAAAATTGTCCCATATCATAGGTGCGTGCAGATCCCAAGACTTACGGTCTCCGTCCCCGATTATGGCTCCTGTTGCAAATGAATATAGCCCTCACATCTTGTTCATAATCAGTATATTTTATTTACAGATAAAATACTTTCGTACCCTTAGGTGGTGTTAACATTTGAGCTTTTAACAAGCTAAAAAGTTATTAAGGCCAAGTTACTTAACCTTGGTAATTTCGTCCAGAGTTTCTACTGGCTCAAGTTGATCTGTCAACACACGCGTGATGGAAGAGAACTTCGTATATATACATGTACAATGTGTATTTTTGCAAAACGCTTAAGGTTATCCAAAGAATGATTGTTTTACACTTAAAAGCAGTTGACAGATGTCGAAATCATTGAATAATTACAGCAAAGTCACCATCTTACAAAGAGTAATCTTTTAGATAACACACCACTGAATACTAAATGTAACAATATCTCCAGTTTGTATTTCGTAAAATAAACGTAGAACATGTAGAGAAGATGCTACCTACACAGACTGCAAAGATATTTAAAGTATCGTATGGTTTCCAATGAGCGCGTTGTCCTAGGCGCCAATTGTTGCGCTATTTTCGAGTATCATAGATAAGGATCAAGTAATTTTCAGTTATCCAGATCAATGGAAACAGAAGCAGCGTTTCTATATTTTAAATAACCATATTTACAAATTTGACCAAAAACTCCAGCCCACTTGCATGTCCTGGAACACCCGTATTTTCAACTTCAACTTTTTAAAGTCAAGAAACCGCTAATGTCCTTCTTTTAGTCTTCTCAGGAGTTTAATTATCCATTTACATCTAAACTTTCTTCCAAAATCCCGGAAAACAATAAAAACGTCGCATTTTGTGGACAACCGACAGCAACTGCACTCTAATCACTGATAGTATACTAGTAGCTCAGCCAATCAGCTTGCAGCGTTTGCATTACTATACTAGTAGAATTGTACTAAAATCAGATAGACCACGGAGAAAGAGGTTCTTGCTCGTCACAACAACCCCAGGCCTCCCTATCTGACCGTTACAATCGCTATGCGACATAAATAATAATATTCAGTTATCCGGATGAATTAAAAAAATATGTAATAAGAAATGTGAGAAAAAGTTCAGAGTTTAGGCAATCTAGACATTCTGGGATTTGGCAAATTTCCATCACACGCCAGTGACAATCTGGATATTGCCATTGCCAAGCCCTGCCTGCGGCTCCTTGCTGCTATTGTTCGCTCCTCCTTGGTTCTCTTCTCTGTCACACAAAGCGGCTTGTAGGAATAAACGTGAGGTCCTCCACGAGGATTTGCTTTTACCACTGATCTGTTTGAAAAAGTTCTTCTTGTTCTTCAGACTAGTGAAGATTTTCTTGAATGCATCTTTGAACTCTTTACTCATGATGAAGTACACCAGTGGATTAGCAGACGAGTTGATCATAATGAACATTATAAGCTGGCCTATGATCAGATTGTAGTAAGGCTTCTTCCAGTATTCTGGCATAATCAGTGCCACCACTCGAAAAGCGTTCAAGGGAAACATTACGACGGCGAACAAAATTACCAGAGGTGTAAGAATTCTCGTTGTCTTGATGCTTTGACGCCAGATTCTTTTGTCGCTTCTTTCTTTGTTTGATGGAGCTTGCGACAAGACTGCTTGATCTGCATCATCGTACTGTGACATCGAGGTTCGGAAGGCAACACTTTGAAGTACTCGTGTTTTGATCCTGACATATGTAAATGCTATGACAACCAGAGGAAGTGCATACCAGACGACGATGAGAACTATTGAGTAAGACTGGAATAACAACTTTGACATAACTGGGCCGCAGATTTGCATAGTCGGATTGTACTGCATAACCGGGTACATAGGAACGGATGAAACTAGAAACGACGCCAACCACACCACGTCAATAACCATGAAAGTTCCCAATCGAGATCTGTGCTTGATCTGGTAACGTTTGGCGCCCACTATATTCCGATATCTCTCGATGGCAATGGCCGTAATCGACCAAATGGAGGCTCCGAAGAATACCTCCACGGTAGGATACAGGTAATGACAAGCATGTTTCCCTAACAACCAGCGAAATGGGTAGAGGTATTTCAACAGTACCAAAGGATACATGGTAAGAAGTATCCCCAGATCCGCTATGGCCAAGCTCAGCAAGTAATAGTTCATGGAAGTCTTCATCTTAGCCTGGCTAAGGATCACGAAGCATACCAAGAGATTACCAAGCACACCTAGGAATACAATGGTTGACCACAAAGTTATTTGGAACACTAGGGCTCCGAGAGGCTGGTGTAGGTATTCGGGCAAACCCGATGTTTGGGTGACGTTGTCAGTCGTGGTATTTTCCAAAGGAGTGCTGAGTGTTCCGTTACTATTAATGTCGTCCATGGTTATTTTTGGTGTTGTTTATCTGTGAGAGGAACACGATTTCGTTAAAACTGGGAAATAATTTTACACTAGGAGAAAACACATTAAAAATGCACTAAAATTACGGGGCAACTCTTCTGGATATTGCAGGAGTCTTCCACCGTAACTCATGGTCTTCGGCTCCCTACAGGGATGAAAGGTTTAGACATGACTCAGCGCCAAGAGCGGGTGAAGACAAAGAGAGTTCAAGCCCATTTAGACCTTATTTCTAAGGTAAGTTAGATCTCTCTTAAGTTATATTTAGTAGATTCCGTTGTTTTATCGATAAACACATGCATTTGTACTAGTTATAATTGTGTCTCTAACTGAACGACTTCTTGTGTTCCACTCATTTGTTTCGATGATAATTGTGTCTTCAACTGAACGACTTCTTGTTTTCCCTGCACTAAGTCCTCACGAAAAATATTATTTGTCCATTTCCATCGAGTTACATAAATAGCAAAGTGAATCTCTTTACTTCATTGTTTGGATCTTTGGTTTTGTAAATTCGTGCTGTAGATAATGATTGAAATGATTGTGGTTCGTTTCGCGTTCTCAAAAGCAATCAAACCCAATAGCCTTCCCTACCACAGGAAATTGGTTTCAGTTAAACGTTTTAGGCTCACTGGGATAGTTAGTACACTTTAGAAAATGAAACAAACTCTCGTTTTGAAGAAAGGTTAAGATATCATCCTGACTCTATCTAAGAGACGAGTGAAATATCCATCAAAATAATTTTCTTCTCTCGTGATTATTAACAGCGCCTCACAAACCAATTAGAAAAGAATAATTTTCATTTTTATCTAAAGTTGATGAAATAGTATGACGTCTGTGAAAATCCCAATCTAAATCGATTAATTTTAATTTATTTCTAAAGTAGATGAAATAGTCTCACGTCTGTGAAAGTCCCAATCTGAATCGATCTACCACACACATTCATTTTCTCAGCAGGTGTCGGAGAATACCTAGTTTTAATTAAAAGTCTTTGATTTTGTGAGACTAAAAGCGTTCTGTTTCTCGAGATAAAAACAATATTTGGAATTCAGGGTTTTTATAGTTAAAATTAGCTTTGAAAACTATGTAATAATTTTGTTAAAAAAATAGTTCTTGTGGACGTCATTCACGCTATAATTTACTTGTCAAAGTTTTTCAATTTGCGATTCTTCCTTCCAAAACAAAGTGTAAAATCTTCATCAAAAGATCTTCCCTCCGTGAAAGAAAATTACAAGTAACTGCACTTCAGAAACTCCAGGATAAATTAGTGTTTTTTTTCTTTATGTCGCTTTGACTGAATTATTTTCGAAAGTCTTAATTTCGCCCTTTAATCCATAACTTCTATTAGATTTTAAATTTTTAGACAGCGCTAGGTTAAAACGCAGTTCGTGTTCATGAAATTCTGAATTAAGAATCAACAGAGTTGTACTCACAGCAGAACTTGTTAACCAAACTGCTTTGCCACTGATAACTAATCGCCTCGTCTCAAACAGCTTTCCCAACTGCACCTTCATGCATAAGTGAGTTTACTAAATACAGTCTTTGGTTGATCGCATTAAATGTTTTGTGTGATAATCACAGCACTGCAGCTATTGACGGGAATCAATTCTCTGTTATTCGGAATACACCAATAAATGGCGTCTTATTTATTCTTCGGTGTAAATTACTTAGGGCGACTAATTATACATCCGGCCTTGTGATTGGTTATTGTTTGTCACTTGGTTGTAGTCCTGGCTCTGATTGGTTACACCTGGCTACCTACACCCTTAGCTACTGCGAACCTTGTTAAGATCCTTTTCATAAAAATGAGTGATGATAAAGGTGTCTAAAAAAGCAGTCATTGTTGATTTTTCGGGGATTGTCAGTTTTGAAAACGATTTTAAATGCTGCGAAAAAACAAACTTAGAGCGGTTCTTGCGGATATTTTTTAGGGCCGCTTAGACTACGTCACAGTACAAGTTTGCTGTATATGGCTAACGCACGAGAAAAATGGGTACCTTTTGATGGACAACTGTAAAATTGCCGCGTAAAACAGTAGGGATAGCGGATCACGTGCCGCCTATTAATTTATTTGACAACGCTGACCGTTTTTTCTATCCAAGACGTATATTTCAGGGACGTGTCTCACTAATTGCACGTCTAAATAGATATATAAGATGAAAATAACCTTTGTCTTAATGGATTGAGGGAAAACTTGTGAATCTTGAATCTTGGTGCTCTTTATGATCTCAAATGTATTACACCGCAATGCAGCTCTGTTACGTAATTTCTTCGTTTTGCTTCGGGTGGCCTTATTGATATCACAGGTCACCTTATCGGTGTAAAGAAAAAAAAAGCTTAAATTTTGTAGGTACGTTAAGTTTTGGCGGTGGAAAGAAGAGTTTTGGATTCAAGAAGTTATTAGTGCTCGTTTGTACACTTGTTTACGTCTTTCATCGATCGATGAAGTAGTTTCACACTGTCGCAAGCTTCGCAAAACAGGTGAATAAAATTAGGTATCTTAAAGTTTTATTTGTAAAAAGATTGCTTTGAATGAATTGAACTTGCTGTGTTTTACTTACTATTATAGTAGGCTTTCCCCGTTCTACTGCTAGCCTGTTCTTTAATGACAACCAGTAAACCTGTTTACGCGACGGCAAGACCTTGGAAGTTTTCCATTGTACAGAACTTTGCCCTTTATGTGATAAACAAGTAATCGCAAGTGCCCTCGGGCAATTAAGGATTAATTTCACTCGTACTTTCAAAGTTTTCCAAATTGCCCTGGTTGCTCCGCGACTCGGGCAATTTTGTGAAAACTTTGAAAATACGCGTGAAATCTCCTGCGTGAAATTAATCTTTAATTACCCTCGGGCCCATGCGATTACATATACAAAGTATAATTTCTGCCTTCGTAACAAATATAATGTCTTCTACCGACGCATTTGCTGGTTGAGAATTTGTTTATTTCGCTACGTGTTTTGTCGGCATCTAGCAAAACCTGTGATTTTGGTGCAGTTTTAACATTGGCGTTGTTACCAATGGCCTCCATGAAGCTATGTTTACTGTAGAGAAATAGATAATTTCCGTTGCGTTTCTTTGAGTCAAAGAAGACGTTTAATTTGGGTCAAATTTGGCAAATCGATTTGGGGGCTAAGCGACGGGTAACCCTCACCATGCCTCTGTACTCTGATAAAGCACGCTGTTTCAGCGAAGCAGAGCGCAGGATATATGGAAACGTTATTTATAATACAGATAGGACCCTGCGCGCGCTCTGATTGGTCAAAAACCTATGCTTTATCAGAGTATAAAACATAGAAAAAGCGTGTTTTATTGTCTTTCGCGACATTACCTCTATATCATAAAGCAAATGAAGAAACCAAAGCCGTGTATTACACTGTGATAAAACACTCCGGACATTATATTTGAGAACACTCGAGAAATGTAGAAAACACTCTCCTGCGGCTCGTGTTTTCTTCATTTCTCTCGTGTTCTCAAATGCCCGTCGTGTTTTATCACAGTTAGCTTGCGTAGGAAGACTTCGGTGTTTTGAATGGGGCGAGAGCAAAAAACAGGAAAGAGGGGGGTGGGGGAGGATAATATGAGGTGCACCGCACTAAATAAGTTGCAAATGAATATAGCGCTCACATCTTGTTCATGATCTGTATATTTTATTTACAGATAAATACTTTCCTACCCTTATGTGGTGTTTACATTTGAGCTTGTAACAAGGTAAAAAGTTACTAAGGCCAAGTTACTTAACCTTGGTACATTCGTCCAGTGTTTCCACTGGCTCAGTTGATCTATCAACACACGCGTGGTGGAAGAGAACTTCGTATATATACATGTACAATATATATTTTTGCAAAACACTTAAGGTTATCCAAAGAATGATTGTTTTACCTTTAAAAGCAGTTGACACATAAATGATTACGGCAAAGTCGCCATCTTACGAAGAGTAATCTTTTGGATAACGTACCACTGGATACTAAATGTAACAATATCTCCAGTTTGTATTTCTTAAAATAAACGTAGAACATGTAGAGAAGATGCTACTTACACAGACTCCAAACATATTTAAAGTATGGTATTGTTTCCAATGAGCGCGTTGTCCTAGGCCCCAGTTGTTGCGTTATTTTCGGGTATCATAGATAAGGATATAGTAATTTTCAGTTATCAAGATGAATGGAAATAAAAGCAGCGTTTGTATATTTTACATAACCATATTTACAAATTTGACCAAAGACTCCAGCCCACTTGCATGTCCTGTACCACCCATTGTTTCAATAATTTCAATGTCCTTCTTTTAGTCTTCTCAGGAATTCAATTATCCATTTACATCTAAACTTTCTTCCTAAACCTCGGAAAACGATAAAAACATCGTATGTTGTGGACAACCGACAACCACTGCACTCTAATGGCTAATAGTATACGAGTAGCTCAGCCAATCAGCTTGCAGCATATGCATTACTATACTAATAGAACTGTACTAAAATCAGATAGACCACGGAGAAAAAGGTTCTTGCTCGTCACAACAATCCCAGGCCTCCCTGTCTGACCGTTACAATCGCTATGCGGTATAAATAATATTCAGTTATCCGGATGAATTAATAAGAATATATAATAAGAAATGTGAGTAAAAGTTCGGAGTTTAGGAAATCCAGACATTCCGGGGTCTGGCCCATTACCATCACACACCAGAGATAATCTGGATATTGCCATTGGCAAGCCCTACCTGCGGCTCGTTGCTGCTATTGTTCGCTCCTCCTTGATTCTCTTCTCTGTCACCCAATACGGTTTCTAGGAATGAAGGTGAGGTCCTCCACGAGGATTTGCTTTTACCACTGATCTGTTTGAAAAAGTTCTTTTTTTTTTCTTCAGACTCGTGAAGATTTTCTTGAATGCATCTTTGAACTCTTTACTCATGATGAAGTACACCAGTGGATTAGCAGACGAGTTGATCATAATGAACATTATAAGCTGGCCTATGATCAGGTTGTAGTAAGGCTTCTTCCAGTATTCTGGCATAATCAGTACCACCACACGAAAAACGTTCAAGGGAAACATTACCAAAGCGAACAAAATTACCAGAGGCGTAAGAATTCTCGTTGTCTTGTTGCTTTGTTGCCAGATTCTTTTGTCGCTTCTTTCTTTGTTTGATGGAGCTTGCGACAAGACTGCTTGATCTGCATCATCGTACTCTGACATCGAGGTTCGGAAGGCAACACTTTGAAGTACTCGTTTTTTGATCCTGACATATGTAAATGCTATGACAACCAGAGGAAGTGCATACCAGACGACGATGAGAACTATTGAGTAAGACTGGAATAACAACTTTGACATAAGTGGGCCGCAGATTTGCAGAGTCGGATTGTAAGGCGTAACCGGGTACAGAGGAACGGATGAAACTACAAACGACGCCAACCGCACCACGCCAATAACCACAAAAGTGCTCACCCGAGATCTGTGCTTGATCTGGTAACGTTTAGCGCCCACTATGTTCCGATATCTCTCGATAGCAATGGCCGTAATCGACCAGATGGAGGCTCCGAAGAATACCTCCACGGTAGGATACAGGTAATGACAAGCATGTTTCCCTAACAACCAGCGAAATGGGTAGAGGTATTTCAACAGTACCATGGGATAGATGATAAGTAGTACCCCCAGATCCGCTATGGCCAAGCTCAGCAAGTAATAGTTCATGGAAGTCTTCATCTTGGCCTGGCTAAGGATCACGAAGCATACCAGGAGATTACTAACCACACCTAGGAATACAATGGTTGACCACAAAGTTATTTGGAACATTAGGGCTCCGAGAGGCTGGTGGAGGTATTCGGGCAACCCCGATGCTTGGGTGACGTTGTCAGTCGTGGTATTTTCCATTAATATTAATGTCGTCCGTGGTTATTTCTGTGTTGTTTATCTGTGACAGGAACACGATTTCATGCAAACTGGGAAATAATTTCACTCTAGGAGAAAACATATTAAAAATGCACTAAAATTACAGGGCAACTCTTCGTGATATTGCAAGAGTCTCCCACCGTAACTCATGATTTTCGGCTCCGTAGAGGGATGAAAGGTTTAGACATGACTCAGCGCCAAGAGCGGGTGAAGTCAAAGAGAGTTCATGCCCATTCAGACCTTATTTCCAAGGCAAGTTAGATCTCTCTTAAGTTATTTTTAGTAGATTCCGTTGTTTTATCGATAAACACATGCATTTGTACTAGTTATAATTGTGTCTCTAACTGAACGACTTCTTGTGTTTCATTCATTTGTGCCGATGATAATTGTGTCTTCAACTGACAGACTTCTTGTTTTCCCTGCGCTAAGTCCTCACGAGAAATATTATTTGTCCATTTCCATCGAGTTACATAAATAGCAAAGTGAATCTCTTTACTTCATTGTTTGCATCTTTGGTTTTTGTAAATTCGTGCTGTAGATTAATTAAATTAAAGATTAATTAATTAAAAATGAAACAAACTCTCGCGTTGAAGAAAGGTTAAGATATCATCCTGACTCTATCTAAGAGACGAGTGAAATATCCATCAAAATAATTTTCTTCTCTCGTGATTACACCTTTTGCTGTTCATTTTCAGAAAATAAACATTCATTTGTGTCCAAGTTTCTTTCATTATGATCATTAAACTCTCATTAACACCAATATGACCTTCATTTGCGCGTAAGGAACGTTCAAGAAAAACATTTACATATTCATTAACATTCAAAATCATCAAAAGAAAAACAATACCTTCATTTGACATTCATTGACTGTAAATGTATTTTCATTTTGGTCGAAAAAAAATTCGTTGTCACGAAACGACAATCATTTACACTTTACGACATTCAGTTTTCAACAAAAGACTTTCAATAACACAATTTGCATGAGAACTAACATTCAATTGCATTATTATGCAACCATATCCATGAACGTAACAGTCTTTAATGCAGCGTGACAAACATTACAGCCATAATAACATTTATTTTTGAAAGATAGAATATCAAATTCGCTGAACGATTTATCCTTCAATTGCCTCACTAGTAAATAGTAAATAGTCTTCGTTGACATCTTCAAAAGCCCTGACTATCCTTTCGCGGTGTTCAAATGCGATTCTATTTCTTCGTGGCATTTCTGGACAAATCGAACTGTCACTACATGTACATGTATGTCACACGGATACTGTAGTGCGCCCTCTGAGTTGTACGCAAAAAGTTTCGTAAGTGGCCGAATTTATATCTGCAAGGGGAGGATTGTGAAATTATGATTTGAAAAAAGTACATATGATCCCTTGTTCTATAATCAAATTTTCGAGGAAAATTGGGCGAGATATCTCTGTTCAAAAGAATTACGCTAATGAGCGATTGTTTTCTCTTAAGGTTAGGTGAAAACACGGTAATGTATGTCTCACCGCATTTAAGATTGTTACCTTCATGCATATGGTTGCATAATAATGCAATTGAATGTTAGTTCTCATGCAAATTGTGTTATTGAAAGTCTTTTGTTGAAAACTGAATGTCGTTAAGTGTAAATGATTGACGTTTCGTGACAACGAATTTTTTTTCGACCAAAATGAAAATACATTTACAGTCAATGAATGTCAAATGAAGGTATTGTTTTTCTTTTGATGATTTTGAATGTTAATGCATATGTAAATGTTTTTCTTGAACGTTCCTTACGCGCAAATGAAGGTCATATTGGTGTTAATGAGAGTTTAATGACCATAATGAAAGAAATTTGGACACAAATGAATGTTTGTTTTCTGTAAATGAACAGCAAAAGGTGTATTAACAGCGCCTCACAAACCCAATAAAGAAGAGTAATTTTCATTTTTATCTAAAGTTGATAAAATAGTCTCACGTCTGTGAAAGTCCCAATCTAAATCGATTAATTTTAGGTTTTTCTAAACTTGATGAAATAGTCTCACGTCTGTGAAAGTCCCAATCTAAATCGATTAATTTTAAGTTTTTTCTAAACTTGATGAAATAGTCTCACGTCTGTGAAAGTCCCAATCTAAATCGATTAATTTTAAGTTTTTTCTAAACTTGATGAAATAGTCTCACGTCTGTGAAAGTCCCAATCTAAATCGATCAATTTTAAGTTTTTTCTAAACTTGATGAAATAGTCTCACGTCTGTGAAAGTCCCAATCTGAATCGATCTACCACACACATTTATTTTCTCAGCAGGTTTCGGAGAATACGTAGTTTTAATTAAAAGTCTTAAAAATCGGGAGACTAAAAGCGTCTTTTATGGAGATAAAAACAATATTTGGAATTCAGGGTCAGTCGGAAAATACAAAACTGAGCTCTTTTTATATTTAAGATTAGCTTAGAAAACTATGTAATAATTTTTTTAAAAAAATACTTCTTGTGGACGTCATTCACCCTATAATTCACTTGTCAGAGTTTTTCAAGTTGCGATTCTTCCTTCCAAAACAAAGTGCAAAATCTTCATCAAATGATCTTCCCTCCGTGAAGGAAAATTTCAAGTAACTGTACGTCAAAAACGCCAGGATAAATTAGTGTTTTTTCTTTTTGTAATGTCGATTGGACTGAATTATTTTCGAAAGTCTTAGTTTCGCCCTTTAATCCATAACTTCTATTAGATTTTAAATTTTTTAGACAGCGCTCGGGTAAAACGCAGTTCGTGTTCATGAAATTCTGAATCAAGAATCAGCAGAGTTGTACTCACAACAGAGCTTGTTAACCAAACTGCTTTGCCACTAATAACTAATCGCCTTCTTCTCAACCAGTTTTCCAAACTGCACCTTCGTGCATAATTGAGATCACACATACAGTCTTTGGTTGATCGTATTAAATGTTTTGTGTGATAATCACAGCACTGCAGCTGTTGACAGGAATCAATTCTCTGTTATTCGGAATACATCAATATATGGCGTCTTATTTATTCTTCGGTGTAAATTACTTTGCGGCACTATGTTCCTCAGGGAATTAAAAGGCTTAAGCAGTAAATTACTTTGGACGCCTAATTATACATCCGGCTTTGTGATTGGTTATTGTTTGTCACTTGGTTGTAATCCTGGCTCTAATTGGTTACACCTGGCTACCTACACCCTTAGCTACTGCAAACCTTGTTACGAGCCTTTTCAGAAAAATGAGTGATGATAAAGGTGTCTAGAAAAGCAGTCATTGTTGATTTTTCGCAGATTGTCAGTTTTAAAAACGATTTTAAATGTTGCGACGAAAAAAAAAAGCACTTAGGTTGGTCCTTGTGGATATTTTTTAGGGTCGTTTAGACTACATTATAGTACAAGTTTGTTGCATATGGCTAGCGCACGACAAGAATGGGTACGTTTTTGTAAATTAAACCTGAAAATTGCTTACCCTACAATGTTCCTAATTGCACTTTTCCTGGATGCAAGCAGCGCGAGCTACAAAAGTCTCAGTAACTAAGCCGTACCGCCTTTGGAAGTCTTTTTATAGGACCTCAGTTACCTCAGACTAATTTAGTACATGCCATCTGCTCTGAATTTTTGATGGAAAACAGTAAAATTGCCGCGTAAAACAGTAGGGATAGCGGATCACGCGCTGCCTATTAAGCTATTTGACTACGCTGACCGTTTTTCCATCCAAGACGTATATTTCAGGGACGTTTCTTACTGATTGCACGTCTAAATAAATACACATGATGAAAATAACCTTTCTCTTAGTGGATTGAAAGAAAACTTGTGAATCTTGAATCTTGATGCTCTTTATGATCTCAAATGTATTATGCAATGCAACTCTGTCATGTATTATTCACCTTCTTAGATTTAACAAATTTTAAATGATTTAGCATGTATTAGAAATTGAAAGTGGATATAATAAGAAAAGAGAGTTTTAAAATAGCCTGCACTTTTTTTCGGCGAAATTTCCATGAAATGGACGAACAGATTACTACAAACGAAACACGCGCTGTTCATCAACACAGATTTCAGTGATAATCTGGAACGAAACGTGGCATTCATCGATAAACTAATGGAGGGAACATTTAAAGTCATCTATCACCGGCTTAAAAGTAACTATCATACCTCCGTTGGTTGGAAACGCTTTCTAGTCGAAACAGGCGAGGAAGTTCTTCAATTCTTCGCGGAAATCATTTGATGAATGAAAGAATGACGGCTGTTGTTGTCTCCCGACTTGAAGTCTGATAACTGACGTTGCAAACGTTGCTTGGGAAGGTCAGAAAGCAGAGGCTAGATGATAACTCATTTATCAACAAGTAATGGCTCGCTTGACAGCTTGTTCTCTTATAACTTCTCCAACGATTCTCAGAAAAACAAAAGGTCAGCCAATTTGATTGCAATATTACCAGCACACCAGAGTTTATCGTCGACGGGGTGAGGACAAAACCCTGTGTTCGATTTAGACAAACGTCGTCACACACGATTTTGAAACCACTGAGAAACACGCAGCAGCGCAAATAGAAATGAATAACGCAGACGCATAAAAAATCTCCGAGAGTTTTTGTTGATAGATAAACTTCTGTTTGAGGTGTTTTCGTGTTGTTTTCACACAGCTAGATTGATGGACCACTTGCTTTTGCCTGAGTAATTTCTTATTTTCCTCACACTATTTTTTCCAATCAAGTACTGGGAATATTGTTCTCTATTTATCACTGACTGAGTCCCTAGAGAAACAGTTAAACCAAACGGTTTTAGAACTGCAGATGACCCTGTAAGAGGCCCCGCCTGGAAATATTCCATCTTCGAATATACCATTTATCACTCAATAAAATTCTTAAGCTTTTGAGACATTCGCAAAAAAAAAATAAAAAAATATGAACCAATCAATTTATGATCATTATTAATTGATATGAAAATTGGCCAAATTCTACTTGCTGGTATTGATCACATAGCAACGCTTGTAAAGCCACTATTCCGTAAAAGATAGCAATTTGTATACTTTCTTTTAAAAGCTCTGTAGTTTTTTTCGAGGGTTTCAGCTTCCTTTGAAGAATTGCCAACTCGGGCTTTATGTCAAAGTCCACACATGTACTGTTTTCAGTTGTATTTTCAAAAGTTTGAAATGCACTGCGGGAAAGAATGGTTCTTTCCCTAAAACAATATGAACGAAACAATCTTGGCTATAAAACATTATTTACTGTCAGAGGAATACTGGCTCGAAATGGCTATAGTTATTTTTCAGTGTTTTTGTTTTGTTTTGTTTTTTCTGTTCTTCCTTAAATCAATCTGCAAACTACAAATTCTTCCTTCATCTCTCCTGTCCTACAACTAGGCTTGAGGCTGAAGCCTGGTTTTCACCAGCGATGCAAGCACAAGCGCAAGCACAAGCGCAAGCACAAGCGCAAGCACAAGCGCAAGCACAAACGTAAGCAATAGGGATGACTCAAGTGAAAACGAAATTCGACGCAAACACAAGCACAAGCAAACTCATCCGAACCTTCCTCCATTTTGGAAAACTGTTTAGGCGCGAGGTAATCTGGATCCAATGTTTGTATTGGCCAAACATAACCACGTGTGGTGAATATCCTTCAGCTTGTGTTAGCGGTATTTCGTTTTCACTTGTTGCAGCGCAAACGCAAACATAAGCGCAAGCACAACAACAAAGGAAACATTTTGATTCTTGAGCTTGTGCTTGCGCTTGTGCTTATGCCTGTGTTAAGGCCGTTTTTCCTATACAGTGAAATAAGAATTATTGTTGGACATCTATCACCATGGAATTCATATGCTTGAGCCGAGTATTACGTCCACTGAACATATACATAGGGCCGAACTCACACACTACCGCTCTCATGTGGCTTTGATAGCTCAGTTGGTAGAGCATTGCACCGGTAACGCAAAGGTCGTGGGTTCGAATCCCGTTCAGAGCCTGAAATTTTTTCAGGCCATTTTTCCAGTAGTGTTATGGTTGCATTCGCATCTTTCATTCTTTCAAGAATTATTGTGTTGGCGCTTGTCCACGCCAGTGAAAACCAGATGTAAATTGGGCAATATCCAGCCATCTTGACCTCACACTTGGTCAATAACCCATATTTATTTTACTTCATATTTTAATTTGTAGTTAACAAATAAAGAAACCTCGATTGTGCTATGTTCGGTTGTAAAGCACTTAGGAAGCGGAAGAGCACGAAGGAAGTGTAGGGGGAAACACAAACTAACGCGAAAGGTAGTCGAGACTTTCTCCCTTCTTCATGAGTACTCTACCGCTTCCTAAGTGCTTTACAACAGAACAGAGCACAGTCGAGGCGTCTTTATTTGTTTTATCATAAAGAATCCGTTAATTTTCCCACACATTCAGCTAATATTTTCAAACCAAACTTTATTTTCCAAACGAGGAGTGGCGTCAGAAGGAGTGGCGAGTGGAGTGGTCCACGCTGACGCCAAAAGTCGCGTCAGCGTGGATCTGATCTCTGATAACGTACGCTAAAATAGGCCAGTCGTAATCCTTTTTAGAATATTTCCAATAATTTGATCGGCTCACCAGACAGCAGCTGTCGAGCACAAATTGGTCTTGAGCTAAACTTTCGGTTTCCATTGGCTTTCGAGATAAGAACGACCATTTCAGATTTCGCTTTTTAGTTTAATTTCAAAATAGGGATCAAAAGTTAAAATTTCTTGTCCTGAGGAATCTGGCCACATTGCGGCTCATGGAAACGTGCACTTTTCCAAAGGAAATTACGAAACAAAGAGCTCAAAGCTTGCACATCGGGAATACGAAATGAGGAGCTGGATTTGAAACGAGCTGCAGTTATTTACGGCTTGCTGCAAGATTGTCCGAACTAGCGTCAAAGCTGGAAAGACTAAGTTGCTCCCACTGGGTCTGCTCCAAGTACAGGAGAGAATATCAGAGCAAGCTTTTAACTGATAACTCGTCGGGTAAGCGTTGTAATTGTTGACGTTCACTTCGCTGAGATGACCGTAGATCGCTTTTTAACGAACGAACGTTACTACACTCCATGCAGTCTTTTTTGAACATTTTTACAAAAATTAAGCTTCTCATCATCAGCAGACACAGCTCAATAAGTGTTTTCTGTTTTACATCTGTGTCATATATGGGGTAGAGTTACTGAATGCTGATTGGCTGAGACAAAGGGCATGTTTTTTTCTTAATCACGAGGGCACTTTTGGTAATCAAGAGGGCATGATTACTTGATGCTGACTCTCTGAGCACGCCTGCATTAAGTTGATTTCCCGCTTCAAACGGGTTTTGAAAAGGAATTTCGGAAACGCATCGCTTCTGAGTTTGATCTAAACGCGATTATTTCATCTTTACGTGAAAGAAAATCGACATACGGCAAAGTGCAGTCTTTGGTGGAAAAGCAAAGGACTTTTCCATCCAAAAATGTATTAATTCGCAGCCTGAAAGAAGTTGAGTGGGGCTGGTGTCGCACGAAGCATAGAGTTACCGTTAGAACTTCATTGCTGACAAACTGAAAGATAATTTCTTCGTTTTGCTTCGGGTGGCCTTATTAGTGTCACAGGTCACGTTCTCGGTGTAAAAAAAAAAAAACAGCGTAAATGTTGTTTGTACGTTAAGTTTTGGCGGTGGAAAGGAGAGTTTTGGATTCAAGGAGTTATTAGTGCTCGTTTGGACACTTGTTTATGTGGATCGATGAAGTAGTTTTACGCCATTGCAAGCTTCGCAAAACAGTTAGTGAGTAAAATTAGATTGCTTAAAGTTCTATTTGTAAAGAAATTGCTTTGAGTGAATCGAACTTGCTGTATTTTGCTTACTATTATGGTAGGCTTTCCCCTTTCTACTGCTAGCCTGTTCTTTAATGACAGCCAGCAAACCTGTTTACGCGACCGGAAGACCTTGAAAGTGTTCCTTTATACAGAATTTTGCCCTTTATGTGATAAACAAGTAATCGCAAGTGCGCTCGGGCAATTAAGAATTAACTGCACTTGTATTTTCAAAGTTTTCCAAATTGCCCTCGTCGCTCTGCGACTCGGGCAATTTTGTGAAACTTTGAAAATACAAGCGAAATTAATCCTTAATTGCCCGAGGGCCCATGCGATTACATATACAAAGTATAATTTCTGCCTTCATAACAAATATAATGTCTTCTATCGAATCATTTGCTGGTTGAGAATTTGTTTATTTCGCTACGTGTTTTGTCGGCATCTAGCAAAACTGGTTATTTTAGTGGAGGTTTATCATTGCTGTTGTTACCAACGGCCTCCATGCAGCTACTTTTACTGCAGACAAATAGCTAATTTCCGTTGCGTTTGTCTGAGTCAAAGAAGACGTATAATTTGGGTCAGATTTGTCAAATCGACTTAAGGGCTAAACGACGGGTAACCCTCACCATGCCTCTGTACTCTGATAAAGCACACTGTTTCAGCCAATTAGAGGGCACGATATATGCAGACGTGATTTATAGTATAGATAGGACCCTGCGCGCGCTCTGATTGGTCATAGAAAAAGCGTGTTTTATTGTTTTTCGCCACATTACCTCTATATCATAAAGCAAATGAAGAAACCTAAGCCGTGTAATACACTGTGATAAGACACTCCGGACATTATATTTGAGAACACTCGAGAAATGTAGAAAACACTCTCCTGCTGCTCGTGTTTTCTCAAATGTTCTCAAATGCCCGTCGTGTTTTATCACAGTTAGCCTGCGGAGCAAGCGTTTCCGTTGGGTTTGGAAGCAAAGAAAAACTTCGGTGTTTTGAATAGGGGGAGAGTTCCAGGGGCATAATCGGGGACGGAGACCGTAAGCGCGCGCAATTTCTAGTATTGATGCTGTCCCTATGATATGGGACAATTTTTCTATTTTTAGAACAAATTGCGCAATCATGTGCGACACACGCGCGTACATGCTGCGTGGATTTTTGCAGATATAGCGCGGGAAAATGGCGTCCAAAATTCCCCGAAAGGTTTGATGTTTTTGGCCCACAAATCAATACGTTCATGTCTGTTGGAATTTTGCCTTAGTATTTTCGTCGTAAGCTGCTCCAGTTTGATTGAAGTAACACAGTGCCGAATTTAGTTATGTCCCGCTTCATATCGCTGACCAAGTTATGTTCCGCTGCTTCTTTTACAAGAGCTCCACATTACTCCACTCTAAGTTTCACAGTTGTTGAAGATTGACAGCTTTTCCATAACCGTGACACAGCAAGAAACCAGTTGGATATATTTGGATATAGCACCGTTTCAAGACTTCAAAGTTTCCCTCCTCTTGCCACCAGCCTGCGAGGATTTCGCCAGGTCTATCTCGACCGAAAAGTAAAACAAAGTAATTGCAAGTTTGAGTTTCGCCTGAATTGTAAGCGATGCTTGATGCTTTATCAAGGCGCAATAAGTGACAAGAAATTTTATGTCTGTAGATGCCGCTCAGTTTTGTTTGTGTAGAAATCCAATAAATTGTCTGTTGTCGATGAATAAGAGCGCCCGCCTATGCGTGTTTTGTACAGTCAGTAAAACATGAGTAACTGGACTTCCCCACTTTCGTGTGAAAATGTACATCGAACTCATATAATATCTCTAGTTTTTAAATATCTTGAAGGTTGATAAATGTTTGAGAACATATTAAAAGCTTAGCTGAAAGTATGTGAATACAGCAGAAATTATCAGCAAAGTTACGATGACGCTTCCTATAATCAACTCGAAAAACGATTTCGATTTCGTTGGTCGAGTTATCAAAACTCCTTGTCTAGTTTATTTTCGCAGTGTAAAATTTCACTATGTTAAAGAAATACACATGATGTTAGTAGCCTTTTGGCGTTGGTGAAAATTGTTGCAGCATCTCAGCGCGAAAGACAACGAAAGAAATCTTTATCAAGATTTGTTGACAATTGAAAACACCGACTCGGATTTGAAGGTGCACGCGTTGCACTATGCAAATGAGCTACTTATGTACGCGTCAGACTCGCCAAACAAACAGAAGCAATAAGAAACTATCAAAAACAGGGTTTGGTTATGATTAAGCATTGTTTCGAGAAACTCTCAAGTTAACTCGATACCAGAGTAAAGAGTTTTCTTTCATAACTTTTCTTTACAGAACAAACGCAAAAGCTTACGCGTTCAACTAGCGCGAGCACATATTATTCATTCACAGCGCGAAATTGAAGTCTTGTTTTCGACCCTGAAAAACTCACCTTTTCCATCAGCTCAGAGCATAAAACTACATATAACAGCCCTGGATCTAATTCCTTGCCTTATTCCCTGCCATCGCTGTGAAAAATCTGCAAGAGAATCTTGCGACTCTCACCATTTGATCATGCAACGTGACAACATCGACGCGAAAACCCCCAACACGTGGGTGGATCCGCGCGGATATATGACGTCAGGATGGCGCAATTTGTTCTAAAAATAGAAAAATTGTCCCATATCATAGGTGCGTGCAGATCCCAAGACTTACGGTCTCCGTCCCCGATTATGGCTCCTGTTGCAAATGAATATAGCCCTCACATCTTGTTCATAATCAGTATATTTTATTTACAGATAAAATACTTTCGTACCCTTATGTGGTGTTAACATTTGAGCTTTTAACGAGGTAAAAAGTTATTAAGGCCAAGCTACTTAACCTTGGTAATTTCGTCCAGAGTTTCTACTGGCTCAAGTTGATCTGTCAACACACGCGTGATGGAAGAGAACTTCGTATATATACATGTACAATGTGTATTTTTGCAAAACGCTTAAGGTTATCCCAAGAATGATTGTTTTACATTTAAAAGCAGTTGACAGATGTCGTAATCATTGAATAATTACAGCAAAGTCACCATCTTACAAAGAGTAATCTTTTAGATAACACACCACTGAATACTAAATGTAACAATATCTCCAGTTTGTATATCTTAAAATAAACGTAGAACATGTAGAGAAGATGCTACTTACACAGACTGCAAAGATATTTAAAGTATGGTATGGTTTCCAATGAGTGCGTTGTCCTAGGCGCCAATTGTCGCGCTATTTTCGAGTATCATAGATAAGGATCAAGTAATTTTCAGTTATCCAGATGAATGGAAATAGAAGCAGCGTTTCTATATTTTAAATAACCATATTTACAAATTTGACCAAAGACTCCAGCCCACTTGCATGTCCTGGAACACCCGTTTTTTCAACTTCAACTTTTTAAAGTCAAGAAACCGCTAATGTCCTTCTTTTAGTCTTCTCAGGAGTTTAATTATCCATTTACATCTAAACTTTCTTCCAAAATCCCGGAAAACAATAAAAACGTCGCATTTTGTGGACAACCGAGAGCCACTGCACTCTAATCACTGATAGTATACTAGTAGCTCAGCCAATCAGCTTGCAGCATTTGCATTACTATACTAGTAAAATTCTACTAAAATCAGATAGACCACGGAGAAAAAGGTTCTTGCTCGTCACAACAACTCCAGGCCTCCCTGTCTGCCCGTTACAATCGCTATGCGACATAAATAATATTCAGTCATCCGGATGAATTAATAAAAATATGTAATAAGAAATGTGAGAAAAAGTTCAGAGTTTAGGCAATCTAGACATTCTGGAGTTTGGCAAATTTCCATCACACGCCAGTGACAATCTGGATATTGCCATTGCCAAGCCCTGCCTGCGGCTCGTTGCTGCTGTTGTTCGCTCCTCCTTGATTCTCTTCTCTCTCACCCAACACGGCTTCTAGGAATGAAGGTGAGGTCCTCCACGAGGATTTGCTTTTACCATTGATCTGTTTGAAAAAGTTCTTCTTGTTCTTCAGACTAGTGAAGATTTTCTTGAATGCATCTTTGAACTCTTTACTCATGATGAAGTACACCAGTGGATTAGCAGACGAGTTGATCATAATGAACATTATAAGCTGGCCTATGATCAGGTTGTAGTAAGGTTTCTTCCAGTATTCTGGCATAATCAGTAACACGACACGAAGAGCGTTCAAGGGAAACATTACCACGGCGAACAAAATTACCACAGGCGTAAGAATTCTCGTTGTCTTGTTGCTTTGTTGCCAGATTCTTTTGTCGCTTCTTTCTTTGTTTGATGGAGCTTGCGACAAGACTGCTTGATCTGCATCATCGTACTCTGACATCGAGGTTCGGAAGGCAACACTTTGAAGTACTCGTTTTTTGATCCTGACATATGTAAATGCTATGACAACCAGAGGAAGTGCATACCAGACGACGATGAGAACTATTGAGTAAGACTGGACTAACAACTTTGACATAAGTGGGCCGCAGATTTGCAGAGTCGGATTGTAATGCATAACCGGGTACAGAGGAACGGATGAAACTACAAACGACGCCAACCACACCACGCCAATAACCACGAAAGTGCTCAGTCGAGATCTGTGCTTGATCTGGTAACGTTTGGCGCCCACTATATTGCGATATCTCTCGATGGCGATGGCTGTAATCGACCAGATGGAGGTTCCGAAGAATACCTCCACGGTAGGATACAGGTAATGACAAGCGTGTTTCCCTAACAACCAGCGAAATGGGAAGAGGTATTTCAACAGTACCAAAGGATAGATGGTAAGTAGTACCCCCAGATCCGCTATGGCCAAGCTCAGCAAGTAATAGTTCATGGAAGTCTTCATCTTGGCCTGGCTGAGGATCACGAAGCATACCAAGAGATTACCAAGCACACCTAGGAATACAATGGTTGACCACAAAGTTATTTGGAACACTAGGGCTCCGAGAGGCTGGTGGAGGTATTCGGGCAACCCCGATGCTTGGGTGACGTTGTCAGTCGTGGTATTTTCCAAAGGAGTGCTGAGTGTTCCGTTAACATGAATGTCGTCCATGATTATTTCTTGTGTTGTTCTGTGAGATGAACACGATTTTGTTAAAACTGGAAAATAATTTTACACTAGGAGAAAACACATTAAAAATGCGCTATAATTACAGGGCAACTCTTCTGGATATTGCAGGAGTCTTCCACCGTAACTCATGGTCTTCGGCTCCCCACAGGGATGAAAGGTTTAGACATGACTCAGTGTCAAGAGCGGGTGAAGTTATAGAGAATTCATGCCCATTCAAACCTTATTCCCAAGGTAAGTTAGATCTCTCTTAAGTTATATTTAGTAGATTCCGTTGTTTTATCGATAAACACATGTATTTGTACTAGTTATAATTGTGTCTCTAACTGAACGACTTCTTGTGTTCCATTCATTTGTGCAGATGATAATTGTGTCTTCAACTGAACGATTGCTTGTTTTCCCTGCACTAAGTGCTCACGAGAAATATTATTTGTCCATTTCCATCGAGTTACATAAATAGCAAAGTGAATCTCTTTACTTCATTGTTTGCATCTTTGGTTTTTGCAAATTCGTGCTGTAGATAATTATTGAAATGATTGTCGTTCGTTTTGCGTTCTTAAAGGCAAACAAACCCAATAGCCTTCCCTACCAGAGGAAACTGGTTTCAGGTAAACGTTTCGGGCTCACTGGGATCATGGTTAGTTCACTTTAGAAAATAAAACAAACTCTCGTGTTGAAGAAAGGTTAACATATCATCCTGACTCTATCTAAGAGACGAGTGAAATGATATGAAGTATATATGAAATAATTCATACATGAACTGCGGTTGTTGATGAAAGTGAAGAATGATCATCGCAGTAAATTTTCCAATTTAAGCAATTGGAAAGAAGAAGCCTGAAAAAACAAAAAATTGAAGCCCTGATTTTTTTCAGGCTTCTTCTTTCCAATTGCTTAAATTGGAAAATTTACTGCGATGATCATTCTTCACTTTCAGACGAGTGAAATATCCATCAAAATAATTTTCTTCTGTCGTGATTATTAACAGCGCCTCACAAACCCATTAAAGAAGACTAATTTTCATTTTTACCTAAAGTTGATGAAATAGTCTCACGTCTGTGAAAGTTCCAATCTAAATCGATCTACCACGCACATTCATTTTCTCAGCAGGTTTCGGAGAATACGTAGTTTTAATTAAAAGTCTTTAATATCGGGAGACTAAAAGCGTCTTTTATGGAGATAAAAACAATATTTGGAATTCAGGGTCAGTCGGAAAATACAAAACTGAGCTATATTTATATTTAAAATTAGCTTAGAAAACTATGTAATAATATTTTAAAAAAACACTTCTTGTGGACGTCATTCACCCTATAATTTACTTGTCAAGATTTCTCAAGTTGCGATTCTTCCTTCCAAAACAAAGTGTACAATCTTCATCAAAAGATCTTCCCTCCGTGACGGAAAATTACAAGTAACTGCGGTTCAAAACTCCAGGATAAATTTTTTTCTTTCTTAACGTCGCTTTGACTGAATTATTTCGAAAGACTTAATTCAGTCTCCCCTTAATTCATAACTTCTATTAGATTTTAAATTTAAATTTAAATGTTTTAGACAGCGCTACGTTAAAACGCAGTTCGTGTTCATGAAATTCTGAATTAAGAATCAGCAGAGTTGTACTCACAACAGAGCTTGTTAACCAAACTGCTTTGCCACTGATAACTAAATCGCCTTAGTCTTGGACAGCTTTCCCAACTGCACCTTCATGCATAATTGAGATCGCTAAATGCAGGGTTTGGTTGATCGCATTAAATGTTATGTGCGATAATCACAGCACTGTCGACAGGAATCAATTCTCTGTTATTCGGAACACACCAATAAATGACGTCTTATTCATTGTTCGGTGTAAATTACTTTGGACGCCTCATTATACATCCGGCTTTGTGATTGGTTATTGTTTGTCACTTGGTTGTAATCCTGGCTCTGATTGGTTACACCTGGTTACCTACACCCTTAGCTACTGCAAACCTTGTTAAGAGCCTTTTCATAAAAATGAATAATGATAAAGGTGTCTAAAAAAGCAGTCATTGTTGATTTTTGGCAGATTGTCAGTTTTGAAAACGATTTTAAATGCGAAAAAACAAACTTAGAGCGGTTCTTGCGGATATTTTTTAGGGCCGCTTAGACTACATCACAGTACAAGTTTGCTGTATATGGCTAGCGCACGAGAAAAATGGGTACCTTTTGATGGACAACTGTAAAATTGCCGCGTAAAACAGTAGGGATAGCGGATCACGCGCTGCCTATTAAGCTATTTGACTACGCTGACCGTTTTTTCTATTCAAGACGTATATTTCAGGGACGTTTCTTACTGATTGCAGGTCTAAATAAATACACATGATGAAAATAACCTTTCTCTTAGTGGATTGAAAGAAAACTTGTGAATCTTGAATCTTGATGCTCTTTATGATCTCAAATGTATTATGCAATGCAACTCTGTCATGTATTATTCACCTTCTTAGATTTAACAAATTTTAAATGATTTAGCATGTATTAGAAATTGAAAGTGGATATAATAAGAAAAGAGAGTTTTAAAATAGCCTGCACTTTTTTTCGGCGAAATTTCCATGAAATGGACGAACAGATTACTACAAACGAAACACGCGCTGTTCATCAACACAGATTTCAGTGATAATCTGGAACGAAACGTGGCATTCATCGATAAACTAATGGAGGGAACATTTAAAGTCATCTATCACCGGCTTAAAAGTAACTATCATACCTCCGTTGGTTGGAAACGCTTTCTAGTCGAAACAGGCGAGGAAGTTCTTCAATTCTTCGCGGAAATCATTTGATGAATGAAAGAATGACGGCTGTTGTTGTCTCCCGACTTGAAGTCTGATAACTGACGTTGCAAACGTTGCTTGGGAAGGTCAGAAAGCAGAGGCTAGATGATAACTCACTTATCAACAAGTAATGGCTCGCTTGACAGCTTGTTCTCTTATAACTTCTCCAACGATTCTCAGAAAAACAAAAGGTCAGCCAATTTAATTGCAGTATTACCAGCACACCAGAGTTTATCGTCGACGGGGTGAGGACAAAACCCTGTGTTCGATTTAGACTAACGTCGTCACACACGATTTTGAAACCACTGAGAAACACGCAGCAGCGCAAATAGAAATGAATAACGCAGACGCATAAAAAATCTCCGAGAGTTTTTGTTGATAGATAAACTTCTGTTTGAGGTGTTTTCGTGTTGTTTTCACACAGCTAGATTGATGGACCACTTGCTTTTGCCTGAGTAATTTCTTATTTTCCTCACACTATTTTTTCCAATCAAGTACTGGGAATATTGTTCTCTATTTATCACTGACTGAGTCCCTAGAGAAACAGTTAAACCAAACGGTTTTAGAACTGCAGATGACCCTGTAAGAGGCCCCGCCTGGAAATATTCCATCTTCGAATATACCATTTATCACTCAATAAAATTCTTAAGCTTTTGAGACATTCGGAAAAAAAATGAAAAAATATGAATCAATCAATTTATGATCATTGTTAATTGATATGAAAATTGGCCAAATTCTCCTTGCTTGTATTGATCACATAGCAACGCTTGTAAAGCCACCATTCCGTAAAAGATCGCAACTTTTACACTTTCTTTTGAAAGCTCAGCAGTTTTTTTCGAGGGTTTCAGCTTCCTTTTAAGAAGTGCCAACTCGGGCTTAATGATCCTCTTTCGAGGCTTGGTCTGAGCTTTCACTAACGATACTACATTTAGGAAATAACACACTGGCTGTGGGTAAAATTTGGGTGGCAGGGAAGGACGACTGGGGAGTAGGGGCCCAGGAAGGGGGCCCTCCTGGGGGAGTACAGATCGGGTGGTACCGGGAGTAGCCACCCTGGAATAAAAGTTCCAGACCTGCCTCCAGGGGTGAGGCCCATATCCCACAGTCAGGGGGACTGAGGGAACCAGGAGGGGAAGCTCCTCCTGGGGGGAATACAGATCAGGTGGTACCGGGGGTAGCCACCTTGGAATAGGTAATTTCTCCGGACCTGTCTCCAGTGCGCTAGAGCCTTACTGTGGGGTAAAGTGCAGCTAATGGGTGCACTTCCCTGCCACCGTCCTTTAATAGCAAACAACAGAAAGTCACCAAAATACAGTCTCTGTTCATTGCACCCTGAATGATAAGGTCTAAGGCTTGCTAGGAGACAGATAACCCTAACCTATAGCCATTAATGGTATAATTATTATTATTATTATTATTATTATTATTATTTTATACTAAGCAAATGATATCATAAGTATATATGGATAAATGTTTTTCTAAAAGTAGCGGAATAGTAATGTTCAGTATCTATACGCGACATTCTGAATTGTAGTGTCAAAGCTTGCCCCCATTTTTTTTTTTTTTTTTTTTTTTTGGGAAAGACGGATTATTAGCCTTATTCATGGTGAACATTTCTATAGATCTAAATGATTTTGTTTATTCGCTTGAAGATGGTCCTAAAGCGTAGTATCAGGGGTTCAGATGTGTAGAGCAAGGGTCCCAGTCATGGGAGGGTGGGAGGGTAAAAGAAAAATCAGTGGCGAAGGATCAGCACAAACGAGAAGACTGAATACAACGAGGAGCGTGTGCTTGACTAGAGATCAGGGGCATGAGGTGGACATGTGAGAGACATGACTGGAACCATTGATACACTGTCTTTTACAGATGTAGATAACAGTGGCTTTACTTAGGAAATGAAAGGTTTGTTGTGATATCCAAAGGGGGTGATTGTTTTCAACTGGGAATCCCTGATGGCCTTTGAGATCAGGAATTGGTGGCATGTTACCTATGTTACTGGGATTTACTTATGAGCATGACACGAGGTTCATAGTGTTACATGTCTCTGAAATAAAGTGTTACAATGCAGAATGTGTGTGCCTGACTTTGAGATATTGTCTCTCAGGTCTCATTAACATCAGTTTATGGATGCCATAAACTTAAACTTTATGTCAAAGTCCACACATGTACTGTTTTCAGTTGTATTTTCAAAAGTTTGAAATGCACTGCGGAAAAGAATGGTTCATTCCCTAAAACAATATGAACGAAACAATCTTGGCAATAAAACATTATTTACTGTCAGAGCAATACTGGCTCGAATTGGCTATAGTTATTTTTCGGTGTTTTTGTTTTGTTTTGTTGTTTTTTGTTCTCCCTTAAATCAATCTGCAAACTACAAATTCTTCCTTCATCTCTCCTGTCCTACAACTAGGCTTGAGGCTAAAGCCTGGTTTTCACCAGCGATGCAAGCACAAGCGCAAGCACAAACGTAAGCAATAGGGATGACTCAAGTGAAAACGAAATTCGACGCAAACACAAGCACAAGCAAACTCATCCGAACCTTCCTCCATTTTGGAAAACTGTTTAGGCGCGAGGTAATCTGGATCCAATGTTTGTATTGGCCAAACATAACCACGTGTGGTAAATACCCGTGAGCTTGTGTTAGCGGTATTTCGTTTTCACTTGTTGCAGCGCAAACGCAAACATAAGCGCAAGCACAACAACAAAGGAAACATTTTGATCCTTGAGCTTGTGCTTGCGCTTGTGCTTATGGCTGCGTTAAGGCCGTTTTTACAGTGAAATAAGAATTATTGTTGGACATCTATCACCATGGAATTCATATGCTTGAGCCGAGTATTACGTCCACTGAACATATACATAGGGCCGAACTCACACACCACTGCTCTCATGTGGCTTTGATAGCTTAGTTAGTAGAGCATTACACCCGTAACGCAAAGGTCGTGGGTTCGAATCCCGTTCAGAGCCTGAAATTTTTTCAGGTCCTTTTTCCAGTAGTGTTATGGTTGCATTCGCATCTTTCATTCTTTCAAGAATTATTGTGTTGGCGCTTGTCCACGCCAGTGAAAACCAGATGTAAATTGGGCAATATCCAGCCATCTTGACCTCACACTTGGTCAATAACCCATATTTATTATATGGCTGTCTCACAAGGACTGGGAACTACCGAATTCACGAATTTGATTGGCTGAAATCGATATTGACCGCGGTCTAGATTTTCCCATCTAGACCGGCATCTAGACCGGTTTCATTTTGCGTTGAAAAAGTAGCAAACTAAAATACAAAAATGTTCACCATTTTCTTTTATTTTCTTCTCAATCATTTATGGAAGTGCCAAAAAGCCTGATGACCAAAAAAAGTAGAGAAGACGAGCAAATTTCGGCAGGTTTAAAGTTAAGCTCATCGCCGTTCGCAAGCGAAATGTCAGCTAGTACAAACCAGTTACATTAAACGAATTAAAGTTTTCTTCTTTGCCATATAATAAACATCTGATTAACCGAGCTAAGTCGGTCTGTATGGGAGAATCTTGACCTCAGTCGTGTGTACAGACCTCACTGCGTTCGGTCTGTACTCACGACCTCGGTCAAGATTCTCCCATACAGACCTCCTGCTCGGTTAATAAGAGCTAATTATTTTACTTCATATTTTAATTTGTAGTTAACAAATAAAGAAACCTCGATTGTGCTATGTTCGGTTGTAAAGCACTTAGGAAGCGGAAGAGCACGAAGGAAGTGTAGGGGGAAACACGAACTAACACGAAAGGTAGTCGAGACTTTCTCCCTTCTTCATGAGTACTCTACCGCTTCCTAAGTGCTTTTCAACAGAACAGAGCACAGTCGAGGCGTCTTAATTTGTTTTATCATAAAGAATCCGTTAATTTTCCCACACATTCAGCTAATATTTTCAAACCAAACTTGACTTTCCAAACGAGGAGTGGCGTCAGAAGGAGTGGCGAGTGGAGTGGTCCACGCTGACGCCAAAAGTCGCGTCAGCGTGGATCTGATCTCTGATAACGTATGCTAAAATAGGCCAGTCGTAATCCTTTTTTAGAATTGTTCCAATAATTTGATCGGCTCACCAGACAGCAGCTGTCGAGCACAAATTGATCTTGAGCTAAACTTTCGGTTCCCATTGGCTTTCGAGATGAGAACGACCATTTCAGATTTCGCTTTTTAGTTTAATTTCAAAATAGGGATCAAAAGTTAAAATTTCTTGTCCTGAGGAATCTGGCCACATTGCGGCTCATGGAAACGTGCACTTTTCCAAAGGAAATTACGAAACAAAGAGTTCAAAGCTTGCACATCGGGAATACGAAATGAGGAGCTGGATTTGAAACGAGCTGCAGTTATTTACGGCTTGCTGCAAGATTGTCCGAACTAGCGTCAAAGCTGGAAAGACTAAGTTGCTCCCACTGGGTCTGCTCCAAGTACAGGAGAGAATATCAGAGCAAGCTTTTAACTGATAACTCGTCGGGTAAGCGTTGTAATTGTTGACGTTCACTTCGCTGAGATGACCGTAGATCGCTTTTTAACGAACGAACGTTACTACACTCCATGTCAGTCTTTTTTGAGCATTTTTACAAAAATTAAGCTTCTCATCATAAGCAGACACAGCTCAATAAGTGTTTTCTGTTTTACATCTGTGTCATATATGGGGTAGAGTTACTGAATGCTGATTGGCTGAGACAAAGGGCATTTTTTTTCTTAATCATGAGGGCACTTTTGGTAATCAAGAGGGCATGATTACTTGATGCTGACTGTCTGAGCACGCCTGCATTAAGTTGATTTCCCGCTTCAAACGGGTTTTGAAAAGGAATTTCAGAAATGCATCGCTTCTGAGTTTGATCTAAACGCGATTATTTCATCTTTACGTGAAAGAAATCGACATACGGCAAAGTGCAGTCTTTGGTGGAAAAGCAAAGGATTTTTCCATCCAAAAATGTATTAATTCGCAGCCTGAAAGAAGTTTGAGTGGGGCTGGTGTCGCACGAAGCATAGAGTTACCGTTAGAACTTCATTGCTGACAAACTGAAAGATAATTTCTTCGTTTTGCTTCGGGTGGCCTTATTAGTGTCACAGGTCACGTTCTCGGTGTAAAAAAAAAAAAAACAGCGTAAATGTTGTTTGTACGTTAAGTTTTGGCGGTGGAAAGGAGAGTTTTGGATTCAAGGAGTTATTAGTGCTCGTTTGGACTCTTGTTTATGTGGATCGATGAAGTAGTTTTACGCCATTGCAAGCTTCGCAAAACAGTTAGTGAGTAAAATTAGATTGCTTAAAGTTCTATTTGTAAAGAAATTGCTTTGAGTGAATCGAACTTGCTGTATTTTGCTTACTATTATGGTAGGCTTTCCCCTTTCTACTGCTAGCCTGTTCTTTAATGACAGCCAGCAAACCTGTTTACGCGACCGGAAGACCTTGAAAGTGTTCCTTTATACAGAATTTTGCCCTTTATGTGATAAACAAGTAATCGCAAGTGCGCTCGGGCAATTAAGAATTAACTGCACTTGTATTTTCAAAGTTTTCCAAATTGCCCTCGTCGCTCTGCGACTCGGGCAATTTTGTGAAACTTTGAAAATACAAGCGAAATTAATCCTTAATTGCCCGAGGGCCCATGCGATTACATATACAAAGTATAATTTCTGCCTTCATAACAAATATAATGTCTTCTATCGAATCATTTGCTGGTTGAGAATTTGTTTATTTCGCTACGTGTTTTGTCGGCATCTAGCAAAACTGGCTATTTTTGCGGAGGTTTATCATTGCTGTTGTTACCAACGGCCTCCATGCAGCTACTTTTACTGCAGACAAATAGCTAATTTCCGTTGCGTTTGTCTGAGTCACAGAAGACGTATAATTTGGGTCAGATTTGTCAAATCGACTTAAGGGCTAAACGACGGGTAACCCTCACCATGCCTCTGTACTCTGATAAAGCACACTGTTTAAGCCAATCAGAGGGCACGATATATGCAGACGTGATTTATAGTATAGATAGGACCCTGCACGCGCTCTGATTGGTCATAGAAAAAGCGTGTTTTATTGTTTTTCGCCACATTACCTCTATATCATAAAGCAAATGAAGAAACCTAAGCCGTGTATTACACTGTGATGAGACACTCCAGACATTATATTTGAGAACACTCGAGAAATGTAGAAAACACTCTCCTGCTGCTCGTGTTTTCTCAAATGTTCTCAAATGCCCGTCGTGTTTTATCACAGTTAGCCTGCGGAGCAAGCGTTTCCGTTGGGTTTGGAAGCAAAGAAAAACTTCGGTGTTTTGAATGGGGTGAGAGTCCCAGGGGCATAATCGGGGACGGAGACCGTAAGCGCGCGCTATTTCTAGTATTGGGGCTGTCCCTATCACATGGGACAATTTTTCTATTTTTAGAACAAATTGCGCAATCATGTGCGACACACGCGCGTACATACTGCGTGGATTTTTGCAGATATAGCGCGGGAAAATGGCGTCCAAAATTCCCCGAAAGGTTTGATGTTTTTGGCCCACAAATCAATACGTTCATGTCTGTTGGAATTTTGCCTTAGTATTTTCGTCGTAAGCTACTCCAGTTTGATTGAAGTAACACAGTGCCGAATTTAGTTATGTCCCGCTTCATATTGCTGACCAAGTTATGTTCCGCTGCTTCTTTTACAAGAGCTCCACATTACTCCACTCTAAGTTTCACATATGTTGAAGATTGACAGCTTTTCCATAACCGTGACACAGCAAGAAACCAGTTGGATATATTTGGATATAGCACCGTTTCAGGACTTCAAAGTCTCCCTCCTCTTGCGACACGCCTGCGAGGATTTCGCCAGGTCTATCTCGACCGAAAAGTAAAACAAAGTAATTGCAAGTTTGAGTTTCGCCTGAATTGTAAGCGATGCTTGATGCTTTATCAAGGCGCAATAAGTGACAAGAAAGTTTATGTCTGTAGATGCCGCTCAGTTTTGTTTGTGTAAAAATCCAGTAAATTGTCTGTTGTCGATGAATAAGAGCGCCCGCCTATGCGTGTTTTGTACAGTCAGTAAAACATGACTAACTGGACTTCCCCACTTTCGTGTGAAAACGTACATCGCACTCATATAATATCTCTAGTTTTTAAATATCTTTAAGGTTGATAAATGTTTGAGAACATATTAAAAGCAAAGTTATCAGCAAAGTTACGATGACGCTTTCTTTAATCAACTCGAAAAACGATTTCGATTTCGTTGGTCGAGTTATCAAAACTCCTTGTCTAGTTTATTTTCGCAGTGTAAAATTTCACTATGATGAAGAAATACACATGATGTTAGTAGCCTTTTGGCGTTGGTGAAAATCGTTGCAGCATCTCAGCGCAAAAGACAACGAAAGAAATCTTTGTGAAGATTTGTTGACAATTGAAAACATCGACTCGGATTTGAAGGTGCACGCGCTGCACTATGCAAATGAGCTACTTATGTACGCGTCAGACTTTCCTTTAAATTAAAAAACTTTTGCAAACTCGCCAAACAAACAGAAGCAATAAGAAACTATCAAAAACAGGGTTTGGTTATGATTAAGCATTGTTTCGGGAAACTCTCAAATTAACTCGATATCAGAGTAAAGAGTTTTCTTTCATAGCTTTTCTTTACAGAACAAACGCAAAAGCTTACGCGTTCAACTAGCGCGAGCACATATTATTCATTCACAACGCGAAATTGAAGTCTTGTTTTCGACCCTGAAAAACTCACCTTTTCCATCAGCTCAGAGCATAAACCTACATATAAGAGCCCTGGATCTAATTCTTTGCCTTATTCCCTGTCATCGCTGTGAAAAATCTGCAAGAGAATCTTGCGACTCTCACCATTTGATCATGCAACGTGACAACATCGACGCGAAAACCCCCGACACGTGGGTGGATCCGCGCGGATATATGACGTCAGGATGGCGCAATTTGTTCTAAAAATAGAAAAATTGTCCCATATCATAGGTGCGTGCAGATCCCAAGACTTACGGTCTCCGTCCCCGATTATGGCTCCTGTTGCAAATGAATATAGCCCTCACATCTTGTTCATAATCAGTATATTTTATTTACAGATAAAATACTTTCGTACCCTTATGTGGTGTTAACATTTGAGCTTTTAACAAGGTAAAAAGTTATTAAGGCCAAGTTACTTAACCTTGGTAATTTCGTCCAGAGTTTCTACTGGCTCAAGTTGATCTGTCAACACACGCGTGATGGAAGAGAACTTCGTATATATACATGTACAATGTGTATTTTTGCAAAACGCTTAAGGTTATCCCAAGAATGATTGTTTTACACTTAAAAGCAGTTGACAGATGTCGTAATCATTGAATAATTACAGCAAAGTCACCATCTTACAAAGAGTAATCTTTTAGATAACACACCACTGAATACTAAATGTAACAATATCTCCAGTTTGTATTTCTTAAAATAAACGTAGAACATGTAGAGAAGATGCTACCTACACAGACTGCAAAGATATTTAAAGTATGGTATGGTTTCCAATGAGCGCGTTGTCCTAGGCGCCAGTTGTTGCGCTATTTTCGAGTATCATAGATAAGGATCAAGTAATTTTCAGTTATCCAGATGAATGGAAATAGAAGCAGCGTTTCTATATTTTAAATAACCATATTTACAAATTTGACCAAAAACTCCAGCCCACTTGCATGTCCTGGAACACCGGTTTTTCAACTTCAACTTTTTAAAGTCAAGAAACCGCTAATGTCCTTCTTTTAGTCTTCTCAGGAGTTTAATTATCCATTTACATCTAAACTTTCTTCCAAAATCCCGGAAAACAGTAAAAACGTCGCATTTTTGTGGACAACCGACAGCAACTGCACTCTAATCACTGATAGTATACTAGTAGCTCAGCCAATCAGCTTGCAGCATTTGCATTACTATACTAGTAGAATTGTACTAAAATCAGATAGACCACGGAGAAAGACGTTCTTGCTCGTCACAACAACCCCAGGCCTCCCTGTCTGACCGTTACAATCGCTATGCGACATAAATAATAATATTCAGTTATCCGGATGAATTAAAAAAATATGTAATAAGAAATGTGAGAAAAAGTTCGGAGTTTAGGCAATCTAGACATTCTGGGGTTTGGCAAATTTCCATCACACGCCAGTGACAATCTGGATATTGCCATTGCCAAGCCCTGCCTGCGGCTCCTTGCTGCTATTGTTCGCTCCTCCTTGATTCTCTTCTCTGTCACCCAATACGGCTTCTAGGAATGAAGGTGAGGTCCTCCACGAGGATTTGCTTTTACCACTGATCTGTTTGAAAAAGTTCTTCTTGTTCTTCAGACTAGTGAAGATTTTCTTGAATGCATCTTTGAACTCTTTACTCATGATGAAGTACACCAGTGGATTAGCAGACGAGTTGATCATAATGAACATTATAAGCTGGCCTATGATCAGGTTGTAGTAAGGCTTCTTCCAGTATTCTGGCATAATCAGTACCACCACACGAAGAGCGTTCAAGGGAAACATTACCACGGCGAACAAAATTACCAGAGGCGTGAGAATTCTCGTTGTCTTGTTGCTTTGTTGCCAGATTCTTTTGTCGCTTCTTTCTTTGTTTGATGGAGCTTGCGACAAGACTGCTTGATCTGCATCATCGTACTCTGACATCGAGGTTCGGAAGGCAACACTTTGAAGTACTCGTTTTTTGATCCTGACATATGTAAATGCTATGACAACCAGAGGAAGTGCATACCAGACGACGATGAGAACTATCGAGTAAGACTGGAATAACAACTTTGACATAAGTGGGCCGCAGATTTGCAGAGTCGGATTGTAATGCATAACCGGGTACAGAGGAACGGATGAAACTACAAACGACGCCAACCACACCACGCCAATAACCACGAAAGTGCTCAGTCGAGATCTGTGCTTGATCTGGTAACGTTTGGCGCCCACTATATTCCGATATCTCTCGATGGCGATAGCTGTAATCGACCAGATGGAGGCTCCGAAGAATACCTCCACGGTAGGATACAGGTAATGACAAGCGTGTTTCCCTAACAACCAGCGAAATGGGAAGAGGTATTTCAACAGTACCAAAGGATAGATGGTAAGTAGTACCCCCAGATCCGCTATGGCCAAGCTCAGCAAGTAATAGTTCATGGAAGTCTTCATCTTGGCCTGGCTAAGGATCACGAAGCATATCAAGAGATTACCAAGCACACCTAGGAATACAATGGTTGACCACAAAGTTATTTGGAACACTAGGGCTCCGAGAGGCTGGTGGAGGTATTCGGGCAACCCCGATGCTTGGGTGACGTTGTCAGTCGTGGTATTTTCCAAAGGAGTGCTGAGTGTTCCGTTAATATGAATGTCGTCCATGATTATTTCTTGTGTTGTTCTGTGAGAGGAGCACGATTTTGTTAAAACTGGAAAATAATTTTTCACTAGGAGAAAACACATTAAACATGCACTGTAATTACAGGGCAATTCTTCTGGATATTGCAGGAGTCTTCCACCGTAACTCATGGTCTTCATCTCCCCACAGGGATGAAAGGTTTAGACATGACTCAGTGTCAAGAGCGGGTGAAGTTATAGAGAATTCATGCCCATTCAAACCTTATTCCCAAGGTAAGTTAGATCTCTCTTAAGTTATATTTAGTAGATTCCGTTGTTTTATCGATAAACACATGTATTTGTACTAGTTACAATTGTGTCTCTAACTGAACGACTTCTTGTGTTCCATTCATTTGTGCAGATGATAATTGTGTCTTCAACTGAACGATTGCTTGTTTTCCCTGCACTAAGTGCTCACGAGAAATATTATTTGTCCATTTCCATCGAGTTACATAAATAGCAAATTGAATCTCTTTACTTCATTGTTTGCATCTTTGGTTTTTGCAAATTCGTGTTTTAGATAATTATTGAAATGATTGTCGTTTGTTTCTCAAAGGCAAACAAACCCAATAGCGTTCCCGCAGCAGAGGAAATTGCTTTAAGTTAAACGTTTTAGGCTCACTGGGATAGTTAGTTCACTTTAGAAAATGAAACAAACTCTCGTGTTGAAGAAAGGTTAAGATATCATCCTGATCCTATCTAAGACACGAGTAAAATATCCATCAAAATAATTTTCTTCTCTCGTGATTATTAACAGCGCGTCACAAACCCATTAAAGAAGACTAATTTTCATTTTTACCTAAAGTTGATGAAATAGTCTCACGTCTGTGAAAGTTCCAATCTAAATCGATCTACCACGCACATTCATTTTTTCAGCGGGTTTCGGAGAATATGTAGTTTTAATTAATTAAAAGCGTCTTTTATGGAGATAAAAACAATATTTGGAATTCAGGGTCAGTCGGAAAATACAAAACTGAGCTATATTTATAGCGGAGCTCCCGCGCGCCGAAGGCGCGCGAGCAGAGCCCCATTCCTTAGAAATTTTGGTAAACCCATCAAGCCGAGAAAATTTGGTTATGACGTCACCGTACGAGCGAGCGAGCGAACGCCGTTCGTACAGACTCTGGGGGAGGGGGAGAGGAGCCTCGCGGTAACGCATAGTGTGGAACCGAGGGATGCCATCTTTTTTTGGCGGGATTTTTAAAGAAAAGAAAACTCATTTCTATTTGTCTTATCAACAAATGATAGCGGAGCTTGATCTAACGTTTTAAAGATGGGCTTGCACTGAAGCATAAAACAGAAACAGAAAGCAAGAATTAACAGGCAAAGAAGTAGCGAAGAAGATCGTGAAAGAGAGCGGGCCAACGCTGGGGAAGGAGGCGAAACAGTACTGAACACTACCGTGAATTATAGCGAGTCAAGGACTAGAGAAAGGGGATGAAATAAAACGGAACAATGCCGTGAAGCAAAGCTAACGAGGACTATAGAAAGGAGACGAAATACCCGACGACTACAGAACTGCTCAAGTTAATTCGCGCGTCGAGTGCTGCGCAGCCGAGCAAGAAAAGTCACATGATTAAAATCAGGTGACGAACTAGAGAACTGTGTGTTTAGAGTAATTGCAAAACAAAAACACGGCGGAAAAAAGTGGTTGATTCGTTGATCTATCGAAAAGATTAGATCAGTTCGGTTCAGTCTTCACAACTTTTGCTGCAAGTTTCTGCCTGGAAGATTTACACTGGCCGAAGTGAATGGCCAACTTGAGGTAAGTGACGTTTGTTGTGGCGTTTGCTATGGAAATTACGAAGTTGCCTCGGCGAGATAAGCTTATTTTTAATAGGAATCCTTTTTAAAGTCTTCCTTATTTGAAGCCATGCTGTGAGGCATTTTATAAATCACATAGGTTTAATCTCGCTCATAACAATAACACGTGAGTGGCTTTGTGGACGTTGTTGAAAGTTGTATATTGTAAACAAATCAAGTTTTGTCTCGAGTTTCATCGTCACGTTTAAAAAAAAAAAAACTGTATTTGTAAACACTGCCGGGCGAGTTTTGAAGTTTTCTCTGTGTTAGTTGGCACAACCGCTTCCTAGACCACAAAAATTTCTTAAACCAAAATAGGTCAACAAACCATTTTAAGCCGAAGCGAACAGGATTTGCTAAATTTACTTTTGACGTTCCTATGTGAATATTTACATCTTGTGATTACAACGTGTTTCCTCGTTTTTTTAGTTCAGTTTATTCGGTTTGGCGAAATGCTTGGGGGGAATTTCCAGGTTAATTTGGTTGAAGACTGGTAAAGCAGTACCGCCGATAAAATGACTGCAAAGCTAAATTAAGCCGTCGGCAAAAATACAGACTGTGATATTTAAATCTATGCTTAAACGTGAATAATTGTTAAACTTTAACACTGCAAGCTTAAACGAATTTTCTTCATCCTTTCTTTCATTCGGCCATCCTTCATTGAGAAGGGATTTGCTGTTTGATACTCAGATGTGGTGATATGCATATTGTGTTTATATTATGTAGATTTCCTCGTTTTATTTTGTTGTTGTCCAGTTTGTTCGCTTTGGTGAAATGCTTGTGGTCGAAATATCGAGTAGACGATTATGCATGTAAACCCTGTCGGCAAATAAAGCTCTACTTCGATTTTGATTTGCTATTTCATTTTATTAGTGCGACTGCTTTTGGTTGGGGGTACATAGCCCCTATTTTCCTAATGAGATGTTATTCCCCAGTGTGGTATTTACACTTGGAAATGTTCCATAAAAGTAAGATAGTACTAATTAAAAACAAAATGCTAAGAGCTTTACTCGGTAATGAACATTGAAAATGACATTTACACACTTAGAAAAAAATTAGGGCGTAGAAGTCCTTGCCCTGACCATTTCTCGGTAGTAAAAATAACTTTTACATATATACATTCAAAATTTAGTTGGTGAGAGTGCATTCCTTGCTCCACTCTCTCTCTCTCTGCTCTCTTCTTCACACTAATTTTTTGATTGACTAACTTATTAACCAAATGTCACTGACTGTTTTCTTTGTTGTGCTTTACTTTTTTGTTTGTCGAAGAAAGTTTTAGTTTCTTCCTGGCTGTTTCCTTTGTTCTGTCCAGTACCAATTTGTTTGTGATATAACTTTGTGAATTCTCTATTCTCATAAAATTTTATCTCGTCAGGGTAATAGAATGCACTCTCAGAGTATTCAATCATCGTTTCAATCGCGACAATTTTCAGGAAAAAAGCAGTGGTTTTCTTAATTTCCTTTTGCTTTGTTTTAGGACCTTTTAGCAGGCTGGTAATTGGCCCATGGGCATTACAGGAGAATAATTTTCAAGTAAAGAATTAGATTCATTTCAGTGTCAAGTATTTTAAAATTATTACAAATTGGGCATTTCATTTTTATTTTTGTCACACGTGATGTTTTATGATTTTACCGACATATACATGTACATGTACCATGTAAATGGAAATAATGCACTAGCTAGAAAATCAGAGCATGTATTACATTGGCTCAAAATGCAAGCCATATATAACAGATGTATGTAAAAGATGTTTTTTATAGCAGAGAACTGGATAGGGCAAGAACTTCTCCTTCTTTTGTAAATATATTAATTCCTCTCAGCCCTGTCAAAATGTCTCCGGAACCTTCATTTTTGCAACCTAGAGTCCATTATTTTTCACCATACCTGACACAGAAGCTCACCAAATCCTAACAAATAACTAACATGGGTGTATCTCTGTTCTTTACTTTGTATTAAATGATTGCATATTCTGTTATCCTGCCTAATAACTGCTAGAAACAATTTTGACAGAGCTGTTTCAACAGTTTCAGTCAAATTGATTTCCAGTTAAACAGCACTACATGTAGCAGTGTTATAATGAGTGTGAACTTTATGGAGGGTTTTAAAGGTTTATTGTTATTATTTTTTTTTTATGATAACAGAAGACAGCAAAATATACATGTGTATACAATTATAACCTGATGTTGGTGTTGGTTGTGAATTGCAATTCATATTAGTCATCCTATTACAGGTAAGGGGAAAAAGTTCAGAATGTTCAGAACATCTCTTTCACCAGCACACCTGCATTCTACCGGTGCAATCACTGAGTCATTATATATATATATATATGTCTGGATTTATGAAAACGGTGTTAAAGACTGAATCAGGTGTTTTTTGATTTTTTTTTTTTTTTTTTTTTTTCATTTCTTTGTTTTTGTTTTCTGCTTTCGCTATGACAGCAGCTTGTAAATCTTACCTAGCATGAAATGTAGGAACTCCTTGCCGCATGTTTCATTTATTTAGGTATTTTTTTCATTATTCATGGACCCTCCCCCCCCCCCCCCCTTTTTCAATTTGCGTTAAGTTTAGCCCAGGCTACACTCGTCTGAATTCAGTTCGCGCGGTGACTCTGACAAGGAGCGACCGATTAGCGTTCTGTATTTGCTGTCTAAAGGAAGTCTGCCCGAGGACATCATTAAGTCCAATGAAGGCCCAAGTCTAACGATTTGCTGGTAAGCGTCGTCCATTATCGTACCTGAGGCGGGCCTGAGGACATGTGTAAACTGTACGGGTCACATTTAGTCCCGTAACAGAAGGCCGTTTGCCCTGTGGCGATAATGTTGTGCTTGCTTTAGACAGCAAAAATCTTTCGCCACATCAATTTAGGGCTTAGACGTGCAATGGACTGGACATTTCTAGCTGCTGTTGGCGTCATTTGCTTTGAACTTTGATGTAGCTAAAGACTTAGAAAAAAAATCTGTTGAAATCTGGATGTGCCATGCCGCGCTCGACAAAATTGAAGTACATCCGGGACATTGCTATTTGCGAGCAAAACATGGCCACGAGGAGAGAGAAGAACATGAGTTCAAGCGCTGATCGTGAGTAGAATGTCCTTGTTTTATCAATTTTAGGCGTTCTCGGCTTAGCTAAGTATCAGAACTGTCTGTGATTCGCTAGCGCGGAAGAAATTTATTTGCGTGGCTTCCGGGCGATAATTGACGTAACGACAACATGTTGAGTGTTCGCTTACTGCTAACTATGGCCTAGTTTGTCTGAAGTTCAATCGATTCTCGATGTAGGAAGCTCTTGTTCAGTCCATTTAGGACGATGCAGGCCTTTAGAAAGCGATAGATTAGCTCTCCGCCGCGGTTTTGATATCTGTACGTTCGTGTTGATTTAGACTCCAATTTCATGTTAAAAGCGCTCTTAATTAAATTGTACAATTCATGATTCAACGAAAAGACGGTGAATTTAGTCTTCCTGGCCTCAAAAGGCATACAGGAGAGTTATTTGCTGTTATTTGAGCTACGATAAGCCTCGTGGAAAGCTAGCTCTAGGACAGAATTGTAGCAAGTTAGATTATCAGTGACAAGTCAAATTCTATGGCTATGTTTTTGCGAATCCGGTCAGATATTGAAATGAAATGTCACGTAACGGCTACTTTTTGGCTGAAATATAGAGGTAAATAACCGATTCCACTGCTTACCATGCTCTTGTTAGCGTGACTGGCTAATTTAACCCACAGTAAAGACATAGTGAGGTCATTTAGGTGAAATCGCAGAGGTTAAGCCTGTCTAAATTAGTGCCGCGGCGAACCAAATGATCAATTTAAGCTCTAATTTAGTTTTGTTTGGCTCGTTCGACTCATTTTGCAGCGACTTTAAAGGCTTGTATAGGCATGGTATGGACTCTATTAAGAGTACACGAGGTAGATAGCACTCTCGGTGCGACATGGCCATATTTATGTACATTTTCTAACCGTTTTTTCAAAAACATGCCCGCTATTTTGGTGCAAAGTCTTTAACACGGTTTTCATAAATTCAGACATATATTGGCACAGAATGTCCTAAACTGCTCAGGGAATTCCCTAGTTTGACTCTAAATGCTTTAGGAAGATCGACAGAAATTAGACACGCTCGTTTTTCGACCTTTCTGGGTCATCCAGTCTTGTTCCCTTGAAATAATTATTGGGACAGAATGTCCTAAACTGCTCAGGGAATTCCCTAGTTTGACTCTAAATGCTTTAGGAAGATCGACAGAAATTAGACACGCTCGTTTTTCGACCTTTCTGGGTCATTCAGTCGTGTTCCCTTGAAATAATTATTTCAAGGGAACAAGACTGAATGACCCAGAAAGGTCGAAAAACGAGCATGTCTAATTTCTGTCGATCTTCCTAAAGCATTTAGAGTCAAACTAGGGAATTCCCTGAGCAGTTTAGGACATTCTGTGCCAATATATGTCTGAATTTATGAAAACCGTGTTAAAGACTTTGCACCAAAATAGCGGGCATGTTTTTGAAAAAACGGTTAGAAAATGTACATAAATATGGCCATGTCGCACCGAGA